>NC_081295.1:155079021-155386739 GCF_030435805.1 Mustela lutreola
AACTCTTTTAGTTTTGCTGCCTGTTCATGCACAATGAATTCTTTAGTAGTTACGGGATGAACATGGCCAATTTGAATGATAGTAATTTAGCAAAGTTTTCTGTTTTAGCTCTCAGTGACTCAACTTGCCTTGTTTCTATCGCCCTTGTCAGATTCATTCTCAACTAGTGTTGTACTTTGCTAATCACACACTTCTGAGGCCAAGTGAGATTATCACTTATTTAGGCGCTAAATATTTATTTTTACACAGGCACAAAATCTCTTCGTGTTTAAATGTTTTTAGACATTAAAGAAGAACATTTGACCTCAACGACTTGCTTACTGTGTGATTTCCCAAGAACCAGATAAAGTAGTTAGCTAATATTCCTGTGTTTTCTCTATGTATGAAATGGATGCAATATATTAGTTTGTCAGATGGTCATAATAATGTCTCAAATGTAAAATACCTCCATTCAAAAGTAGTTAAGATACTACATTTCTGCCAATTATTCAATTAGACTTCATCAAAATTAAAAACTTCTGCTCTTTGAGAGACTCTGTTAAGAGAACAAAAAGGCCAGTCACAGATTAAGAGAAGATCTTTGCAAAGCATGCGTCTGTCCAAGGGCTTATATCCAACTATAAGCTCTGAAATCTCAACAATAAGAAAAAAAATGAAAATGGGCCAAAGATTTGAGGAGACAGCTTACCAAAGAATATATACAGCTATCAGAGAAGCACATAAAACATACTCAATGTCATTAGTCATTAGGGAAAGACAGATTGAAACTACATCATTCTGTTACTATGTATCGATTAGAGTAGCCAAAAGGAAACAAACTGACCACAGTGGGTGTTGGCAAGGATGCGGAGGAACTGGAATGTTCTTGTACACAGAGCTGGTGCATATGTATACCAATAGTCTCTGCAAAACAGTCTGGCAGTTTCTTAAAAAGCTAAACATGCCCACCATATGCCTAACCTTTCCAGGCATGGGTATTTATTCAAACCAAAGGACAATGTAGGTCTATAGAAAGACTTGTACACCAATGATCATAGCAGCTTTACTGATAATAGCCCCAAATGGGAAATGCTCCAAATATTCATCAATAGGTGAATGGAGAAAACAAAGGGAATACCGCTCAGGGATTAAAAAGGAACAAACTATGGGTACCCACAATAGCATGGATTAATTTCAAAATCATTATGCTGAGTGACTGAAGCCTGATCAAAAAAAGTAGATTTTATTTTATTGTATTTATGTGAAACTCCAGAAAACACAAATAATCCATCGTAGCAGAAAACGGATCTGTGATTACTTGGGGAGGGGGTCAAGGAGAGGCAGGAGGAATGTCTTACAAAGGGGCATATGGAAACTTTCCACGATAAAGGATATGTTTGTTATCTTGACTGCAGTCGTGTTTTCATGGGTACATACAGATGTCAAACTTATCAAATAATAAATCTCAATATGTATGTCTTATTGTATGTCAATCACTAGTTATACTTCAATAAAGTTGTTTCAAAAGATGATGTCGTTCTGGAGATAATAGCTTCAGAAATTCCAAAGAAGCACTACTTCTTATTTCTGGTGACCTCATGGAATCTCTCCCCAGTTTTTCTACTTTGAGGTCAGATTATTCAGTAATGCTAAAATGAAGCAAATATGCAAATATGTATATAAAATTTGGAATCTGATTGACTAGTTCTAATTATGACAAAGACAGCTAGTTCTTTCCTCAGAGCATTCTCTCCCAGAGAGAGAATGAGTCCCAGATCTTGACATCTTGGAGCACCATTTCAGCCCTGCATTATTTACTTCTGGCCTATTAATACAGAACAAAGAGAAATAAACTTCTACCTTGTGTTTAATCTCCCTGTTTCCTGGGATGCCTTAGTCAGTTAAGCATCTGCCTTCGGCTCAGGTCATGATCCCAGGGACATGTTAAAAAGGAACAAACTATGGGATTGAGTCCTACAGTGGGCTCCTTGGCACCCAGCACAGGGTCTGCTGGAGATTCTCTCTCTTCCTCTCCCTCTGCCCTGCCCCCACTCATACTTGCTCTCTCTCTCTCTCTCTCTAAAATAAATAAAATATTTTAAAAAGTACTTATAAAAGGGCTACAAGCATACTCTGTAAATTTTGGGTGTGCAACGTTCAGAACACAAAGACCAACAGCAAACTGACAACAGGCTGGCTTTGTCCCTGGGTGCAAATGCCCTTGTCACTGGTGACACACACCAGTCCAGAAAAGTCCCTATGTTCACCTCATAGGGTCAGTCAGAAGGCCCTGGGAGTTTGTCAGTGTCCCCCCTGGTCATAATCTCATACCTAACTGCATGTCAGTCCTCACCCACTATGATGGTGTTGATTAGTGTCCTAAACTAACCAGGACTGAACTGTCTTGTCACCAACAGGTGGCTCCTCTTGTTTCCCCTCATTTATCTAAGACCCCTTGCTACAAACTACTGCTCTGAAATTGACTCTGTTTGAAGAACCATCAAAGAATCTTGGTAACAGACGGTACCTAACACCTGTCAGAGTCTACCCAAGGACTGACCTGGGATTTTTCTGGACTCTTTCAGTCTAGATGGAGAATCATGAAGGAGAGCTCAACCCAAGACCAACAAAACAAGAACTAATTAGCTGGGACCGAAAGAACAGATTGGATCGTGGTTAATGGTCCGTTGAGAATTGCATCTTAATCTCTCTTTATCTCTCCATTGAACACGGAACACACTTTCCATGGGTTTCTTGTTTCAAACTTTCCCTTGGATTTCAAAAGATTATTCTACAAAAACTCTTTTAATACATTTTCAAAAAAACTCAAAGAATAATGATTCTGTAGAAAAGAATGACAGACAGTCATCTATCCATCGATTGTAGAGTCATAGTTAAATACTCTGCAAATTGTATTTACTAAGTGTGTTTTTGTTGTGCTGTAGTTATTGGCATAGGTTCAATACTCGATATTTCTCTTATTGTACCTGTATGAATAAAACAGGCCAAGGACAGCAAAACTTACTATATCAGAAATTGAATGTTCAATCCTGGGACGCCTGGGGGGCTCAGTCCCTTAAGCCGCTGCCTTCAGCTCAGGTCATGATCTCAGCATCCTGGGATCGAGTCCTGCATCAGGCTCCTTGTCCAGTAAGGAGCCTGTTTTCTCTCTCTGTCTCTTCCTGTGACACTGCCTGCTTGTGCTCTCTCTCTCTGACAATAAATAAATTAAAAATCTTAAAAAAAAAAAAAAAAAAGAATGTTCAATCCTGGTTTCTGGATATTTTCTCCCAAAGAGAAGGTTGGTTTATCTAAAATTTAATGATGTTTATGATCATTTTGGAACATGTGCTTTTAGACTATGTTTCAGTGTACTTGAGATATAAGTCTTTGCTTATGACCCTGTCAGAGAATAAGACTAACTCTGCTTTAATAGACCAAAAAAATCACAAACAATACCTTAAAAAAATTGCAAACAATGCACAAAAAAATAAGAAGTCAACACCAAAACAGGAACTTCGTCATTGCAACTACAATAGAGCAGATGACAGAGACGTGCTACCTGGATGCTTGGAGCTCTCACGTTGATATGAATGAGTTGTTTAAAAGATGCTGTTTCCATATTGTTGACTGTGATAATGATGGTTTATAGCTTTAGCTTATCTGTAGGATGTGTTGGAGGAAGAGAACCGATATTCTAGTGGGGGGACAGGTAATGTGTGCTTGCTGCATTATTGAGAACTCTGTTATTCTGCAGAAGGAAAAAAATCAGAATGGTTAGATGAAACTCATAAGATATGCTAAGTCAACTTAAGCATCTGGTCAGTAGAGCATGTATATGTTACACATAAAAAGAAAAGAATGAACATGCCATCCTAATAGTCATGAAATAATCAATATACATGAGACACTGAGAAGCACTAATACAAGAAAACCTAAATACTCAGGATACAAAAGAGGCGTGAACATTAAATGTTTATAAAGCCTTAATTTGGCCAACCACTGATACCACCCATCATGGCCTCTGACATTCCCTCTCTAGGAAATATAAATAAAACCCATGAGTCCACAGGCTAATAAAGGGACTACAGTTACAACCAGGCATGCCTGCCCCTGTCCCTGTGTTTCTCTGAAAAGTGTGCATTATTAGCTCTGGGAACCTTCTATCTGTCGACCACTTTGTGCAAAGCTCATTTGTGGTCTTTACAAACCATAGCATTAGTGGTGAAGGCTGATGTAGCAGAAAGAGAGAGAAGGAAGGGACAGGTGAGTTTTGCACACCTTAGGATCCAGGCGCTAAGGTTTGTCACCTCCATCTGCTCCCTATTTTGTTACCTTACCAGATAGATCGCTTCCCACTTGCTTCTTGCTATGTATTTTATTTTTTAGATTTTATTTATTTATTTGAGAGGGAGAGCACAAGCAGGGAGGAGAGGCAGAGGGAGAGAGAGAAGCAGGCTCTCCACTGAGCTGGGAGCCCGATGTGGGACTGGATCCCAGGATGCTAGGATCACGACCTAAGCCAAAGGCAGCTACCTAACCGACTAAACCATCCAGGTGCCCTTGCTAGGTATTTTAAAGATTGACTTAACAACCCATGTGATTTGAGCATCTTATTTTAATCTGTGAGCCTTTGTGCTGTGTGACCTGTGGGATAGCTTGCCTGTAGTGTACTAGGAAGTCTGTACTGCATCAAGGTAATTTTCCACCAGACAGATGGGCTCCAGGATTCTGGAGACCTTGGCCAGCTAACTGTTATGATCATGTTCTGCTGCTAGGCTCCCAAGGGAAAGCCATATACGTGTCCTAGGGCCACTGTAGAATCCCACCTATAAATTCGCATCTGCAGAATTCACAGTGAAGACTTCCTATCGGGTTCCCAGTGTGCCAGACCATCTGGAGCTGTAAGTCCTTCTGCTTGGGTTGAGTGTCCATCCAAACTGACTATGTGTCCTCCTTAGTCCCCAGGCCCATAACCAAACTTCAGCTCAAAGTGTCAAAAAAAGAAAATAGCCTCCTGGAGACAGTGGGTAAAGGGCACTAGTGTCATCTTCTCACTGCAGGCTGTCCCAGGGAAGCCGCATCCCTCTTTCTGGCCCTCATGGAGAGGAGTCCAAAGAGAGAGTTCGCCATTCGGGCTCAGCGTTCCAGTGCCTGCTGTGTCTACCACAGCTGTTGCAGGGCTCTGGCTCTTAGCTCCAAGGCCCCAGGGAGTAGGACAGGGAGCCTAGCACTCCACCTGGTGGTCAGTGTTGTATTAACACTACAATAGGTTTCTGCTAAGAATCTCTGCCCTAAACCTTAGGAAAAAGACTTGATAATTTTGTTTTCTCAAGGATTCTGCAAATGGTCACAAGATTGGATGGGGACCTTGGGTTGGGGGCCTGTTGGCCTGATGACTTTTAAAGTCCATTCAAAATATTAGCTTTCATAATTTGTCTTGTCACGTGGAAGACATGACAGGCAGTCCTCACTTCCCAAGGTTCCCATAGGCATCGACCTCCGTTTCCATGATTTAGTTAAGAAACACCAGTCCCTCAACTACACAATTGCCATTTCAGTTTTTAGGGCCGATTGTGTAAAGCACAAACTTCATTTCTAGCTCCTCTGCCCGACTGATAAGCATTTATGCCAAGTAATGTCAGACAACTCGTGCACAGACAGCAAAGTGTATGGCTTTGTTGCCTCCTTGCCTTCCGGTGACAAACCATGTGACATTTTACAAAAGTGGGTCCCTAAAAGGGAGATGGGCCAAAAAAGATAAAGATGTAGCAAAGAAACAAGAAGCAGTAACAGGGAAAGTGAAATTCAAACTGAGTGTTGGGGGATGTTACAGAAGTCATAACTGAGTGTGGGGGCAGTCACGGTCACGTTGGAGACCCACAGCCAGGGAAGCTTCAGGAAGGCAGACGTACTGACAGGAATGAGGGAAAGGGTGAGGTCACGCCAGCCAAAACTTCCCAGTAAAAAACTCTGTTACATTTCATGACATTGAACACACAAAAGATATTTTGGAAGCTGATCCACACTTAGAGAGGAGTGTGACAATTATCTGAGGTATAGAAAAGAGACACCCTGCCTATTGTATATTAAAGGTAAGCAGTTTAAACTACATCCGATGAGTTGTTACCAAAAAATAAAACACTTTCCTGATGTTTCTCAAGTTTAAATTCCAGTGTACTAAGTAAACATTGGTTTTATGTTTCCCACCACTCCCTTGTCTATTTATTATGGGCAGTGAAAGAGTTTTTAATGTTTTGACAAGCATTTTTAAAGTTTACAGAACAATCATCATTTTCTTATTGATTATGACGATCACTTGGCACGATTTCCACTTGCTAAATTGTTTTTTATGGTCCTGGCCAACCATGCAACGTGAGAATTGTCTGCAGTCTTTAAAAATAGGGCTGCAAACTCAAATGCCATCTGGAGCCAGGAAGAAGAGGTCAGTGGGAGAAGCAGGAAGATAAATGGTGACATACAACTGTGAATCCTTGGCTTTCATGGATAATGGTAGAAACTGTGCTCTTTCTAGGAAGCTATATCCTTGCTAAAGGGGGCAGCCTCTGCCCAACCCTGTGGAGGCCACCAGGAGGAACACTGGCCAGGGTTGACAGATCTTCTAAATCTGGATTGATGGATGAAACATCATAATTTTAAAACAATGACTGTTTGGAAGGATGAGAAGTCAGATGATTAAGAAGCCATAATGCTTCTGCTCCCTTCCTCATGGAGTAAACCTGAGCTTCCCCCTATTGTGTGTCTGGAAGACAGTCCACCGTTGAAATGCATGCAGGGATCCAAAATGGGGAACCCTTAAGTACGAATTTGTTGTTGGCACATTAACTAGGTATTACACAGAGGAAAGTGGGACTCTCGGGGGAAGGAAGGAGGGACGTTTTGCTGGGTGGGAATAGGAAGCACAGAAGAAAAATGGCTGCTGGTGGGGTAAGTTGGGGGGCTGCAGGGAGAGGGGCCCTTCAGGTCCCCATAGACTCAGCAAATTACTTCTCAACTTGTTGAATCAGACTGGAAGTTGTCAAATTGAATTTTATAACCATTCTGAGATATTGGAGTGAGATTAACCATCTGGAATTTCTATTTAGACAAGTAACATCAACTCTAGCTCATACTAATGAGGACTGCGAGTTGGAAGAAATCCTCACAGCCACTTAGCCAATACCTCAGCGAAAGCAAGAATTTCTCTTCAAAACTCTTGGCCAGAGACCAGCCAGCTTCTGCTTAAACAGCTCTCAGGAACTTGCTTCTCCTTCTGCAAGTCCGACAGGCACCCTCGCTTACACACTTGTGACATGCGGAAACAAGACAGATGTTCAGCCAAGGGTATGACCGCCATCTTGCTCAGTGAGAACAGAACATTTGCAAATGGAGGGTTTGATGTTAATATGGCACAGTGGCAAAAAGAGGATGTGGAGGGCAGATATGATTAGCCATACAAATTCACCACTATTTTCAGTTTGAAAAAAATAACCACTGAATAAGGAATCATTTACGAGTTTTGAGAGTTGAACCCATATTTGGTGAAGGTGGCCATTGCATAAAGAAAGTCACTACTCTTTTAGAGTAATGCCAATCTTGAACTCTACAAAACATTTCTTCCTTTAGAAATTAGATTAACAATGGCATAGAACACTTAGGAAAAACATGCATAATCCAATATGTGAACACACTTTTTCTTTTGCATCTTTCTTTCTGGCCAACCCTTGTTCGAAGGCACACACAGTTTGCACAGTTGTCACCAAAGGGTTCATATCATTTGATTTTGAGGAAGACTGCCACTTCTCCCCTAAATATCTATTTCCCCCTTCTTTCTTGTTAATAAAGCCCTAATCTTGCCTCCTATGTGGCAATGGGCTCAGGCCCAGACAGTGGTAAACCAGTTGTGGTCATCCTGTTCCCCATTTTCCCTTACAGCATCACAGAGGG
The DNA here is from genome assembly GCF_030435805.1 of Mustela lutreola. Classification (NCBI taxonomy): domain Eukaryota; kingdom Metazoa; phylum Chordata; class Mammalia; order Carnivora; family Mustelidae; genus Mustela; species Mustela lutreola. The sequence goes on from NC_081295.1 coordinate 155,086,948, forward strand.
ATGATCTGTCACCCAGTTTGGGCCAAAAAGACACAAAGAATGCCTGATGGGGGTGCTTCTGTGAACATTCTCATTTTCGTCATAAAAAGAGTATCCTCTCACTCCTTCTTCCTGCATTGATCATAGACATGATGGCTGGAGCTTTGTCAGCCATCTTGTGACCAAGGGGGAAAGCTCTGGAGAATAACAGAGGTGTTGACCTTGAACCAACAGTAACACTGGATTTCTTCTATTTGAGGCACTGTATTTAACTTGTTTGTTACTTACAGCTGAATACAATCCTAGCTGATTATTTTGTTTCTACTTAATTTCTTATTCTCCATAGTAGGTTATCTCATTTATGTCTCATATTTAATATTTCACAATTTCAGCTATTTTATTATTGAGGATTTAGGTTGTTTTTAGTCATTTGATGTTACAATCAATGCTCAAATAAGCATCTTTGTGCATTTAGCTCTTGATTTTTATCAACACTGTGTTAAAGGCTAGGAATATCTTTTTTTTTTAAGCTTTTATTTATTTATTTGACAGACACAGATCACAAGTAGGCAGAGAGAATGAGGAGGAAGCAGCCTCCCTGCCAAGAGGAGAGCCCTATGCAGGGCTGGATCCCTGACCTGAGCTGAAGGCAGAGGCTTAACCCTTTGGGCCACCCAGGCACCCCAAAGGCTATGAATATGTTGATGGCTTTTAAATCATCTTGCAGAATTGCTTTTCAGAAGGATTATATAGGGATGTGGGGGGGGGGTCAGTTGGTTAAGTGTCTGCCTTCTGCTCAGGCCATGATCCCAGGATCCTGGGATCAAGTCCCACACTGGGCTTCCCACTCCGCAGGGAGTCGGCTTCTCCCTCTGCCTCTGCCCTTTTCCCTGCTCCTGCTTGCTCTGATGTGTGTGCTGTCTCTCTCCAAAATAAACCTTAAAAAAAGAAAGGATTCCACAAATGTGCCATGCCTCCAGGAATATATGAATAAATTCATCTCACCATAATTTTTAATCATCAGTGAGTACTGCCATTATTTTTTGGCTGACTTTGAACACAGTGATGCTACTTGGAGTTTGCTTTAATGCATGCTTCAGTTTTAATAGAAAGAAATTAGTGATTTGTGTGGCAGAGCTGAGAATTAGGCCAAAGCTGTCTGTGAATATCCAGGTTCCTTGCTCCCCTGTGTGTATCCCTTTCTTTTTATTGCAAGGGTTTGTGCTGGAGGGCGGGATCCCAGCCTTAGCAGGTCTCCTGGCTTTGCTGTTTGTCTGTCCTCTATGTCTGTCTCCCCGCTCCATCTGGGAGTGCACAGAGGCCCTCCCCGGTGTGGGCTGTGGCTGCTGGAGAAGCAAAGAATTCTCCAAATGGGTCCATGACGAAGGAAGAGAAGAGCCCCACAGAGAGAATCTCTTCTGGGGTGGGCATGGTAGGGCAAGGAGCCTGCGTGCCGGTGGCCACAGGAGGAGAGCTCTCAACAGCCAGGCCTGGTCCAGGAAACCCCCAATCCTGAAAGTCTGATCTAGCCCTTTGTCGAGCTTGTCATCCACTTGACCTTGCCCAAAGAGGGTGAGCTAAGCAGGTTGAGGGGACGAGAGCCAAAAGCTTTAGGGAGGCCCAGCCAGGGGCTCCGGTCACATAGAACACAATACCCAACGTGTCCCTGCTCCGTTTGGTCACAGCTTGAAGGTAGGATGTGTTTGTGTGTGAGCACGTTGCACTAATCTCCTCACATCACGTCTCTGCTTCAGAACCATCACTGGCTCCCTCTTGTCTGTGTGGCCCCATCCTGGAGGGCAAGGCCCTCTGGGAAATGCCTCACTGACTCCCCAGCTCGGGGCCACCTTCCTCCCCTTCACACCAATGTTTCTGTTTCCTTTCATACCAGACAGTCCAGCCATGCTGACGTACTTGACATTCCCAGACGACGCCATTCACTTTCAATGCCCCGCTCCAAGGTCGCCTTCCCTGGGAACCCCTTCCCCAATTCCCTCAGTGTCCCAGGGCAAAGAGCAAAGCCACTTCTTTCTTCATCATACTTCTCCCATGTGACCCTGAAATTTCGCCTGTACTTCTGTCTCGGCCGGTCTGGACTGTGCACAGGGGACCTCCCCCTGCAAGGCAGAGCCCTTCAACTTCTCCAACTTCTCATTCTTAGCGTACTGCCCAGTGCACGACTCACACGTGCCACCCAAATGCTTGCTCTGTTAGTGGTATCTGATGGGTCCAGCCTGTCTGGGAATGGGAGGCTGGCGTCAGGTATCACCACATACGTGGCCAAGAGGCCATGAATGTCCCTTCCCACTCTCAGAGTTGCAAATGCTGGGTCACTAGCAAGGTTGGATTCTGGTGGTTCTCGACCCTGGCTACACACCCGATTAAATTTGGAGCTTACATGACTTCCACTAAGCAGACCACAGCACAAAACAAATCAGATTCTCTGCTGGTGGGATGCAGGCCTGTGCAAGGTATGTAAAGACTCCCAGGTGATTCTAACATACGGCTCTGAGCTGTGAACTAGTCCTCCAAACAACCTTGAACAGTTGCTTTTAAAAAAGCTGCTCCTGCTTGCGCACGATAGCAAGGACCATGTTGGGCACTTGGAGGTGTGGGGGGGTTGCAGTTTGTTTTCGAGGGAGGAGGAGCCTCAGAATCTCTAGATTAGACATAGTGCTTGCCCCCAAGACACATGCAAATCCGTATGTTTGCAAGTATCGATTGCAAATGGGCTAAGATGGCATCGAAATGGTATGGTTTAGATCACGGTTGCACAACAGTGGCATTTTGGTTAGATAATTCTTTGTCGTGCCGGGCATCGTAGGACCTTTAGAAGCATCTTGAGCTGTCCCCACTAGATGTTATTGTCCATCAATACCCCCGTCACCAGCATTTATAACAACCAAGAATGCCTCCAGAGAGGACCAAAGGTCCCCTGGGGTTACAGTCCTCCCCTGGAGGGAAACACTGATTTTGATGTAGGTGCTGCATTTTAATAAGGCATATACGTAAGCTGTATGCACAGGAAAAGGTCTAGAGCAGTGGTTCTCCAAGTGAAACCCTGGTTCCCTGACATCAGCACCACCTGGGAGCTTGACAGAAATCTGTACCCTGGGTCGCATCCCAGAACAGACTTCATCCCCAAATCACTTTGAAACCTGCTATGTGGTTCTCGTGGACGCTTAGTTCTCAGGGCTACTAAAAGGTCTGGAGAGGTAAAGATTGGAAGCTTTGGAACAATTGGAAAAATTCTTTGTAGGGCAGAAGCATTTCAGGTGAAGAAGGAAGTATTAGGGAAGGGTTTTCAGATGGAACTTAGCCTTCCTTCCTAGCTGCCAAGTCTTTGTCTCCTTTAATATTTTTTTTGTAACTTCCTCTATCTGTTTGCTTTCTTATATATTGGATAGAAAACTATTTTCTCTGCAATCCATACTCTGGTGTGTTTATGACCTTGCTCGGGTAATTCACTGTGAATCGCAACAAAACAAATGATCCCTTACAAAAACACAGGAGTGTGTTTGAACAGTTGGGCCCAGGTTCACCATCAGACGTACGGACCAAAGCACCGTGTTTACAAACATATTTCTCGCTTACATGGGCTTTGTATTGTGAGTCATTGGAAAAAAAAGATTTTATGTATTTAAGGGGAGGGGTGGGTCAGAGGGAATGGGAGAATCTCCAGCAGGCTCCACGATGAGCACAACGCCCCATGCAGGGCTCGATCTCACAACCCTGAGATCCTGACCTGAGCCAAAACACAGAGTCCTCTATAAGAGTCGGACATTGAACCAACAGAGCCACCCGGGTGCCCCGTGAATCATTTTTATAAAGTAACACCTGTCTTAACTGGTATGTTTGTAGAAGTCCAGAAGTTTCTACGATAGATCTCACATCCCAGATCTACCCTCAGTCGTGCTAGAGTGTTATTTTCTAAACTAAATACCTGATCTCTTCATTCCTTTACGTAGAGCCTTGCATTGGCTTCTCACAGCCTCAGAACAATGTCCAGACTCCTTAGCATTTTTCAGAATGACTTGCACCACCTGACTCCTACTTATTTTTCTGGTCTCATCTATCAGTTAAATTATGGGCAAAAAAAAAAAAAAATCCTTGATGAACAAGATAGAGACAGGCTATCTGTTGTTGTATGATCCTGTGTTACTATATGATGAGAATTCTAATCAGCCCCACGTGCGCCATGCCTGGAGTCTCATGGAAGTTGACAGAAGCAAGCAACCAGATGGGGCAACACAGGACTTTATAGGAACGTGTGTTTCCTGGCTGTTGAGCTGGTGTTTGCTTCTTCTGCACCACCATTCATAGCCATCGCTGTGTCCCTAGTACTGTGGTCTGCCCGGGCTCCAGTCCCTGCATGACCTCAGCTCCAGCCGTCCAGAGCCATCGGTGTGTCCCAGGACTGTGGTCTGGCTCAGCTCCAGTCCATCCACCGCTCGCTTCTCCTGCTGAGAGGTCCTTAAAGCCTGCGGTCTGAAAGCCTGGCTAACTTCTGCTTTCACTTCACTCTTCGACAGCAGCTGCTTCCCATAGAAACCCTTTCCTGCCCCCTCAGTCTTCAGGACGAGGTCAGATGTCCTTCCTGTTGGCACCGCAGCCCGTGCCGCCCAGATGTGAATGGCTCACAGCTCCTCGAGCGGCTGTGCCTGTCTGTTAGTCTCTCCCACTCCCCCACCAGACTGTCTCTAAGGGAAGGGGCTGCGTCCTGTGTCCGCACGTAAGCCCCGAGTCTAGCCCGGTGCCTGACACATAGTGAGTGCTCGATTAGCCATTTACTAGATGAGTAAATGGGTGAGTGAACACCTGGCTCGGGGGGCTTTTAATCAACAACGGATACCACCTGTCTTCCCTTGGACTAAATGAGCTAGCAACGGCAGGCTGCATTGTTTGTGTTTTTAGTACAGTCGACTTCGTCTCCTGTTGCTGCAGTCTTTTCTTCTCTGCTCTTTGTGGGGGTCTGAGTCTCCCCATGAGAGAAGGAAGGGCAGGGTATCCCCAAGGAACCTGCACACCGCCTTTGTCCCAACCTCCTGCCCCAGCAGCGAAGCCTGTAAACACCGGCGCAGAAATGCCTTCTCCAAGGACAGACCCGTAAGCGCAAGGCACCAAGAACACAGTTTCCATACCTGCAGCAGGCATCACCTACTGCCTATGTAGAGGAAAGCCACTGTGACCAGTCCAGCAAAGGGGCTGCTAAGCTCCATTTTCTTTCCAGCTATAACTCCAGATCTCCTTCCTGTTCACTTGGAATTCAGTGCATGCTGGGCACATGCACAGACACCCATGTACATGCATTATAAATGCACCCAGACACACGCGTGTGTATCCATGCATACTTATGTACATTGTTCTGAGTATTTATTTACATATGTGTGCCTCTGTCTGCACATGTCTACATGCATAGATACTGTAATTATGCAAATACAAAGATTATACAAGTATGTACAGTCTTATAAAACTTTAATAATTTACGTCAGGGGCCAGCAAACTTTTTCTGTAAAGGGTCCGAGAGTAAATGTTTTAGGGATTTTGAGTGTACCGTGTCGGACACAACTACTCAGCTCTGCCACTATACTGTGAAAACACCCACAGAGGGCACATAATCAGATGAGCTTGGTCGCATTCTAATGAAACCGTGTTTGTAAGACCAGACTGGGCCGGATCAGGCCCACCAGCCCCAGTTTACCAACCCTCTTCTTAGAGATATGACTGGAACATTCAGCTGATGGCATTTCACACAAAATGACTAAGGTGTAAAAAAAACCATATGATGTTGTTATTATGGGGTATTTTCATATCAACTTCGAGGGCCAAGTCCAAATCCTACGGATGAGAACATAATGTGTATCTCCTGGCTAATAGAACTTAAAGCCATAAAAAGCATGAGAAGACCAACCACCTGTTACAAGAGTTTATCCAAACTGTATATATTCTTCATTTTTTTAAAAAAAGATTTTATTTAAGAGAGAGGGAGAGCACAAGCAGGAGGAGGGGCAGAGGGAGAACCAACCTCTCCGCTGAGCAGGGAGACCAATGCAGGACGTCATCCCAGTATCCTGAGATCATGACCTGAGCTGAAGGCAAACACTTAACCGACTGAGCCTCCCAGGCACCCCGCTTTTTTGTGTTTCATAATTGTCATAACGCTGGTGGCTACTGGTACTTCCCGCTGCTCTAGGAGACCAGGCACCCCGTGCTCCCCCAGAGTTCCTCGCGCATCTGCTGCGCTCTCAGAGAATGGCTGCTTTTGGCTTTCCCATACTTCTCCATAGGACACACAACTGAAATTTCCTATTTCCCCCTTACAAGTACTGAAACTGCCGGGGTCAATGGGGCCCGTTAAAGACGACCAGATCTTTCAGACATGTGACATTTTACTCCTTTCTGGACCACATTCAATTTTCGTCACGCAGTCCCCTGCCCGAAGAAAAGGGAGGGCACCTGGCTCTCCCCCGCACAAAACCCACCAGGCACAGCTGGTGCAGAAGGGAGGCAGCTGCGGGACCCTGCCCGGCCGCCTGAGGCCAGCGAAGGTCACAGAGAGAGATGACAGAGCATCATTAGATTTGAGAAGGATTCATCCCGAATTCATTCAATTAACTTCATTCCTCCCGAAATGAGACCTGAGGTTTCACTGTACTCACGGCCCGTTCAAACTTCTGCAGCTTAAAACAGGTCCAAGCACGAAGCGGCAGAGGCCAGTCCCATGGACTGGAGGTGCTGCGCACTGCCCAGTGGGCCAGACTGAGCATTGGGACCTGTCTGCTGTTTACTTGGGTGCTGCCAGGCAGTTTAGCTTGTTGAGGAGAAGGACTGGCGAGTCACTTCTTGACCTTTTGCACAGCGTTGTATCTGTGGAACATTCCAGTTTCTCCCAGAACATGCGTATCTAAGCCACAATTCCAGCCATCCAGCAATTGAAGAAAATCCCGAGGATGTATTTTGACTTCAGACTCTCAGAGGATCTTTGAGTAAGAGGTGTCTCAAGACTTATTTTTATTTAACTCTTCCTTCCATGTCCATCGATGAAAATCCCCGTCTTTCCGAGTTCACACACCCCCGTTACCATCATCGGCGTGAAAGGGAATGTTACTTCACATTCCAAATCTGACTTTTTTTATCCCTTCAGTCGAAAGTGTCTTTTCCAGGCTCAGGTGTTTCCAACAGGAAGTGTAAGCCACAGATGCTGATTTGCTCAAATCCCACTTCTGAATTCGCATGTTGAAAGTATTCTAGTAACGCTGACCTGCGTGTCAGATGGCCACTGCTGTTTCCTCTGTGGGTTAGAAGCAGCTGCGGCGGTATTTTATAGACACAAGTGGAACACAGTGCTCTTCTCGGGACTGGGAGCAGTACACCTTGCAAAGGGGTGGCTGGGGAGAACCCCGTTAACAGAAATCCAAGTGTGATGTGTGCATCGTCTCCGCTGCCCAGGACTTGCAGTTTCCAAAGAGCTCAGAAGAGAGAGTCATGTCAGATAAAGCCACGGCGATACCAGGCCCAGTGGAAAGGAATGGAAGATGGAAATTAAAATGCAGGCTCTCACAGGGTCTGCTTGTCGAATGATGGAGACGAAGAAGAATCACCTGGCCGATGGGCACAGATGGGCTTTAGACAAAGTCGTGCCACCAAACATCCCCTAGTTAGAGGTGAGCCCCATCTCTCTCTCTCTCACCCTGTCTGCCTTGACCCCATACAGCTTCTCCTTCCTGGCCAACCACTCCCTACTCCTGCTGGGCTGGTGTCCACACCCCTCTCCAAGTGTTCTCCGGCCAAGCAGGGAAAGGAGGGCTTGCAGACAGTGCTGGTTTGATGGTCCCCTCGGGGTGGGGGAAAGTGCCAGGCCAAGCCCAGTGTCCCTGCACAGTCCGTGATCAGAGATCCCGTTGGCGAGGGGCCACCAAGTGGGGAGCAGAGGCAGAGAACAAAGGGATGCTGTTTTAGACTTTGCAGGGGCTGTTTTTGGAGAAAAGCCATGCCAGTTTGTGTTGGACTGGCGCCGTGTGTGTGTGTGTGTGTGTGTGTGTGTGTGTGCGCGCGCGCGCGCGCATGCGCGTACAAATCTTCTATCTTCAAAAGGAGACAAAAACTTTTCCAGTTTTTTCTTTACATGCTTTAGAATTCTTACATGTTAACCCCCTGCTCTGGGTTGGCATAACTGCCATTCAAATCTCTTATACTCCAAAAATAAGCTCACTCTCCAAATATATTTAAGCAGCCTACACACACACACACACACACCCCTTATCAGCCACTCCATTAAACCTAACATCATGGTCTTCTTTAGGGAACTCTTCCACCCGTAAGCCATAGCTGATCGCTTTGCCCCCAGAGAATTTCTCTCTGATTCTGCCCCCATTTGGTAGAACCAGTCACCTGGGACTCTTACCTACAAAGGAGGAACATGTCTGGGTTGGCCCTAGATGTGGGCCAGGCTCTGCCTCCATGAAACCAGATGAAGCTCAGTGTCCCTGAACCAGATTACGAGTCAACTGAGGAGACAACTCCCCTCCCCCCATCTATAGAGCGTCACAGGCCACCTACCTACATAGGCCTTCATAGAATTTTAATTTACACAACTTAGATAGTTTGTGCTCTCACTTTCTTATCTGTACTTTTGCAAAATATCCCCCAAATAGGCAGTGCTTCTAATTTTTCACTTGAAAGCAACGTAAGAAATCTGTATGTCTCACCTTAATTAATGAAAACAATTATTTGTAAACATGACCAGAGTCAGAAAACAGCCTCTCAGAAGAGGGACTTAAAAAACTAAAATCTCTACAGACCTGTTTTGTTTTTTTTCACCAAATGAAAATTACACCATCGCTGAGTGCTTCTCCTGCTTCTCCTCTTTAATGAGATCTTTTCTTTATGGTTCATGAACTCTGGGGTCCCAGGCCCTATACCATGTAGGTCTCCTATCGTGGTGACTCACTAGCTTGGTGCTATGGTCTAGATGTCTGTGTCTCCCTAAGTTTGTATGTTGAAATCCTAACCCTTAGTGTTTGAAGGCAGGCCTTTGGGAGGTGCTTGGAAGTTCAGTGTCCCCATAAAACAGACCCCAGGAGGATCCTCCATCCTTTTTCCCAAGTGAAGACACAGCAAGAAGAACCAGGAAGTGGGTCTTCACCAGTCAACAGTGCCTTGATCTTCAACTTCCCAACCTCTAGAACCGTGAGGAAGGAATATTTGTTGTTTATAAACTACCCAGTCTATGGTAGTCTGTTACAGTAATGGGAACAGACTAATATTTATTGCTCATTAAAAACGTTTCTCTCTCTGCCTGTCTCACTGTTTGTGATCTCTGTCAAATACATAAAATCTTTTTTAAAAAAGCAAAACAAAAAAAAATGTTTTCAGATGATAAAAGCAATAGAACATTTAGAAAATAAACAAAATGAAATTCTAGAATTCCACGACCAACACGAAAGTGCTGTAAGTTTTATACAGTTCCTTTCTTTTTTAAAAACGATTTTGTTTATTTATTTGACAGAGAGAGTAAGAGAGAGGCACAGAGGGAGAGGGAGACGGCGAAGCAGGCTCCTCGCTGAGCAGAGAACCTGATGCAGGACTCAATCCCAGAACCCTGGGATCACAACCCATGCTGAAGGCAGACGTTTCACCGACAGAACTACCCAGGCGTCCCTGTATAGTTCCTTTCAGACTTTAAACTTTTTTTTTTTTTTTTTTTTTTTTAAGTAGGCTCCATACCCAGTGTGGGGTCCAACATGGGGCTTCAACTCCCAACCCTGAGATCATGACCTGAGCTGAGATCAAGAGTCAGATGCCTAACTGACTGAGCCACCCGGGTGTCCCTCCTTCCAGACTTTAAAATTTTGAATCTTTAATTGAGGATATTTCTATTAAACAGTGAGAAGATCATAGAAAATCATGAAAGGAAAACAAGTAATCTCTAATCTCTGCACAGGGAACTTACACAAATTCAGTTTTTATTTCTCCTTCATATACCCATACATACTTATCAATGGATTCTTTCCCAATGTTCTTATGTCTGTTCTGCCTTCATTCATTCATTCATTCTTTTGTTCATTCATTCATTCGATAAACATTTATCAAGCACCTACTACGTACCAGCTAGCACTTCATCAGGGCTCAAACAATGTACGTGTTCTCACAATTCTTATAGCCGCGGGGGGAGATAGATCTTACACAAATAATTACTAATTTTTCTTGAGGAATAAATTGTACTTGTCTATTGACCTTGAAGTTTCATCTCCCTTCCAAACCTCTCTCCCCATCTAGCCCCCTCACATTCTAATCTCTGGCTGATTTTTGTTCGTTCACACCCAACCATCACAATTCAAGGGACAGGTGCCCCTGGACTGTTACCGCTCATACATCTCATGCCAGGTCCTCCGCAGGCAGGTGAGTCCCTGAGCTCAGAGGCAGCCCTTCAGAGGACTGTACCCCAAGCGACCTTGTGAAGGCTACTGATAACACCCACAAGGGGTTCCAGATTTCTGACAATGGGAGTCCTGAGGAGTGGGGGAGGCTTGGGAGCAGGAAGTCAGGGCTACCCCATCCCGCGCAGTGAGCTGGGAAGGAGATCTGAGAAGGAAGAAGCATTCACTCTTGGGTTTTGGCTGCCAGGCAGCATTTTGCTTTGGGGAAAACAAATTTTTTGCTGGCTGAAAGCCCAGAGGAACTGGACCTCAGACACTGCGCTGTGCCCCACGGCCCCTGGAACAGAAGCTGCGTATGTCTCTGTGCCTGGGGCTGAGCGTGCCCTTCTGCCATCCAGAAGCTGCTAGGGGTTGGCCAGAGCCAAGGGCCTGGGGCAGTTATCCACTTCACTTTGCTCAAGCATCTACTCTGAGCTACAGAGACACAGTTTTTTGTTGTTGCTGTTTAAATATCTTCCTGACACTGCTAGGAATATAGCCAATATCTTAAAATTTTCAACAGACGAAGAAAAGACTATTAAATGCAAAGCGCCATGAACAGGGGATGCTCCATGACTGCGTGGAAAAGCTGGGCCCTGTGGTCTCCCTGAGCTATGACCGGCACCGCAGAGGACATCGGTTATTTAACGGTCCTGTCCTTCCCTCGCAGTTGCAGGGATGAGCGCCGAGGACCAGCCCGTTCTTTGCATCCTTGGTGCTGACACGGTGCCTGGTCCGTCATCAGCACTCGACACTCCGACCAAGCCGGATGTGATCAGCTGGGACTGGAAATGCCTGCACGGACGCAGCCAGTGGGTTTTGCCAGGACACACAAGAATCAAGGTATGGTGCAGTGAAAGTTCTCTCGAGCTCCAAAGCAATTATTTTTATAATTATTATTGTACTCCCTTTGTGCTTCTCCAAAAGCCTTATAAACGTGGGTTTCCAACCCCCACACGTCTATCCATGTCCTCCTTGCCCACACCCATCTCCCTTCTTGGTGACCTTGGTCTCCCACAGCTTTAGCTCCAACATGTCTCTCCGTGGCCCCCAAATCTACATCTGTGCCCAAGCTTGTCTCCAGGGCCCCAGGCCCATGCTTCCTGCTGCCTTGAGACATTTCCACACAGATCTTTGGGACGGGCCCCAGATTCTACCGTATGAGCTCATCGTGTCCCCCAGCCCCAGGCTGCTCTGCTCTGCCACCTGCTTCCCGTTGTGAATATTTAGTGCCATCGCTTCAGGCAGCCAAAGGCTGGAAACTCTGGAAGTACATCCCGTAGGAATGTCCCACTGGACTGTTCCTGCCCCCTTTCTGCTGAGCTGCCAAGACCAGAGTGGTAGGCTGCACCATGGTCCCTGACCCCCCTGCCCCAACGAAGATGGCTGTGTCCCAGTCTCTAGAATCTACGAAGATGTCACCTTACACGATGAACAGAAGTTTGTGGATGTGACTAAGGATTCTGAGACTGGAGATGACTCTGGATTCTCCTGGCAGGCCCAGTGTCCTCGTAAGCGCCTAAGAGACGTCATTCAGGGAAGAAGTGAGGGCAGATCAGGGGTTGTTGGGCTGAGAGAGCCAAGAAGCGAGGAGTCTAGCTAGAGAGGACAAGCAGGCAGGCTCCCTGGGGTAACGCGGTCATGGCCCGTTTCCCGGGGGCCTCCACACGCCCTGAGCGAGAAAGGGCTCTAGACCACGGGTGACCTTGAGGCCCAAATCACCACCCAACATCAGCCAATTCTCATGAAATCTCCCCCAACTGCCCCTGCTCCCCACAAGAAGGATGCAGCCCTCGATTTTGCCCCATGAGATCCATTTCAGACTCAGGACCTCCAAAGCTACCTGAAAATAAAATGAGGTCATCCTCAGCCACAGAGCTCATGGTGATTGGTTACAACAGCCACAGGAGACAAGCAGGAGAGACTTCGAAGGGCAGAGGGAGTGAGAAACAGGATTCCTAAGAAAGAGGCCCACGGTATTTGTTTCAAGGATCAAGGTGGTGGACGTGGGTCCAGGAGCAGAGGAAGTCTGGTGAGGAGACCTGCAAGGTGATGGCTGGGGGAAGCTGGTGGCATTTGGGGGGCACCTCCCCCTTCCCAGCCCCTCCCACCAAGCCTGGCAAAGAGGATTCAAGAGCACCGCTGGGAAGCTTTGCAAGATGCTTCTCACCATGGAGACCTGTGGGCGACTAGTGTTTCACCCGCCCCTGCAAAGGCTGAGGCTGACTGAGGATGGAGCCTGACTCCCCCAGGAAAATGGGGACCCCAGGGTCCCCGTAATCTAGGGACAAGTGAACACTCATGAGAAGAGATCTGAAGGCCAAGGCAGGAGAGAGCGGCGGGGGTTTCCCTCCCAGAGGTAGTGAGACAAGAGGTGCCTTAGGGGTCCCCTTGGATCAGAGTGGGTCCTCCAGGAGAGAGAGAAGGGCTGGGGTCCTATGTCCATAGGGTCTCCTAGGGCCAGGCAGAGCAGGAAAGTAGCTGGGGAAGTATGGTAGAGCTGGGGTGGAGGAGGGAGCAGGAGGGGTGTAGAGGGATCTGAATCCCCTGGAGGGCTCAGAGGGGGCTGGGTTCAGAGCTGCATGAAGAGGGAACCGCCTGCTGCAGCCCCTCCTGCTCTGCTTTTTCTGTTCTACGAGCCTGGATGCCCTAAGTCCTGCACGGAGCCTATTTTATAACTAAAAGCCATGAGAGGTTATGTGTGAGGGTAAGCGGAACACTCTTGCTTAGGCTGGCCATGCTTGCGTCACACAAGCAAAGGGCACCTCCCCGCCCACCAGGTGCAAAGGCACAGAGGGAGAACAGAGCACTGCATGGAGGCCAGCCCAGCCACGGATATTCTCCTGGACTCTTGGCCCAGGTCTTGCCCTGCCGCCTGCCCCCTCTCCCGCTGCCAGTGCTCCACCTGGCCTGCCTGCCTCCACCTCCCCTGGGCCACCCACGCTGCCCAGCTGTGGCTCAACACTCCATAACCCCATCACCCGTTGCTCTAAACATGCCTAAACATCTGGTACCTCCCAGCCCTCCGTCTAGAGAGCAAAGGTCCTGCCGCTTTGTGTGGCTTTCCAGGGCCTGCACGACTCCATCACTCCACACCCATGTTCCCTGTGTCTGCTCTCAGCACAGCACATGCCCCAGGACCTTTGTGCTTACCCTTCCTGGTCATCATCTCCCCTGTCCCATCACACTTCCTTCTCTGTGGACGTCCTGTGATGTCCTTCATCGTGGCATGTCACTGCTTCCTGGGCACTCTTCCTGGGCAGAGCTGCCCCTCCATCCCTCCCTCCAGAGGGGCTCCCTGGGACTTCATTCATTCCCAGTGGAGGGCCCTGTGCTCCAACCTGGGATACCACAGTAGGTAAGATATGGTGTCATCCTGAGGACCTTCAGGACACTCAGTCTACCACATGCTGACAAGCAGTGAGGCATCTTGACAGGCAGTGACTGGAGTTGGGGTCAACCCCGATCCGACCTGGGCTGCAGTCATAATACACGATGTCATGATGATGCCCGCACTGACATCCCCTCCTCTCTGGAGCGAGCCACTGGTCCGGGACGCTCCCGGGCTCAGGCGCAGGCTCTACCCTCTGCCTCCTGCAGGAGTGTCTTATACACAGTAGACCCTCTACGAGGGTCAGTTTAATAAGAAAGAGAAAAAGCCCCGCCTTCATTTGTGCAGTGACTTACAAGCGTCCACGTGCTTTTCACAGGCCCTCCTCATGCCCTCCTCCAAGACGGTGGTTCTCAAGTTCAGCCCCTTCCCCAAACTCCTGTCTCAGAGGTCCCACCCCCAAACACACTGCTGGTGATTACTCTGCTGGGGCTCAAGCCTCTGTATGCGCAAAACTGTCACCTGGGAAGTCCACTACGCAGCTAGGACCATGGAGCGCTGCTCTTGGCTCAGGGGTGGGTGTGACCCCCCCCCTTGGTATGTGGGGACTATGAAGCAGGGAGAGGTTCAACGACCCCCTAGAACTCCCAGGCTTGGGAAAGGTAGACTCAGGATGCTGACTCCAGAGAGTTCTGGCCAGGCCGCCTGCTGCCTCACTGTGGGGAAGGCAGCAGAGGCAGTGAAGAGAGTGCGGATCTCTGAGCAGGGCCTGCCGAGCACCCTGCGGCTCTTCACAGAGCCGGTACCAGTGGGCCTCACGGGGAAAGGCACCATCAATGCCATTAGCTGCCATTAGCTGCGGGGAGCCCACAAGGCAAGCGAAGCTCACTGGGACTCCTGTCAAAAACAAGGCCAGACCTGCTTCCTTGTGACAGGTCAGACAGAATACAGCATTCTTTACGGCCTGCTTCTTTGCCTGACAACTGCTACTGTGATTAATGGTTTCTCTGAATTCACTTGCCCTCTCCCAGTGACTCAATCCTGGGTACTCCAGCCTGAGGTGCTAATTTGGTGATTACCCAAAAGGAATCTCTTAGAAGTCATCTTAAGAATCCAAAGGCCAAAATTTCCCAGAAGCATTCACTTCTGCCAGATTCCAAGCCCCGTGATATACTCAATTTTAACTCTGATTGAACTTTGTTCAAATTCATGAAATTAAAAGAAGAGTAAGAAACCATAAAACTAGTTACCGCCTAGACAGCTTCCAGGTTATGCAGAAGTTGAATTCTGAAGTTTGTAAACCAGTTGTTTGAAGTGCATCATCGACCCCCACAGAAACCATGTTTTAGATGGTGGTCACATTCTCAAGCTCGCCCATAAAGTCTGTCTCATGTAGGAGATAACAGGGAATATTTTTAAAATGGGGAAATCTAGAAATTCTCTGTGATTATTTTCTAGGAGGAAAGCAGAATAAGGAAAGATCTATGCTTCTGGTGGGGGAGGGGGAGGGAAGGGGTGCTCCCGTCCATTGTCTCCAAGCAACTGAGGAGCAAAAGGGGCACAGCCTTTTGCCATCCAGAGCTGGACGGAAATGCCGGTGTAAAGGCTTCTACATGAATAATCATTAGCAGCAGCTTCCACGACAGTCAAAACACAAAAACAGCTCAAATGCCCACGAACTGCAGAAAGAGGAAACATAACGGGACACATCCATATAACGGACTGTGTCTTGGCCCGAACACAGCAATGAATCCTGACCCTTGCCACGTGGCGGAACCGCGGAAACGTTGTGCCTAGTGAAAGAAGTCAGACACAGAGGTTATAGGTTGTAGGATTCCGTGTATATGAACTGGTCATAACATGCGAATCTGTAGAGATGGAAAGCAGACTCGAAGTTGCCCTGGGCTAGCGAAGGAGGAGGGAGAAATGGGGAATGACTGCTAACCGGAAAGGGGTTTCTTTTGGTGGTGATGAAAATATACCACAATCAGGGAGCGGTGACGGCTGCACAACTTTCTGAGCGTGCTAAAAATTATGGAACTGTCTGCTTTAAAGAGGTAGGTTGGATGGAATGTGAAGGAAATTTCAGACAACTTTTTTTTTTTTTTTAAACCCGGAACTCACAAGGTCCCTGTGCCCATGGAGGGGGCTGAACCAGGTCACCCATTAGTCCCTTATCAGCAGAAGGTGAGCTGATTAAGTCACCCACTGTCGATCACTACAAGCGTTAGATTTACCTTCCTCGTTTCAGAGGTCTGCTTCTGCAGAACACGCCCCAGCTTCAAGTGACGTGTTCATTAAAACACACAAAAATAGCATCCCACCTACCGAATGCCTGTCATCTCTGTTCACATCGCTTTTCTCTCTCTCTCTCCTTTTAAAAAAAACATTTTTAAAATCATTTTAAAAATCATTTTTTAAAAACGCAGATCTCCAACAGCAAGCTCTAACTTTTGATTGGATCATATTCAGGTCCTATTCTCTGAAAGCTCAGTGATTTTTTTTCCTGGAACAGTAATATGTCAGTGGTGGTCTGAAGACGGTGGGTGGTCCTCGACTAACGAGTAAATCAAGTGTCCATAATTCCTTTGGCAGCAGGGGCAGGGCAGGGGAGCTGAAGAAGGAGGTGGTGGGGTGGGGACCATGGGGAGCTCGTCTGGGAAAGTCTCTACCGGATGGGGGTAGCCACTTCCACAACAGGGGGCTGGTCCATGAGATTACACAAGCTGGAAATCTGGATTTTTTTTTTTATGTAAAAATGCCAATGCATTTTTTAAACCAAGCATTTGGGGGCTGAAGTCCCATCAGGGGCTATAAGTTTGTGACCTCGGCTTGAGGAGCCCTTGGCCCTGGTTCTTTGGTGTAATTGACATCAGAATTTCAAGTCAGAGAGTGAGTGTTGATGTGGTCCTTGGAGTTCATCTAGTTCAACCTCCCACTCCACAGTAAAATCCCTTCTACAGCAGATGGCCACCCAGCATTAGGGTAAGCTAACAGTTCAAGCCTGAAATATGCAGTTTCATTATTGGCTTCTTAATTTAGAAGAACCTGTAGGGTGTGGATTAAGGAGGTTGCAGGGGAGCTGGGGTGAGGGGGACAGGCCTGACATATGGGGGCTGCAAGGGGCTTCCATATCCATTTCTTCTTTTCTTTTCTTTTCTTTTCCTTTCTTTTCTTTCTTTCTTTCCTTCTTTCTTTCTTTTTTTGGAGGACTTTCTCTTATGCCCAACACTAGTATTTTTTTTTTTTCAAAAGACAAATTCATTAAAGTGTATCAGCATGTTTGGGACTTAGTTTTTCTGGAATTCTCGGAGGGAGACAGAATTTTAGACCTGGAGTGGCCCTCAGAACTCTGGGTGTATGAGTCCCTCATTTAACTAAGATCGTTTGCTCAAAGAATGTCAGACATGGGCAGCCAAGTCCTACTGTACTTAACATTTTTTTTTAATGGGTCAAGTTATAATTCATAAATAGGATCCAAATGAACATATGATCACTTTGAAATTTCCTGTAGCCTTTTGTAACTGACTCAGCACTCATGGTTTTCTTTTAGAGATATAAAGATTTGCAAAAAATGAATAAAACAAAAAACCCCCTAGTTATTTGCCTTTCTGAGTGACCTTTGTGGAGTCATGTGATAACTCACAGTGTCATCCATTCACAGAGCCCACTGGGGATTCCTCATCACTCTGAAGAAGGTGTTGGCATAAACCACGGAGGTCTCCACAACTCACTTCCCTGGGTCCCATCTTCCCAATAAAACCCTTTTGCAAGCTGCTAAGTGTTGGATTAACTAGTGTTTCGCTTCCTGTTTTTGCCGTCCGAGGAGGAGACATGAAGGACTCAGAGAGCCCCTGTATTTAGTCAACCCACCCCTGCGTAATTGAAAACTGTGTGTCACTTGGCACAAAGCACTATGAGTGGTTTGGAACTCTAGGGGGCGCCAGGGGCGAGGGGGAACAGGGCCCAGGAAGTGGGTGGATCAACAGCAAGGGGCTTGTGCGATCCTGCCCTTGGCTTTGCATTGTTGCTTTCTTTCCCCCCTTGGTGCATCACCTACATACAGATTTGAGAAGCCAAAATAAGAATAAAAACAGGCAGTAATAATGACCCCTTATTAAATGGAGAGATAGTTATGAGTCACACTCAAAGTCAGCACGGCCTCAGTTCCGGTAATCATCAAGATTTCTTTCCTCCCCCTGCACTTATGCTTGGTCCTTCTCTTTAATTATATAGAGTTGCCCCCAAAGTATTGAAATGACAGATGGAAAGGAACACCATTACTGCAGCGGGGGACCCAAGATTTTGAGCTGTATCACTCACGGTTGCCAAATGCTACATTTTCAGTCTGTCTCTGTTCTCAGTGCAGCGAGGAACCTTCAAAACCTTTTGTGTGAGTCCGGGAGGGGAAACAGTCTGGCAAATTTTGACAAGTATCTCTTCAAGACCACATTTGTACTCTGTTTAAAAGCCCAGGACAACAACTGCCGGTCGTCATGGGAACAGACATGCACAGCATTGACACACCAGCTTTGGAGATGAGCCGGAAATCCCAAAACCTCTCCGCCAGGAAGGCAGCCTTAATGAACGAATGTCTTCTGTTTTCTGAGGGTCTATGGGGGGCAAGCTGCCCTCTCCGTGTCCTGTGTGTCCCCGGCTGGAGAATTCCGGGGATCCCCCCCGCACACGCTCTGTGCAAAGTTTAGGACAATTCAGCCCATCGCATTTCCTTTTCAAAGCCTGTTTACTCATCGATGCCAAGCACTATTACAGTAATTGGGGGAAAGAAGGAAGGGCCTCTCTTGCTTATCTTTCTTGGAAATAAATTTTCCCAGCTTTCCATGGAGGTTCTCTTATGTACTGGGGTGGGGAAGAGAAGCTGGAGGAGGAAGAGGTCTTTCATCGGCCTGCAGAAAAAGAGGTTAATCATGGCTTGAAAGGCTCCTCTTGAAGAGTTCTAAAAATAATACATAGCTGTTCACGCAATACTTTCCGAGGCACAGGGCCTCGACAATGGAATGGAGCTGTAGGAAATAAACCCACAACAATGGAAAACTTAGACTGAAGGGAAGCTGGATCCCTCCAGGTAAACTTCAGGGATTTCAAGTGGAGAAGGATGGACCCCATCCTCCACCATTAGTCTTGAAGAGAAGCCACGGGAGCTCTATTCACGAGCAGTAAAATTAGCCGCTTGTTCAATTTGCATGACATTTGTTATTGAAATAAGCATCTCACGGCGTGATTTAATCCGCACCCCTCCCAACACCTAAGAGGAAAAAGAAGAAAAGAAAGGGTTTGATCCATTGAATGACAAAGAGTCACGAAACCAGGAACATTTAGCTACTGGTGATGGAGTGAATGTCACCAGCAATGCATGGCTAATAAGAGTTCTAGGACTGACGGTGATAAACTTTCCTCCACCGTTCCATTACTTTTTTTCCCTTCCTATAATTATGAACATTCATCACATAAGCTCTGACTTTAAAATGTCAAACTGTCTCCTTGTAGTTTTGCTTTTTTACCTTGCGCCTTAAAAAAATTATTTTACTGATTCCGATTTTTCTTCTGGGATTGTCTTCCAAAAGACAATCCCAGGAAAAAACCTAGGGGTAAGGATCCCTTCCCTGTCTGGAGGTATTCTAATACCAGTTTGGTATTGCGTTTAGGCACAGAAGGTCAATAGGATTTGGGGGAAAAAAGCTTAAAGAAAATGAGCTTGTTCTCCAAGAAATTTTAAACCGGCATGCAGACAGGTGGCATTTTGTGGGGGTGGACGGGCTAACACGGTGTTCAAAGAAATGACATTGATGCCTTTTAGACTTCGGTTCTGCAGTTTGCCACAGTCCCCCCCCCCAATTCTCTAATGTCTCCCACCTCAACTGGCCATTTACTTAAGCAGCCTGCTTTAAGTCTGGGTTCACACCTCACCTGTATTTGGCCATGCTCTTCTGCTTTTCTTCCCTTTGGTGTGTATTCAGATTAAGTCTTTTCTTCTAATTAAGTCAGGTACTTGTGTTCCGCTCTGCTGGTCTCACCTGGCCCTGTCTACCTCTGGCTGCTGAAACAAATGATTACCAATTAAGGAGCTTAAACAATACAAATTTATTCTGAAGTTCAGAAACCCTAAAATCAAGGAGTCATCAAAGCTGCTTTCCTTCTGGAAGCTCCAAAGGAAGATATATTTTTCCCTTGCCTTTTTCATTTCTAGAGGTCACTTGCACTCCTGGACTTGTGGCCGCATCCTCCATCTTCAAAGCAGCCAAGGAGCATCTGGAATTTTTCTCTTTGATTATCCAGTCTCCTTTTTATAAAGACCCTTATGATTCCATTGGGCTCACCCAGATAACCCAGAATAGTTCCCCTATTTTTTTTTTTTTTTCCCTAATCAGACTCCACACCCAAGGCAGGACTCAGATTCATAACCTAAGTTCAAGCACGGCACACATGCTCTGCCAACCCAGCCAGCCAGGGGCCCCAAGGTCCCTATTTTAAGATTAGTTGACAAACCCTATTAATTCCACCCACGCCTTCATGCTCCTTTGCCATGGCACCTGACTTGTCTGCAGTTCTGGAGACCAGAGCAGACTTCTTGGGGGGCATTATCCTGGATACCACAGTGACACTTGGGTAATAACTGAACCACCAAGAGAAAGCTACCATGGAACTCTGTTTTAAAACCCTTGTATTCCACTGGTATTCTAAAATTGCCGCTAGAATGAAAGAGCCTTTATCCAAACGCTATGATGGTTGGGGAAGGATAACTGGTTTTGAGCATGGAGATGGATTACTCTTCAAGAAAGGGGATGATTCATTGAGTTAGAAGTGCGTTGCCAGAAAAACCACTGAGTAGAAAGAAACTAAAACTTTAAAAATCAAGGTACATCTCCTACCCCCAATGCACACATTTACGCCCACGTGCGCACACACACATATTTAATTCTTGAGACTCCGCAACTGCTGAAGCATTTGAGTGGAAAACTCGGACCCCTCCTTCCTCACTCCCAGTCCTCCTGGTTAAGCTCCATTGCTAGGGATAATGCGCGTGAAACATGCGTGCTACTGTGTTTGGATGGGCCATACCCATTTGATCTCTGATCCAGGATAGAGAATCAGGGCAGAGAGGCGGCGGGTCCTCCCACACAGAAAGAGGGGATCACAGATGGAGGAAAGGAAGACAAAGAGATGATATTCAGTAACTTTTCTATGGTTGTAAGAAACTTATGTCAAAGTGGCCACATGATTGTTCAACGAGAGGTAAATGAACCTAAAGCCAAGTTTACTCTTAGAAACCAAAGCTTTGGGGGAAATCTTGGATTTATGGGAAGGGAGGGCCAGGAAAGCATATCCGTTCATTCCCTGATCACTTCCTCTCCCCCACATTTCTGAACGTGGGGTTTGGAGACCCTATTCTTGGAGATATTTATTTAATGGTCAATTTTGCTCGACTGAGCCCTTCCTTTCCCTTTTGTCATTTTATAACGGGTGCCAACTCTCTGCCCTCCCCCTTGTTTTTTTCTCTGAAAAAACGAAATGAATATGGAAAGACTTACTGGTACTGAAAAAAAATCAAGGTGCAGACAGATATATGAGGTGATGTTTACTGTTTACATTTTCTCTGTGAACTGCTATGTAGAAGACAATCGTAACTGATTTATCCTGAAGAGCTATTGTATGGAGAAATGGAAAAAATGTCTCATTTTGGCAGGAAATATAGCAATGGCAGGAGGAATTCAGATTTACAAAATGTGGAGTCAGGGATGGACTTTGAATCCTTCCCGATTCTACGGTCTTTCTGTGTACACATGCTGAGCTCCTACCGTGAAGCAAATATTGCCAACCATTAGATTAAAAAGAGAAATAAAATCACATTTGTCCCCAAGAAGCTCACAGTAGGGACAAAAGAGGTAATTTCATTACTGTATAGAATGAAGTAAAGTTCTCAAATGTACCTAAGTCCTAGGAAAATCCCAAAGGTGCAAAAAAAATAACCCAGCGTTCTCCTTGAGAATAAAGGTTTGGCTTAACAATCCTTGAAAACAATTGTATTTGGTGACAAGGGCCCATAACTGGGATTTAGGTTTGTCAACAAATGTTAAAAGTATATATTATACAAAATTACTTAATTAGGAGCTATGGTTTTGTAAAAATTTATATGAGTGAATAATATGTTATATCCTTGTTTCTGTTCAAGTCAAAAGAAATGGTTTCTCTTGTGTTTAGAAAACAAAAAACAAAAAACTAGAAAGTGGCACCACCTTGTGGTTACTACCCAAACTGCTTGAATTGATCTCACAATTTCAAATAAAGTCATTTGACTATCTCCGAAGTCTTATTAATGCTTTATATAAAAGTTCCAAATCGATGTATGTTCTCAGAACATCAGAAACAGAGAAAATACTTAAAATTCTGGCCAAAGCAAATCCAGTAAGATCCAGAATAATGTACCACCAGAAAAGAGTTTGTATGTAATATTCATTGTATAATATTGGCTTGCCATGATATAATAAATAAGAATTTCTTATTCTGTTATTACTCCTCCATTTTTCAAAGCAGGAATTCATCCACACAGAACTTTTCAACATCAACTGTTTGATCACAGGCACTCCCCCAGGATTTCAGCCAACAAATCCTATTTATTTATTGAAAACTCGTCCTGTAGAATTTTCCACATTCTGACTTGGGCTGGTTACCTCTTCATGGTGTTGCTTAGCTTGTTTTTCTATACTTTATATTTCCCATAAAGTAGTAGGAAGATCTAGATTAGGTGACATCTGAGTAGATTCCAATTCGGTTTATTTTTGGTAAGACTACTCATGGGTGAGGTTGTGGGCTTCGTCTTCATCAAATCCCTTTTATAGTGATGTTGGTAGGTTCACGTGATGTCATTTGGTGACCTTGGTAGGTTCATGTGACGTCATTTGGATTCCCTCCATTATCAAGTCTCCTAATCACTTCTCACTGACAGTTGGGAC
The DNA here is from genome assembly GCF_030435805.1 of Mustela lutreola. Classification (NCBI taxonomy): domain Eukaryota; kingdom Metazoa; phylum Chordata; class Mammalia; order Carnivora; family Mustelidae; genus Mustela; species Mustela lutreola. Next base: position 155,109,648 of record NC_081295.1, read on the forward strand.
ATGTATTATCCAGATCGTTGTGATAGATCGTTGTGTCTCTCCAGGATTTCATGAGGATTGCAAAAAGATGATTTTATTAATTCTTTCATTTCTTCTACACTTACAGTGGGATTCCCTCGTCAGCTTCTTAGTTTGAAATATAATTTGTACAGGGAACAAAAGACAAATACATGATTTACTTCTTTAAAATGCATTTTAAGGATAAATTTTAGTGTCCGGGGTCCCTGGGTGGCTCAGTGGGTTAAGCCTCTGTCTTTGTCTCAGGTCATGATCTTGGGGTCCTGGGACTGAGCCCTGCATCGGGCTCTCTGCTCAGCAAGGAGCCTGCTTCCCTTCCTCTCTCTCTGCCTGCCTCTCTGCCTACTTGTGATCTCTGTCAAATAAATAAATAAAATCTTTAAAAAAAAAAAAAAAGTTAGTGTCCTAGCAAACTCCAAAGAGGACAATGATATTTTAGGTATTTCATTATTAATTTGGACTATTATATATCTGATGTATGTCAACCAATAGCAGGCATTATTGTTTTGATGCTCAAATTATCCCACCTTTGACCACTGAGTAATTTTGACACAAATACTCTATTAATAATGTAGTATAATTGTTAAGGCACACTCTTACACTCTCGAGATAAATTTACTACTTTCAAAGAGGGCAACTGAGCAATACACACCAGAAGACTTAAAAATATTTATACCTTTGTAGCACACTTAGAGTAATTTTTCTATGAAAATAATCATTGGGGCGCCTGGGTGGCTCAGTGGGTTGGGGCCTCTGCCTTTAGCTCAGGTCATGATCCCAGAGCCCGGGATCGAGTCTCGCGTGGGGCTCTCTGCTTGGCGGGGAGCCTGCTTCCCTTCCTCTCTCTCTGCCTGCCTCTCTGCCTACTTGTGATCTCTGTCTGTCAAATGAATAAAATAAATAAATAAATAAATTTTTAAAAAGAAAAGAATCATATGTGAAAAAATGTACAAAGGTATTAATTCTACACAATTCTGAACAATTAGATGTCAATAGGCTTTGATATATTTCTAAGATGATATATTATAGGTACCATATTAAAAATCCTGCTTTTGAAAAATTCTCATTATTGGGGGGACATTTTAATGATATGATATTAATTGAAAGAAGATTACCAAAACCTTATATATAATATAATTCAGTTTTTATGTATAAATATGTATATAAGCAGAAGACTAGGAAGATATCTTCAAAATATTAATAATAGTTATATCTAGATGGTGCGATAATAGAATATTTTTATGTAGCCTTTGTATTTCATTTTATAAATGACCTCCACTAATATGTACATTAGATCCTATTAAAAAGCAGCTCATACTGAAATTTTTGTGAGTAAAATCGATTTGTTTTACTTTGAATAATTACTCACGGAAATTGTGCAAGAAAGAAAACATTTTTTCCCTTAACCAAAAGATCGCTGTGACTTAATTAAAGAATGACAACAGAACTGAGCTGGACTTAAGATGAAACACATGAGAGCCTTCTTAAGATCTGTCCTATTTTCCCTCCTGGGATCTGCTCATCGCAATTAATGACACTTCTCCAAAAGTAGATTTCCCCTGTGCTCTCCAGTGAGTCAGTCCAGTATTTCAGCTTGGGGATTCTTATGGGGAATGAGGAGCCCCAACACAGATTAAACGGATGTGTCTGCCATCTGTAATGGATACCACAGGGTATCTCCTCCTACCGGGTCCTTTTTTGATAGTGAGATTTCCGATTTTTGACATCCTAATGTCTAGTTGTCACTTTGAAAAGTCTGACAACCTCTGGTCCAAACCATTTATTAAGCCCTTAGTTTCTGCTTTCCCTTCTTATTACCAAAGTAATAAGTATTCAGTGTCAAAAAAAAAATTTAGATAACCCAATGAGCTGAAAGAAAATAAAATTCCCAAGTAATTCTATCAAAACACTTCTAACGTGCTGGCATCGATCCTATTTCCAGGAACTATAGGACTAGCTTTGGGGACAAGATTTGTATCTAGTTTATTGTCTCCTTTGCACACAGGACACACGCTCCCTGGGTGTTTATTGATGCTGGAAGTGAGAGGGAAAGGAAAGCCCTCCTGCACAGGGTGACCACATGGAAAAGGTGTAGATGGAAGAGTGAGCTCTCAGTGTTTGAGGTGGGGGAGCCCAGTCCTGCCTAGTGAGAGGGGTCATGTGCGGCACTTACAGGAGGAAACCGGTGCAAATGCAGCAAGACTCTGACTGAGGACTTTGTAGTATGAGCCGGTAAGGGACCGCATTGAAATCTATCCTATTACAGGAAATTCCTTAATTCTTTCATTCTTTGAATCAAATAATTGGTTTATCATGAAGATTGGTGGCAAGGGGACCTATTAGAAATAAACCCAGAGGGCGCCTGGGTGGCTCAGTGGGTTAAGCTGCTGCCTTCGGCTCAGGTCATGATCTCAGGGTCCTGGGATCAAGTCCCGCATCGGGCTCTCTGCTCAGCAGAGAGCCTGCTTCCCTCTCTCTCTCTCTCTCTCTGCCTGCCTCTCCATCTACTTGTGATTTCTCTCTGTCAAATAAATAAATAAAATCTTAAAAAAAAAAAAAAAAGAATAAAATGGAAAAGAGAAAGTCAGAGAAGATGGGGGGACAGGGAAGATAGAGGTGACAAGTAGAGTTGCTGGTCTGTTCATCTAACTCCAAGGGGAACCCCTCTCTGCCTCATGCCCACGCCCACCCACAGGTCCTGGTGTTCACGTGGATGTTGGGAATTCAAAGAATCTGATCTAGGATATACACAAAGGTGGGAAAAGGTAATTAAAAGCGTCTACTTTTTAGCTCTAAGGTGCTTCTAGATGAAGAAATTCAAGTTAAGTGTCTCGTGGTTTTTAAATTTTCTGCTACTTGGAACGAATTCCTTGGATTTATAGAAAAACTATCTACTGAACAACAGTGTTCTGGGAAGCAAGAGCTGGGGAAACACTGGGTATCCTGACAATAAGACTTTTGAAGGGTTAGAAACGTAAAAGCAGCAAGATGTTTAAAAAATGACAGAAACAGACTTCTGGAAAATATGGCTCACATGCATTATTCTAAGCTCACCTTGTCCCACAGTACAACCAGATGATACTCACATTGGTGTAAATAACCCAAAATATGACCCAAAGACTAACAGAACAGACTCTCTACAGCTAAATGCAGACAAGAGGCCACATTGAAGAAGGTAGGGAGGTTGGAGATTATAGTTGGGAGCTCAACGTACTCTCCGAGAGAGGGATGGAGGCCATGAGCATGGAGAGGGGGGAAAAAAGACACTCACACCAGGCACCCCAGGCACTGGGAACTTGCACAGGGCAGAAATAACATTTGGCTGTGAAACCAGAGGGGCCTGGTTCTTATAATCAGCAGGGCTTAACACCTGGAACTTTAGAAATCAGCAGGCTGGGTTCTGGGGGAGCCAGGAGGGCAAGATAAAACTGAGTCCCTTTTGGGGACATCCCAACAAAGAGACTCACTGAGATACAGCATAGAAGCAGTTTGAAAAATGTCTGTGTTATATAGGAGGGAGACTGGCTTACTGATCTCAGAGAGTGTGCTGGCGGAGCTGGTGAGTGTCTTTTCCCTCCCCTGCCTCCCAGCTTAGATGCATGGACACCTGCAGGGACCAGCACAGCAGGAATATTCTCCACCTTGCTTTCAGATAGCAACCCCATTCTTTGCTTCTGTGAATCCACCCGCTCCAGCCCTGTGGCATGACTTTCTAAAGTGGCTCCAGGTCCCTTCACAGAGCAGACCTGAAAACCTCCGCTAGCACCACATGCCCTGTCCCCATACACTCCTGCGGACATGCCCCCTCCAATATGTCCTTGGCCGGAGCCCATTCAAAGAGGTGCTACAAGCCTGGTAGTGTGCAAGCAGCCCCAGAGGGGGCCAGCACTGCTACCATGTGACTCCAGCCCCAAGGAAAGGGGAAGAAGACCACGTACACCAGTTTGGCCCCAGTACGGGGCAGAGGGCAGACACATGTTCTGACTGTTGGCCCTGCCCACTGATGCAAGCTTCTCAGGAAAGAACAATGCACCCTGCAGGTCAATGCTCCTGCATCTCTGCCAAACGTCTGCTCTGGCTCAACTCAAGGTCAAGACAGCCCCAGACTGGCCCACTAACAACACAGAGACCAAACCCCACTCACAACCTGGCAAAGGGAGCCACTGCAGATGACTGGACTGAGGGTAAATGTGGCTCAGTCACAACAAGAGGGTGCGCACAACACACATGGGAGACACCCCCGTAGTGCCAGGTTCTGATGAACAGGGGACCTTGCACTCCAGGGCACTCCAGGTCCTCTTCTCCATAAGGCCACTACCTTTAAGGGCAGGAGATGTAGCTGACTTTCCTAAAAGAAACAGAGAGCTAGTAAAAATGAGACGACAGAGGAACATCTTCCATATATAAGAACAGGACAAAATCACAGAAAGATTGCCAAATGACATGGAGAAATATGCTCAACAGAGAATTTAAAGTAGTCGTCATTAAGATACTCACTGGACTTGAGAAGGGTGGAGGAGCTCTGTGAGACCTTGAAAAGAACCAATCAGAGACGAAGAACTCAGTAACTGAAATTAGAAATGTACTACATGGAATAAACAGCAGACTAAAGGAAGCAGAATGAATCCATGATCGGGAGGATGGAGTAATGGAAAGTAATCAAGCTGAACAGGAGAGAAAAAAAATAATAAAAATTGAAAATAGACTCAAGGAACTCAGCAACACCATCAAACATAATAACTTTCACATTATATAGATCCCAGAATGGATTTGCAACCTGAACACTGGCATAATGGAAAGCAATCAGGCTGAACAAGAGAGAAAAATAATAATAATAAGTGAAAATAGATCAAGGAACTCAACGACACCATCAAGGGCAATGGTGTTCACATTATGGGGATGCCAGAAGGAGAAGAGAGAGATGAAGAAGAGAAAATTTATTTGAAAAAATAATACCTGAAAAATTCCATAATCTGGGGAAGGAAACACAAATTTGGATCCAGAAGGCACAGAGAGTCCCCAACAAAATCATTCCAAGGAGATCCGCACCAAGACACATAGTAATTACAATGATATAAAGTGGTGATAAAGAGAGAATTTTAAAAAGCAACAAGAGAAAAGAAAACAGTTACATACAAGGGAAAAAACATTCTGATTTTTCAGCAAAAGCTTTGCAGGCCAGAGAGTGTGCCATGCTATAGTCAAAGTGCTGAAAGGGAAAAAGTCTGTAACCAAGAATACTCTATCCAGCAAGGCTCTCATTCAGAATAGGAGCTAAAGAGTTTCCCAGACAAACAGAAGTTAAAGGAATTCATCAACAATAAGCCAACCTAACAAGAAATGTTAAAGGGGACTCTTTGAGTGGAAAGGAAAGACCATAATCAGGAGTAAGAAAAGTAGGAAACACAAAAGCACTAAAATTAAGCACACCTATAAAAATCAGTCAAAGGATTCACACAAGTATGTGAAGTATGACACCATATCCCTAAAATGGAGGGAGGCGTAAACAAAGAGTTAAAACTTACATGACCATCAACTGAATACAGACAGCTATATGCAGAAGATGCTATACATAAACCTAATCATAAGCAGAAATCAAAAACTAGTAACAGATATGCAAAAAATAAAGAGAAAAGGAAATCCAAGCCTATCACTAAAGATAACCAGCCCCCATGAGAGAAGAAAGTAAGAGAAAAACTACAAAAACAACCATAAAACAAGAAGCAAAATGGCAGAAAGTATAGACTATCAATAATTACTTCGAATGTAAGTGGACTAAATGCTCCAATCAAAAGACATAGGATGATGGAATGGATAGAAAAGTAAGATACATCCGTGTGCTGCCTACAGGAGACTCATTTCAGACCTAAACACATAAGCAGATTGAAAATGAAGGGATAAAATACTCCTGGGTGGCTCAGTCGGTTAAGTGTCTGTCTTCAGCTTGGGTCATGATCCCAGGAACCTGGGATCAAGCCCCGAGTTGGGCTCCCTGCTCAGCAGGGAGCTTTTCTGCCCCTCCCCTGGCTCCCATGCCTTGTGGGTTTGGTGTCTGTCTGTCTGTCTCTCTCTCTCTCTCTCTCTGTCAAATAAATAAATAAATAAAAATCTTTTTTTAAAAAAGTGAAGAGATGGAAAAGAATTTATCATGTGTATGAAAGTGAAAAGAAAGCTGGTTAACAATACTTCTAGGAGAAAACTAGACTTTAAAACAAAGACTGTGACAAGACAAAGAAGGTCGCTACATAATCATAAAGGGAACAATCCAACAAGAAGATATAGCAATTGTAAGTGTTTATGTACCCAACATGGAAGCACCCAAATACATAAGGCAGCTAATAACAAGCTTTATAAAGGAAGTAATCAATACTAATACAATAATAGTAGGGGATGTTAACACCCCATGTACATCAATGGATAGATCATCCAAACAGAATGTCAAGAAGCAAACAGTGGCTTTGAATGACACATTGGACCAGAAAGATCTAAGAGATACATTCAGAGCATTCTATCCTAAAACAGCAGAATACATATTCTTTCCAAGTTCACATGGAACATTATCCAGGACAGATCACATGTCTCAAAACAAAACAAGTCTCAACATACTCAAAAAGATTTAAGTCATAATATCAAGGACCTTTACCAACCACAAAGCTATGAAACTAGAAATCAACCACAAGAGAAAAATCTAGAAAGAACCTAAATACACGAAGGTTAAGTGACATGCTACTAAATAATGAATGGGTCCATTAAGAAATCAAAGAAGAAGTAAAAAAAAAATACTTGGAGACAAATGAAAATGAAAACACAACAGCCTAAAATCTTTGGGATGCAGCAAAACTATTCTAAGAAGGAAGTTTGTAGCAATATAAGACTACGTCACGGAGCAAGAAAAATCTCAACCAACCAACCTTGCACCTAAAAGAGCTAGAAGAACAACAACAACAACAAAAAAAAAACACCCAAACCAATAGAAAGAAGGAAATAACAAAGATTAGAGTAGAAATAAATGATATAGAAAGTAAAAGAAAACAGTAGAACAGATCAATGAAACCAAGAGCTGGTTCTTTGAAAAGATCAACAAAATTGATAAGCCTCTAGCCAGACTCATCAAAACAAGAGAGGGGAGTCAGTCAGAAATGTAAGAAGCAAATGCCACAGAAAAAAAAGGGATTATAAGAGAATACCAAGGGAAATTATATGTCAACAAACTGGACCACCTAGAAGAAAAGGAGAAGTTCCTAGAAATATATAACCTCCCAAAACTGAATTGGGAAGAAATAGAAAATTTAAACAGATCAATTACCAACAATGAAGTTGAAGGAGTAATCAAAAAACTCCCAAAATAAAAAAGTTCAGAACCACATAGCTTCACAGGTGAATCCCACCAAACATTTAAAGAAGAGTTGATACCTATTTTTCACCCTATTTCAAAAAATGTAAGTGGAAGGAAAGATTCTAAATTCATTCCATGAGGCTAGAATTACCCTGATACTAAAACCAGAAAAACCCTACACACACACACAAAAAAAAAAAAAAAAAAAAAAAAAGGAGAACTACAGTCCAGTATCTCTGATGAACACAGATGCATAAATCTTCAACAAAATACTAGCAAACCAAATCCAACAATGCATTAAGATAATCATTCACCGTGATCAAGTGGGATTTACTCCTGGGATGCAAGAGTGGTTCAATATTTACAAATCAGTCAGCATGATACACTGCATCAGTAAAAGGATAAAAACCAGATGATCATTTCAGCAGATGCAGAAAAAGCATTTGACAAAGTACAATATCCATTCCTGATAAAAAAAAAAAAAAACCCTCAACAAAGTAGGTTTAAAGGGTAAACACCTCAACCTAATAAAGGCCATATATGAAAAACGCACAGCTCCCATCATACTCAGTGGGGAATGACTGAGAGCCTTTCCCCTAAGGTCAGAAACAAGCCGAGTATGTCTACTCTCACCACTTTGATTCAACATAGCACTGGAAGTCCTTGCTGCAGCTTTCAGATGAGAGAATGGAATCCAAATGGGTGAGAAAAAAGGGAAGACTTACTATGTCCAGATGCCATAATACTATATATTGAAAACCTTGAGGACTGCTCTAAGAGACTTTGTGAATGAAAGAAACCGAAAAAACTGCATGGGATTCAAAGTTATAGAGATTATTGGTTTCTCTGTGTCACCCAGGAGTCATTTTTGAAAGCACCGTGTTCAGAAAGACAGTTTTATAAATGAGTGCTATTTACAGGTAAAACTAAAGGTGATAAGTCACTCAACGCTACATGAGAGGCTGTGTGATTAGTCAGAGCTATTGTGTGCAGGAGAGGGAGCCGGCGTCCACTCGTCGTATCTGGGTATTCGTGAGGATTTTATTAGATATTTTCATCGGCGTGCATTTTGCCACAAGCACAGCAGAGAGCTGAGGTTCATTATGCGAAGTCTCACTAATTCAGATTTATGATAATCCACATTAAGTTGTCTAAAGAGTACCTTTGCTTAGCGGATGAGAAAGGCGCCTGGGTGGCTCAGTCATTGAGCATCTGCCTTTGGCTTAGGTCATGATCCCAGGGTCCTGGGATCGAGTCCCGCATCATGCTCCCTGCTCAGTGGTGAGCCTGTCCCTCCCCCTCTGCCTGCCACTCCCCCTGCTTGTGTGGTCATGGTCCCTCTCTGTCAAATAAATAAATAAAATCTTAAAAAGAAAAGAAAAATGAAGGGCAAAAGGGCAGATGACGGAGATTCATCCCCTAAAGCACTCTGGAAGCTCAGGATGTAGACAGGGGGACACTAACTGTAAGCCCCAGTTTCTCCTTAAAAATAAGGAGCCTGAGAAAATTCTGCAAGTCAGTTTCTGGTATTCTATTTTGAGTTCCCATGTATCTTCTTTTTTCTTTCTGTACATTTTTTAAAAAGAAAAATAATTTACGTATACTTTGAGAGAAATTGGTTGTAGGAATCCAGAGCGTTAATTCTCCTTGTGATTTCTTTGAGTTTGTGACCGTTCTTTGTGTATAATGGAGATCACAGTGGTCTTAAATGCAAGACCATGACCATCTTAAAGACAGTAAATGGAGGGGGGGGGGGGGGCGGAAATCATGAGATATAGCACAGGAATTCCCTCTGAACGGAAGCTGACAGGAGAGGAGAGGCTGAAGACCAGGGGGATAGGACACCCGTTTTCTCCAGTGGAGGCCAAGGACAAGAGGAGGAGGGTCTGTCTGTCTGTCCTGGGTCCTGAGCCCCTCTGCCATTCGCTGGCTGCTGGTGTGTGGGTCTGCCGGCTGACGTCCAGGGCCCCACAGTCCCCGCACAGCAACTGCCAAAAGGAACCACTCAAGCAAATGCCACTTCTGGACCCCCCAGTCTCCTAGAAGCAAACGTTCCATTTTCCAAACAGTAAAACAAACAAGAGTAAGTCAATTAAGAACTTCAAGATAAATTCTATTTTTACAACAAATTGCATTTTAAAAATAACTAAAATCATAAAGCTGAGTTCTCCAGCGCTAGACATTTGTAGGGTTCCACAGGCGTCCGGGATATTTTCCCACGCTCTGTCTCATGCAAGGCTCAGGACCCCAGCGAAGGGAGGATTCCATCCACCCCGTTAGTGAGGGGCTGAAGGACACATGACGACAGTGCTCACCCATGGCCGAGCCTGCTGCAGCTCCGGGGGGGCAGGGGGCTCTGTGGTGAGGGACAAACCTCTCCTCAAGGTCAGAAAGGAAAGGGGAGAGTGTGACCTCCACGGGAGGGGTTGGTTTCCAGGGGCTGACTCAACCGTGCTGTGCTGGATGCAGATGGGAAGGGGCCTGGAGGAGGTCCCCCAGTTTTGGGGTGACCACGGATACACCATGACCTAGGAGCAGGTAGAGCTGGGCGGTGCTGGTGGGTAGGGAGAGAGGCATCTTCTGGGGAGCCGAGCTGCAGCCCGGGAGTCTGTGCTGGGGAGGAAAGGGCCCCACGAGGGGGCCGCCACATCCTGCAGTGACTTGAGTCGCTGTCACTCCACCCTCTTCCGCCGTTAAGCTGAGCTGCAGGGCGGTTGTGGGGAAACAGTGTCAGAACCCCCCATCAGGATAGGAACCAGCGGAACATGTAGGGAGAGGCAAGTCTAGTCTCGCGGGTCAAGGGATCACAAGCAGGGCTGGAACTCCAGAAGCAACAACCCTGGTCACTGGAGGGCAGGCTGAGCCCTCCTGATCTCACCTAGTTCTGCCCGGGACCCAGGGTCCTCTGTCCACCCAAAGCTGGTTGTTGGCTCCAGACAAGCCCCAGCTCTGAGTCCAAGCACGCTGGGTGGCCAGGTTTCTCGGTGGTCTTCACCACCTTTGTCTGGCATAGAAAAGAAACTGGGGGCTCTGGGAAGACAGTCCACAAAGATTTTAACATTCTGTTAGTGTTTTCTTGATGTGTACTTCTTAGTTTCCTCAACATTGAGCCTAGCTCTGGAGACACCTCTCCCAGTAGATACCACACATCCCCTTTACTGGAGCAGACGTCGCCAGCCCCAGAGACCACCTTTGGGAGACTCCCAGAGCTGTCTGCATTTCAGTGGGGCCCAAGTTTTGAGATTGGGGTGCAGAGAAAGAGGAGTTTTCTAAATAGACAGCTCTACCCCAAAATGGCTAGATTGGGTGTCCATTGATTGGAGCTGGAGTCCTAGCCGTGAAAGTTTTAGCAGGAGCTGGGATTGTAAGGAAGTGATGTTGAATCTGGGCTATATTCTGTCACCTAGTAACTATGTGGCCCTTAGCAAACCCTTCAGTTTGAACCTCCAAATTCTCCCCAGCAAAATGGATATAATGACCAACTTAAGGGGTTGGATGGAGCATTCAGCGAAAGAACGACTTAGAGAGCACTGGGCATGGTGCCTGGTGTGAGTCCTGCCCCAGGGAAATGGAAGATGTTCCCCGTTGCTCCTTTCTCTCGGAACATTTGTTCCCCTCCAAGTGAAAGGGAGTGATAGAGATCTTTCTACCCTACAGAGTAGCTGTGAATCTCCAGGGAGAGAATATGGGGAAATTAGGTCTAGCCGCAAAAGCGTAAGATTGGAATCATGTTTATCAAGTTGACATGTTGGGACCCGTCATCTGGGCCACGCCAGTGTGAGGAAGGGATGGACAGGAGTGGGTTTGGTCTGATGTGGGGAGAGGTAAGGTGAGGCCCTGTAAATGGAATTGTATCTGGGACTGGAGAGCGCTAGGATGACTGTGGAAGTGGAGTGCTGGAAGGGATACCCCCTAATGTGTGATGAAAGACGGGGTACACAAGAGACCATAGCCAAGCTTCTGGCCTGGGCAAGAAAGGATGTTTGTGTATCGAACATGAAGGCGGTAAGTGGCCCAATCGACGTCTCACAGATGATTGAAGACCTGGAAGCAAGTCCCACAGCCTTGGAGGGGACGCTTGCCATCCCCCACATCTCAGATGATGCAGAAATTGCGACTGCATTAGGGCCACGGTGAACAAAAGAACATGTTATCGGAGGATTAGGCTTCTCATTTTAAAAACCAAACAGCTTCCTTCCAACTGTGAGGTTAAATTCACTTTCAGCTCAATTCAACTTCCTTTAACTTCTACTTGGAAGGAAATCAAGTTTTTGTCCTTTGGGGGAATTATAACAATGCCTGGGCTACTCACTTAAAAGCTGGATTAAAAGCTGAAAGCTAATGCACATGATTTCCTTAAGAAATCAAGACCCCCGTTTACGCTTTCCTTCTTTGTACAGGATATCACCATTCGTGATGCAAAATGCAACATTTTAATTCGAGTTACGGGGAAAAAATGAAGAGATAACAGGGAAGTGAGAAAGCTCCTCGACCCCAGCAGGACTCCTGGATCCTCTGAGACTACATCTTAACCTGTGGTGCCGGTACCGCTGGGTGTGGATTCCAGGTCTTCCACTGGGGAACGCAATCCCCTCTAGGACACAGCCTCTCCAGCCACGTACAGGAGCAGGGACGATGGGTCGGACACGTTCTGAACTGTAATCCTTTCCCACTAACTGAATGAAGCACCAGGGACAGGTCTCACTGATACTGCGGTACAGATGGGGCACTGGGGGGGGACTCCAGAGAGCTCCGCTGTCCTCAATTTGTCTACAGCTTCCCCTGAGAGGGGAACAGACACGTGAAGACCATCAAGACCTGGGGGCTACCCACTCTGGTTGCTGTCGACCCATGGTTTTTGACTAGACGTCTTGGCACCTGCACATAATCACACCTTATAAAGCTACGCCCAGTAATGGGATACGATCTGCAGCGAAGAGCAAACCTTCAGGCAACGACAGGGATGAAGCTCAGATAAGTTCAGCTAAGTGAGAGAAGCCAGACTCAAAAGGCTCCAGTGGTAAGAGTCCACTTACACGGTATTTTGGAAAAGGTGAATCTGGAAGACGGAAAACAGATCATTGGTTGACCCTCTCTAGGGAGAGGAGCTGACAGCAAAGGGGCAGGAGGGTAGGTTTGGGTGGTGGAACTTCTAGATCTTGGTCACCGAGGTAGGTCGCTAGAAGGTATTCAACAGCCACAGATGTTTGTCCGCATTGATAGGACTGTGTGCAGAAAAAGTAAAAGTCTTCTTTGTAAAAAGTACTCTCTGTAAAGCATACCTCAAAAAACTGGATTAAAAAATATTTTTAAGAACCATTAACAAAGACTGAATGGAAGAGGTGTTGAAGTGTTTAGAGTAAAGTGTCGAGCATTAAGAAATAAGATTTGTTGATGGATCCACAGACGAGTGGAGGCAGAGAGAGAGAGGAGATAAAGCCAGCAGAGTCAAACATCCGTGGAAGGATCTAGGTGGTAGGTGTGTAGGTGCTCCCACTATAATTCCTGCAACTTTTTCATATGTAATATTGTTACTAATGAAATCTTGGAACGCACTTAAAGAACACAGCTCACACATTTCTTTTGCCATTGGCACCATTTAGAGGGGTGATGGCAAGCCCACAAATTTCGTTTCATGCCGTGCCCTCTGATGGGCTCAACGGAGCCTCCTTTCTGGCCCCTTGAAGCCATCGAGACAGAATGAAAGCTTCCTCTTGGTCCAGAGGGGGAATCTCTTAAGGTTCTTTGCAGGCTTGTTAATATGTATTTGCTCTTTTCCCTTTAACACAGTTCAGCAAAAGGGATTTGTCTGTCACTTGTTCAAAAATGGAAGGTTTGGATTAATTTGGCTCTGTTGGTAGCAAATCCTCCGGGAACAAAACAAATATCCCGGATTCTGTTTTCTTGGTTTTGCCCACCTATTCTGTGCACGCTCTGGCTCTAGATGCCACTCTGCATCCTGGGACGGGGACAAGTGCCAAGCCACCCATGCCCAAGCACGAGAACACCTCTGGTGCCTTGGAAACCAGACACCCAGGGACCAGCCTGCCAGGGGATCGGGAAGGATCTTGTTGCCAAGACGGCATTCATTTTGGCTGGGGGTGCAAAGACTCACCCTTTGTAGGGGAACGGTTCCACTCTACATTACCATCGGGGACTCAAGGGCAGCACCCATGGCTGCAGAAGTCTGAGACTCCAGACAAGGTGAATAATTAATCAGATGCTTCAGTCCTCATCCAGTACAATGCATTTATATAATTATAATCTGTGTGTGTGTGTGTGTGTGTGTGTGTGTGTGTGTGTTTCAGTGAATCAGATTAGGTGTACTTAAACTGTCCAAACTCTGCAAGCTTTCATTTCCACTTGGTTGTATGGACCCAGTCTAAAGATATTTATGGCTTTTGACTGGCATCGGAAGGCATTCAGGTTGCGTTGCTAAATGAAACAAGCAAACTGCAGAACACATCCTACGAAAGCAATACATTGATTGTATTTTCGTGAAAGAAATGTGAACACTTGGCTGTAGGGCAGTGGGCTGGGGATTCTAGAGGACTTCCCCCTCTCTGCCTCATGTGTTTGTGTGTTGCTTGATTCTTAGATCATGGTTTTGATCTGATCCAAAGCCATTGTCTTTGGATCAGATCAAAATGGCTTTGGATCAGATCAAAATCAAATGAACAGGTCTGGTTTTTAGCGTTACTGCCCAAGCTCATGGTCTTCCCAGGCTTGGCAGAGAAGTATCAGTGTGTGTGTGTATACACACACACACATTCAGACGCAGTCAAACAATTTCTAATCTTGCTATTTTGGTGCAAAACCTGGTGTGCACATAGTGGGTTATGTTTGGCTAACATTTCAAGATGGTTTCCATTCCCTTAGGACCCTCCTTCCCGACCTCCCCCCAACTTAATAGACTTGTTTAACGCTCCTGAGAAAATGTGCTATTTTGCTAATTTTCTGCTTCTAACCAGAGACCAAGTTGTTATTCTAGTGATTAACCTCGGGGCTCTTCGTATCCGTCTATAAACAACCAACCTGAGAATAAAAGGCTTCAAAATCTGTCACCAAGCCCTGAGTTCTCTAATCCCTCCACTGTTTTCATTCCTTTTTATTTTTGTTCGTTGTGTTGTCTGTGTTTCTTCTTCCTCTCCTTCCCTTTGCCCTCCACACCCTCTCTTTTGTCCTTCCTTGGCTGGAGACAGCTAAAATATCTGTCCAGATCAATGTACGTACAAAGAGAGCACTTTCTCGACCAACAGAACCCCCTTGAATTATTCAGAGTATCTCCCTTTCTCGGGTTTCCCATCCCTTTTTTTTTCCTTGACAGTAGGAGCTGGAATGGGGCCCTTGGCAATGGCGCTCCCGGACTTAATCATGAAGGCAGGAAGAAGGGGAAGTCTTGTATAGAAGCAATTGTTCTGGATCATGAGAAAACAGGCAGTGTCACATGTGAAGGTATATAAATAATCCTTACATCAGTATGAATGCTGGGGCCCCTAAACAAAATACAGCCAAATTCTCCGTGATTGGCAGAACTGTAAACAAGACATGGGGGGGAACGGAAGCTCACACCCAGGGCGGGGGTTGGGGAGGCTGCCCACTGTCTGAGCGCAGGCTGTTAATGGACAGTTTTAGCAGCTGGATAAGCTGAAGCCCAGGAGAAGATGCAACCTGGGGATGACAGAGCATGTCCTAAAAGTCTTCTTTCTTTTATTTTTTTATACTCATAGTGACCCCCTCATTGACCTCTTCCCAAATTTTTAAGGCTATGACTTTATTTATTTATTTATTTATTTAAGATTTTTACTTATTTATTTGACAGAGAGAGACACAGTGAGAGAGAGAACACAAGCAGAGGGAGTGGGAGAAAGAGAAACAGGCTTCCTGCTGAGCAGGGAGCCTGAAGTGGTGCTCCATCCCAGGGCCCTAGGATCATGACCCCAGCCAAAGGCAGAGGCTTAACAACTGAGCCACCCAGGTGCCCCTAAGTCTATGGCTTTAAAGGAGCCAGAAGCCATGGGAGGAATTACCCCGGGGGAAGACAGAGCTGAGAAGCCCAGCCCGGAGCACGTGCTGTGCCACAGGAGTGGACGTCTGGGAGCCATGCTGGTGCAGCAAAGCTGAAGTCCCACAGCTCCCCAGCCCCTGCACAGGTCCTGGAGGGAGGAGACCCAGGAGAAAGGGGAGAGAAGTCTGGCTGACAACACGTCAGGGGAGCTTTACCAGGTGCCTGGAAAGCGGGAGCAGCAAGCCAACAGATAGGAAGTGGGCTGCCCCATAAGCTGATGGTGCTCAGGCATGCGAGGCCACCTGCACAGCAGTGGCCTCATGGACCTTGGTATCCAGCACTCTCCCCCTTCCGTGGGCTGCTCTGGCTCCCTGGGACCTCCCCAGCATCAGCCCTTGGCTTTGGCATCTTCTGGAGACACCAGTCAATGTAGAGGAGAGCACAAGACCTTTCTAGAAGCAGAGTGCTCCCAGAGCCACGTGGGGTCAGGAAGGACTGCTGGCTTCCTCTGTACTTGTGCTCCCTTCTCCACCATGGCCTTTTCCCCTCAACCCAAAACCATGGTGGAGGCCCTGGTGGACCCTCGGTACTGACTCACGTGTCACCGTCACCATTTTGCTTCTCTCAGATCCAACAGCTATCATGCCCCCCATCAGGCACTGTGTAAGGAGGTGACACAATTTAGATCTTCATCTCCCCAGAGCACCATGAGACTGGTCTCCTAAACCCATTTTATGGTTAAGGAAGTGTATATCCAGGGAGGTCAGGTGACTTGCCCAAAGAAGCTGGAGGAAGCCACATCTCCCAGTTATCAAGGCAGATACTCTTGCCAGGCTTCCTCTCCCTGACGTCCCCTAACGTTGGCAGAGTGAAGAAGGGTCGCCCTCACGGCCACGACCTGCCCCGACACTGCCGCCATCACTCAGAGTCCAGGTCCCCCTGCTATTGCTCATACCCTCCATACCTGGGGGAGTCAGGTAAGCAGGCTGATGGGGTTTCTGGGACTTCAGATGAGCCCCTCCTTAGTCTGGCCCCATCACTCCTTTGGGTCTTTCTCTGGTGGCCTCTTTAAAAATGCAAATATCCCTAAGAAGGGTGACACATTCCAGCTCTCATACTGTGGCTCCATTATGTTCCATCCCGCACTCCTATGAACACTAAACAATGTCAGCAGCTCATCATTGGCACTGGCAGTGAACAGAAAAGCAAGGGGCACAAAGGGAAAATGGGCTTTGGGAGTCGCTGCGTTAACAGGGATATAATTTTGATTGAACTCGAAACTTTCCTGAGTTCACTAGATGCTGGGCATTTTGCTCAGTGTCAGAGGCATATAGAACATGATCAGAATTGGTTTCTATTTGAGATCTGAATATGGGCCATGTGTTGAATAATACTAGGGGAGCATTAATTATATTAGGCAGTTATATAGAAAAAGGACCTTACTTTTTAGAGATGCTCTTACTAAAATATTTAGAGTTAAGATGTCATAATGTCTGCAATTTATTTTAAAATATTTCAGCAGGATGTAGATGAAATGAATATAGCAAAATATTAGCAGTTGTTAAATTTAGGTGGTAGCTATATGGGATAAGTTGTGTTCTTTTCTCTACCTTTCTGTATTTTTGAAAATTTTCATAATAAAAAGTAAAAAGAAAAACCTTTCCAGTAGCTCAAAATCCAGGTTCTATGGCAAGGATGGCAGGTTTTGTGGTAAGCAGAATCCAAAGACGGCCCTGTGATTCCTAATCCTGGTTTACATACGCTCATGTAACTCCCTTAGCTAGAGTGGGAAAGATTGTGAATATGACGAGATTTTACTTTCATGATTAGGCTATGCCATAGGGACACAGATTAAGGGTTTTGCAGATGTAATTAAGATCCCTGATCAGTTGATTTTGAACGAATCAAAAGAAGATGATCCTGGGTGGGCCTGGCCTAATCAGGAGAGCTGCTTAAAGGAGAGATCACAGGCAGCATGAGACACTCTCTGGGTTGGCCTCGAGAATACAGAATTGCCATGTAGAGAGGGCCATGTGACAGGGAACAGTGGGGAGCCTCCAGCTGCTGAGGGCTTTCCAGTGCTGATGTCCATGAGGAAAGAATTCTGCCAACAACCCCTGATTTTGGAAGAAGATTGTAGGCCCCAGAGGAGACAGAGGTTCTGGCTGATGCGTTGACTGCAGCATTGTTAGACCCTGAGCAGACCTCGCTAATTCATGCCCAGTCTCTTGACCGATGGAAATGGCAAGGTAATAAATGCATGTTGTTTTAAGACAATAAGCTTGTGGTAATTTGTTACAAAACAATGGAATACAAATGCAGCGTTTGGCTGTTGAAGCAAATCTAATTGATTAGAAAAAGCAGTGCTGGACGGGAAAGAATTGCAAGCCTGGGCCTGGCTTCCCTGGGAGAGCACAAGCGAGCCGTGGTGACTGGCAATGTCTGCCTGGGCCTGGGAAGGGCGGCACGCGGCCCTCCTACTGCCATTCGCAGTCCCTTTGAGGATTGGAGGGAAATGGGTTATTAATGGATTTTTCTCAATGACAGAATAACCCCAAGGGTTATTCTTGGATCTCTGAGTCAGAGGGGACGCTCACCTGTGAGAAAAGCCTCAGAGAAGGGGGACAGAAAAAGTTATCAGAGTTTAGCTACTGCAAAACAATGCCAAGGGCCAGCCTGGCGTCTGCACTGAGACACTGCTCCATCGGTTCTTTCTCTCTTCACAGTCTTCCCTGTTTCCCTTTCCATGGCCTCGAATTCAAACATGCACAGGTGTTCCATGAGTTGGAAAAATCAACCCCAAACAAAGTCACCCGATCCCCTGCTACTTCTGACTCGCACTGCCTTGAACATGGCGGGGCTCTTGACCACCCTGGAGCAAAGCCAGAACCCCTTCCTTTCTCAGACGCTTGTGCCAAAGAGGTCGGGACTGGCCTGCTTCATGTCCGACTCGGAGGAAGCATTTACTAATAATCATTGTTTCATAGGAAAACTGTGCAGAAACCTTCCCCCAAAGCCCAGATGTTAGTCTCACCACTCAAGTAAAATCACTCTAACAAAACAGGCCTTTCCCCCAAATTCTTGTTTGTGGAGGGTAGGCCGCCTCCCCACTGCTGTGCGTCGACGGATCGGCCCACCCTTTCCCAGTCACACATCCCACCGCAGGGTGTTGTCCGAAACCCGAGGGACCACAGCCCTTTCCCCCGGACGCAGAAACTGAAATCTGAACTTCCAAGCAGGCTCAGGTGAAAGCAGCAGATGAGTAAGAAGGGAAAGCCTCCAGAAAATTGCTAACGGCTCCTTAATTGTACTAAAGACTTCACCGGGGGCAACTGCTTGTATGTGGGGTGCCGTTTGAACCCAACCAGCTGAGCTTGGCCCCTTGCGCTAGTAGGCCGCCACCGTGTTTTTTTATGTTCCTAAACCACTCCTTCCTCTTAACTGTCTTCACCGGGGCTTCCTCACGTGAGTCTCGCCAACGTCTAACTAGACTTAAGTAACCCCACGTGATGGGAGCCCTTACACTGGGGCTCAGTGGCCCACAGCAGTCCCCTTCTGTACCTGAGCATCCTACTGGCTATTTAGCATGTAAAGGGTTCATTGCCAGGGTTTAGACGTGAGAGATCTGACTTAAAAACTAACATGTTTTTGCTTTTCTGGAAAAGTCAGGAAACCTGACAACTTGGAACTCCATTTCTCATGAAAGCAATCTGATGATATCAAACAGTGACTATTTTTCTGTGGGAGTACACATGCTTCTCCCTTTTACCACAGACCCCACCACTCCTTGTTGCCTCCTCAGGCCGAGACCACGATTCAGTTGTAGCTTGTCAGCGTGGCTTCACCATTGCTTTTCTTAGGACAAAAAAGAAAGGGAGCTGTTCCTCACCTCTGTGAAAAGAGTGCTCTTGCTCATTTATTTGCTTCTGTGGCCTAGCCCCACTGACTGAATTTGCTGACATCTGACTTAAGTTACTCTTTCCAGCAACAGACACCAATATGTTGCCTATTGGTGGGTAATGGTCTGCATACATTTGGAATGTTTTTTCCTTCTCAGATTACCTCAACACTGAAATCTCCCTTTTGGGTAGCGTTCCTGTCAACTCAAGGGGAACCTCCGCATGAGTCTGATCATGTAAGAAGCAGACGACTGGTCCTTTAAAGGAAGTGTGTCTCCCTCGAGTTTCACCCACTCTAGCTACATGGCTGTTCCATTCAGACGCTGCATATTCTCCCCACCCCCACCCATCCTGGAATAAACGAAAGTTCCAGTTCACACAACTCCTTGACTAGTATAAATATTTATCTGTATTTTCCATCTAGATGCAGAAAGGGGCCCTCTCTCGCATGCTACTTGAAACAGAGTATTTTGTTACCCCTCATCGGGATTGAGCTGCAGGAAGCAAACAGGAAGAGAGAGAAGAGGAGAAGGAAGGCCTCAGGAGAGGGGCCCAGGACGCCGGAGAAGGGGGCAGGTAGCAGCACATAAGGGAAACTTGGAGAAGGCAGGCCGGTCGCAAGGAGGGGTGCAGGCCACACCCTTGGGACACTCACGGTTGAGCTGTCGCCTCCGGATCCGGTCCCTCCATGGCCTGCTTCGGATCCAGTGCAATCGAGAAGGAAGAACCATGGTCCCAAGGTGAGCCTTCTAAAACCCTCTCATGGCGGGAGCAAAAGGGCACCCAGCAACACAGAAGACAAGTCCAAGTGCATAAAAATTTTTTAAAAAAAAGGAAAAACTCAAACCAAAAAAACCCCACCCCTCTTCTCTTTTTTTGTGTCTGAGGCTTCCGTTGACTTCTTTTATCTTACAACTTGCTTTTCCTTTCCTTCCCGAAACTCCCCACCGGCCCGAAGGCAGCTGCCGCGCGGGGCTGTAGGGCTGAGCCTCTCCAGGCCTCCGGGGCCATGTTTTATGCATGAAGATGATGGGGCGGTAATTTATTCTAGCGGAGCTCCTGTGTCGGCTGCACGTCAGCGGAGCTGGGCGCTGGCTGGGGGAGGGCAGGTGTACGTGTCTGCAGGAAGAATGGCCTGAAATGGGAATCCCTCTCCGCAGGCGGGACTGAAGACCAGAGCTTGGCTGCCAGGAACGCGGGGCAGGATGGCTGGAGCCGAAATCAGGGCAATGGCCCTCACGTTTTAGGGCACGTGATTTCTTCACTGCTGGGTCCCTAGCACCTGGCACAGAGCGGGGGAACAATGCATATTTGTTGAGTGAATGAATGGTTCAGTGACAACCAACCTAAAAACTTGTTGGTGCCCCCATGAGTCGTTTATGCCAGTGAACCTGCTTGATTCACGGTCCTCAAATAGGCTTGCTTGAACCTGATGGCCCATGTCTCTCCCCACACTTTTCTCTCCATCAAGGACCACACTCCTTCCTCACCCACCCACTTTGAAATCTCATTTTCCTGTGATGCATTCCTGAAGTCACACGATGGGGCCAGCCCCCACACCCCCTGCGCACCTCACACTCTGGCCAGCGACCAGATGGCCCTCGTCGGTTAAAGCTCTTGCTTGTTCGTTTGTTTGACTGACTGTGTGTCCGAATAGCGAGGCTGCTTCTCGGTGACAGGTGCTGTGTAGTCCCTCTCCCCGGGCTGCCGCAGACTGTGTTTTGCCTGAGAAATTGGTGACATTAAGGAGTGGCTGGGGCATTCTGCCTCCCCGGTCTCCACTACCCTGAATAAATGTACAGTCTAACTCAAGACTCTATTGGTTATAAAAACCACTTGGACACAGGACCCCAGGTCCCCAAACCGCCTTCTACAGACATTGCAGAGAGAGAAGATACGCTCATGATGGGTTGTTCTGTCCTACGCAATGCCCCCCTGCTCCAGACAGCCAACAGCTCTTGATCAAAGCCTTAGGGACAGTCTTGCCATGAGGTCCCAACTGGAAAAAAGTGACAACTCCAATCCCCGAATGTAGCCCAAGAGAATCCAGCATCTGGCTGAAGGCAGAAAACATGTCGTGTCTCTACTGTGTATCCCCCCGGGCCACAGCAGGGGGATAGGGAGCTGCTGAGAGGTGGGAGTCAGGGGGCAGATGGGCGTCACTGATGTCCCTGTGCCTTGCTGGTTTCAGCTCAGAAGGGAGAGAACCTACAGCCCTCCCAGGGTTGGTGCGATGAAATGAGATAAAGTTAAATAACTCTGGGGGTTGGCAGGTATTGGAACGTTCCCCCAGGAGCTCACTAGTAAAGCAGGGGTAAAGTCAATTCCAAACTCTTGGTAGCCTGCTGACTCGCCTCCTGCCTTTGACATCACTGGGCCTCAGTGTCTTCATCTGCCAGTGGGGGTAAGAACACAGCCGCTGCCTTGTGGTTCTGCTGATGTCACAACGGGACACACGCCAAGGGCTTAGAACTGGGTTCAAAATAAAGAAATTGCTCCTCGTCAGCGGCTCCTGTTGACCAGCAAAGCAAATTTCACCCACATCGGCAAACTCCTCCAGGCCTTCGGTGCCTGATCTGCCCAGCGAGGGGGTCTGGGCTCCCTTATATCAAGACTCCAGAGTATTCATTTCCCAGGGCTGCTATCACAAATTGCCACCAAGGTAGTGGCATGAAACACAAACGTCTTACCTCACAGCTGGGGAGGCCGAAGTCTGAGGTGGGGTCGCAGCTGACTGACAGCGGGGTGTCTGCAGGGCCCCAGGGGAGACTCTGTTCCTTGCCTTTGCCAGCTTCTAGGGGCTGCTCAGAGTCCTTGAATCTATTTCCGAGTGATCTTTGTTAGCCTGAAAAACCTCCACCTGGCGGGGCGGGGCGGGGGGGCCTTTATACCAAATGTAGTGACTTGGCAATTCACGGTCCCATGGGGCTCAGTCGGGTGAGACAACCACCTCGGGATCCTGACTGTGCCTGCCTCTCAAGCTTCGTTTTCTGGAGTAGGGAGTGGAAAAGACCAAGATCAGGATGGAATCTAAGGATGGTAGCCACTGAGAAGGTTGTATTGGCTGTTGCAAATGGACACAGTCCCCTGGAATGATGCAGGAAGTAGAAGAAACCCCCGTATTCGATGAGGGCCTAGGAATGGATGTTCTCACCATCTGGTCTGCTCCGGAGACCCCCCTGCCCCATTACTCCCAGCAACACAGTCCTGCTCTACATGGCACCTGCCATAAATCAGATCAGGAGGCCACCACAAGGCAAAGAGAGAAGAGGAAACTCACAGACGATGCTCCCTTCCGCCACCTTGGTTCACTCTGGCCCCTTCAAAGTCTGTGCTCGCAATGAACTTGAGCCTATAGTATGTGATACCAAATGAAGCGTTTTCCTCTTCTTCTTCTTCTTCTTCTTTTTTTTTTTTTTTTTTGCAATCAGCATCAGACCTTCTCTCTTCCTCATTAAGCCACACATTTCCTCAAGCCTCTGCTGCATGAGTCACTGCTTTTCTGATGCACATAATTTACAGCAGCAGCTGAGGGAGAACAGCAGGCCAGAGGGAGCAGAAGAGTAGAGTTAGGTCCCGGATATAAGGCAGTTGAAAAGTTTGCATTTCCTCTTCTGTAGTGCATTTCAATGCCTATTTGGCCTGTTTGCTCATTATAATCACAGAGAGACTGGGGGCTGGGGAGGGGACCAGAACAAGAAGCAGAGGACTGGCTGCCATGCTTTCTCATTCTTTCTTCTCACTGGCCGTTCTCTGGACCCACAGCTCGCACCATATGGTTCCTTCTTCTGACTTCTTGGAGTCTCACATTTTCCTCCATTAAGCACATACCCTTGCACGCCTGGAATGTTCTCCTCCCAAGGAACATTCTCATTCATGCTAAGCATGGAATATCAATTTTGACTCTTCTCTGGAACCATGTTGCTATTAAATTTCCATAAGCTGCAGAATTTCATGGCAAACACAGAGATTCTGCTAGGAGCAACGTGTTTAAAAGAACATGGAGGGAGGAAGCATAATTATGAGATCCTTTCTTCATATTTTTCCCTTCAACTCATTTGCAATAAATGGAAACGAGATGTTAGCTTCGGGAGAAAGCACGCCAGCATGTTTATTTCTACTTGAAAACTGTCCTGGGGAGAAAGAGACCTTCAAGGACTCTGTGGAGGATGGAAAGCACGGAGACAAAGCACATTGTGCTACTTTAAAAGCAAACCACTAAGGGAAAACTTGGTATTATTTTTAAATAAAAGCTTATCAAACACCAGGAGGAAAGAATAGCACAGCACTAAATTGGTTTCTCTCCTGCCACAAAAGAACATGCAAAGGACAGAGGGTTCAGCTTGTTCTCTGGAAACTGGAACAGGAGTGGGAGCCGGGTCCTTGCTGTGGCTCTCCGGCTGGCTGTCTACCCACACTCATGGAATGAAAACACCAAGAAACAGGCTTTGCGTTGTATGCTTTAAGGAGATATGTGCTTTTATTTCATTTCCCCCATGTTCTTGTTCATGAGTAGATAATAAAGTGAAGGCTAAGAATGGTTGCTCTAGATAATAATTATCGAATACATATGGTGCCTCACATGTATTAATCCATAATACTGTCATAATAATCCTGAGCCCGTTTTGCAGATGGAGAAACTGAGGCCCGAGAAGTTCAGTGATTTGCCGTGATCACATGCCCAGCAAGTGACTGAAATGAGATTTGAATTCAGACAACCTGGCTCTGAGTATAACTGCAGCCTCTGTTAACTCTTCAGACCGAGTAATTAAAAAGCACTGCTGTGTAACCACACGCTGCGCGTTACATCGTGAGTGCTTCTGATGGGCGGTGCTTCCAGTCCGTTTTTGAAATACACAGCATTTGGGAAAGAGAATTATGGAGTAATAAAGAATCAGAACATTTGACAACTCTCAGAGAACCTTCTTAGACAACATCACGTCCAAAACTGTCATTTTAGAAAAGATGAAACCAAGGCTCGAGAAGTTGTGACACGTAGAAGTTGGCACAGCAGGACTGGATGGATGGATCCTGGCTGTGCCTTCATCCAGCCCATCCCCTAACCTCAATACAAGGTTCTTCATGGCTGCTGACACCTGATTTCACAGGAGCTTGGAGGCCTAGAACATTGCTGGGGGATGGTTTTTGTGGAGCAGAGACAGAATTGTGAGCTGGCCTCTGAGAGAGAAGCATGAGGCTAAAGCGAGGCCAGTGCCTGCTTTTTCCGTGCGCTCTTCTCGCCCCTTCCAGCCCATCACTGTCCTCTCTCCCTCTCCCCTTCCTCCCTCACAGTGGCTTCTCCACAGCCCTTCTGTCTCCGTGAGCAGCTCCACCTCCCATCCAGTTGTTGCAGCCAGCGAGCTGGGCGCTCCTCCTTGCTCTCTGCTCCTCATGCCCCACGTTCAGGGGTTCTACTCCCAGTCACCTCTCCGATCTGCTCCCTAGCCATCCTCACGGTCCCTATCCTGGCCCAAGCCACCGTCACCTGTCACACAAACTACCTTAGCGTCTTTGTGTCCCATTTTGGCTGCCTACGCCAATCCACTTGCTGGTCAAAAGAGCCATCCTTGGGGCACCTGGGTGGCTCCATGGGTTAAAGCCTCTGCTTTCGGCTCAGGTCATGATCCCAGAATCCTGGGATCGAGCCCCACACCGGGCTCTCTGCTCAGCAGGGAGCCTGCTTTCCTTCATCTCTCTCTGCCTGCCTCTCTGCCTACTTGTGATCTCTGTCAAATAAATTAAAAAAAAAAAAAAAAAAAAAAGAAAGAAAGAAAGAGAAAAAAAGAGCCATCCTTTGAAAATCCTGGAATGACCACATACTGCCACCACTGAAAGCCCTTGGGGAAGGTGGAGGACTCTTGGGATAAAATCCAAATTCCCTAACCTCACGAGCTAACTGTTTCCATGAGAGTGGACAGGAAGAGACTGGTGATGAAGATGTTCACCCCCTGGGAGAGGGGCGCAAGACAGGAAAGTGCCCGTGCCTGGAGCTGAAGCTTTAGGAGACGGGGTCCGGGGTGGCGCCCAGGGAAAGAAATACAGGAATCACTCAGGTATGAGCTCGCTGAGTAGCGACCCCATGTCTGTCCCCAAGCCCTCTAAACTGACAACTGCTGCCAGGCCTCACCGAAGGAGAGTCTTATTTTCTCCTGTAATGAAGGGCCCAGATATTTTTAGTTTCACCATAATCGATTATGCGCAGAGTGACCGACATCCATGGCCTCCCCAGGGGAATGAGAGTGAGGCGGCCGTTGTCTCAGCTCCTCCGGCAGCCCGATGGGAGGGAAGAAAAGCATTCGGGCAGGGTCTGTGTCCCCTTTGCGGCAGCTTCCTTTGGGGATCCTCAAGATGAAGAGGACAAGTATTTCCTTATTATACTGAGTGATCAACTTCCAAGTCTTCTTCGATCGCAGTGTTAGTGGGGCTGTACCCTTCTCAGCCTTGTCAGAAGAGAAGGGTTCAAAGATGCCATGATCTGAAGGTAGCGTCTCTCCTTTCACCCTGAAGTGATCGAAGAATCGGAACCTCCCAGAACTCCAGAGCCGGAGAGACCGAGATGTCACTGCCCCACGCCTCACTTCACGGAAGGGGAAGCAGCCACGCAAAGGACAGAAGTGTCTCATCAGTGCCCCCAAACCAGTTCGTTCCTGAGGCAATCGTAACACCCTGTTGTTCTGGCACACAGCTGGGGACTCTCCACGTGCACAAGTCGTTACAAATCAGGCTTCTCACATACGAAATACACGCATTTCTTAGCAATGTCTGGAACATTCCATTTCATGTGTGAGCCAACAGCATAACAAGGACTGTGTTTTAAAATGGTGCCATGAACCTGCCTCCTTAGCGCAGTAGGCAGCGCGTCAGTCTCATAAAATGGTGCCATGAAATAAGAGTCTCAAAACTTTTACACGGCTTGTTCCCAGAGGGATATTTACCAGATGGGGGTCATGTATATTTGTATATATTTTTAGGACAGGGAGGGAAGAGATGTTTTCCTTATCGAAAATAACCGGGGGGGCGCCTGGGTGGCTCAGTGGGTTAAGCCGCTGCCTTCAGCTCGGGTCATGATCTCGGGGTCCCGGGATCGAGTCCTGCGTCGGGCTCTCTCTGCTCAGCGGGGAGCCTGCTTCCTCCTCTCTCTCTCTCTGCCCACTTGTGATTTCTGTCAAATAAATAAATAAAATCTTTAAAAAAATAAAATAAATTTAAAAAAAGAAAGAAAATAACAGGGAGGGATGGCCCCCCTGGACGTCTCTGCCGAGGGTCCTGGACTCACAGGCGTCTGTCCCACCTGCCGGAGGAGCTCACCCAAGTAGCTCTGACGTGTTTTCTTCACTAGGTTCATCCCATTCAGGTTTTTTTTTTAATTGTTGTAGGCACTGAGTATATGAAGATGAATAAAACACGGATTTGGCTTGGAGAGCTTAAAATCCTCTGAAGAATGCAGATTCACAAATAACCGTATGGCCAGATCCCACAGGGTCGGTGTTGGAGGAGTCCCACAGAGTCAGTTGGGAGCCCAGATGATGAAATGATCCTGACAGGAAGGAAAAAGCCAAAGCAGGTCTGGGGAGGCGGCCGCATCTGAGCTAAGCCTTGAAAGACTGGAGGATACAGAGGGGGAGAGGAATGAGGAGAAAGGTATGGCCGGCCAAAGACGCATGAGCACTAGGTTGCAGGAGGACACGACAGGTGGCAAAAGAAGGAGGGAAGGTCTGGGGCGGAATGCAGCCTGAAGGGCAGGTTCGGGGAGGCTCCACAGTGGGGGCAGGACAGGACCTTCTAGTCCTGAAAGAAGGGGACTTGTTCTGGCATGTGAGGGCCTCCCTCACCTCTGGGTGTCCTGCCTCCTCCTCCTCCTCAGAGATCTCATGCTTCCTCCCTTCACCACAGGAGGCTTGACAAAGGGGTATCACAGATGCTCCGTGATGCCACAGGGTGTGGCCACGCAAGGACGCCAAAGGACGGTGGTATCTCCAAAGCCCAGAAACTGCCCCTGGGCGTCTCAGAGAGGGCGGGAAGCAGCCTTCATGGGGTTGTCCTGTCCCAGGGTGGGGTGTTGAGGACCAGGGCCTAACGGAGAAGTAAGGCACTCGGGAGACCTGTCTCTGGGCACTACCTCACACTCAGCAAAACCTCAACAGAAAAATAGAAATCAGACAGGAAATCCATTCCTGTACAGAGAGGAAGAGAAACTGATGAAAGGAGAGCTTTGGGTTAACTGGTCAAGATACTTAAAAGTGAAACTTTGAAAATATTAAAAAAAAAAAAAAAAAAGCATTTATTGAGTGAGTAGCACATGGTAGACATTGTGGCAAATGATTTGGGAGCTTTATTCTACATACCCAGAAGGCTTCATTATCATCAGACATTTGCTGGGTGAGAGAAAAATCTGAGCCAGTGAGTGAGTTGGCTGATGTCAATGGTCAGTGTCCTGGAGTTAGGATAACTTGTTCCTCCTGGTTTGCCAGATGTGAGCACGGCTGGTCTTATGTCCTGGGAACCCCCCAGTCCCGGGTGAACTATGGTGGCTGATTGCTCAGAGTCTCTCTCTCTCTTCGTTTTAGGGTTTACTTCTGGAGAGACCTGGCCAACTGTCTCATCAGGCCCCTTCTCTCCTGGCCAGCTGTGGTGAACACTGCCACACTCCAATTTCTGTATCTTACAGTTCTTTCTTATAATCCTGTGCTTTCTTTCAAAACCCGATGCTGTAAGTTCATCCTGAAATGAGCACTGCAGGTGAGCTCAGTCCATATCGCTCCCTCTCCCAGCGTGCCTTCCGGCTCCGGGAGGGTGACCAGTGCCACGATTCTGCAGACTCACCTGCCCGTCAAGCAGGAGATCCGATGTGAGTCTGGGAGGAGCAAGCGGGCAAAGCAAGTTGTCGGCCTCTGGTCGGGAGAGAGGACTGTGCGGCAAGCCCATTGTTCGTCTTCTCCCCAAGCAAGGAGGGGTAGGGCAGCTGGTCGACTCAGCAGCTTCCTGATCATGGCGAAGGCTTGATGCTTCTGGTCCCCACCCAGTTCCATTAACTGGTCTGTGCTTCTGAGTTCAGACAGCGCACCTTGCGTTCTCCCGATGATGTTATGAGCTGTCTGTTACCGTACCCAACACTCTTCTTGCATAAATTAGCCAGAGGATCCTGCAATTTGCAACCCCCAAACCCATAGACTGGTACAGATGGTAACAAGGATGCCATCACCCATAGCTTAATAGTAGCTTTCTAGAATGCTCGCATTGGAAGGAAATCAGAGGCCGTGTCCAGGCTCCGGGAGAGCGCTTGCCCTGAAGGCCTGCAGCTCTCTGTTATGGCATCAGAGAGAGCGGAATCCAGTTGGGATACACTCCCACCTTCTGTGGTTAAGACAGTTGACAGAAACATGTCTTTCCACTTTTGTTTTACATCCATACTGTCCTGTGTAAGGGATCTTCTGCTAAGGCGTTGACTTTGTCAGGTTAACTCTGGAAATCAGAGATTTTAGACCTATGTTTTCACACCGAATCTACAGAAATAGAAGCTACGATGTCGAGGGTTATCTTTGATGTCAAGGGTTGAATAGTTTGTTAGTGTAACTTTTGGAAGAATGTAAATGCTTTGTTGAAAATTTCTGGCTCAGGAAATATAAACAAGATTCGAAGATTTCCATTCCAGTATACATTTTTACTACATATGTCTCTGTGTATTATAGTATGTACACATTACATTTAAGAAGCATTATAAACAAAGTG
Organism: Mustela lutreola; assembly: GCF_030435805.1. Classification (NCBI taxonomy): domain Eukaryota; kingdom Metazoa; phylum Chordata; class Mammalia; order Carnivora; family Mustelidae; genus Mustela; species Mustela lutreola. The sequence goes on from NC_081295.1 coordinate 155,138,638, forward strand.
GCAACAGAGAAGGAAAGAAGTTCTTCATCGAATTTAAATCTGTGTAGATTCCATTTCTTACCATCATAAGTTCCCTTTACTAGTCAGTAGGGTGGGTTTTTTTAAAGATTTTATTTATTTATTTGATAGACAGAGATCACAAGTAGGCAGAGAGGCAGGCAGAGAGAGAAAGCAGGTCCCTGCTGAGCAGAGAGCCCGATGTGGGGCTCGATCCCAGGACCCTGGGATTGTGACCTGAGCTGAAGGCAGAGGCTTTAACCCACTGAGCCACCCAGGCACCCCTACTAGTCAGTAGTTTAAAATAAGATTTGGTTTGGTCCTCTATAAAAAGTCTGTAATATGGGCTTGCAATAGAAACTTTGTTATACTGGCTATAGAATGTGACTATTACAGGAGACAGAATCTTCTTAACTATAAACAAAGCTGTCAGGCTTGTGCTATTTTCTCTTCCACTGTGTAGGTCGCTTGGGTTCTCCTGTTGGACACAGAGCACCTCAGCTGGCTCTTCTCGCAGCTGGAGAAAGAAAATAAGGCCAGAAAATAAGGTCTGCCCTAATCAAAACACAGGGCATAGTTTCTCCCACAATTCCTAGAGTTTCGGGCTCCTCACTGTCTCTCGCTTATCCCGCCTCCACCTGAAAGGCCTCATCCCCTGGGGGACGTTCTCTCCTAGGGATACGTTTACCTTCAAAATCAGAGAGTGCAAAGCGGACGTCTCCCCAGCTGGTAACGTGGCATTGTCCAGCCACTGCCTGTTCCAACACCTGTCGACACAAAATGAACCAACATTTTTAAAATTTTTAAAGAGAAAGGAAAAGAGTTTTATCTGAGCCCAAGTTAGGACAGCTGCCTAGGATATACGATCTTCACAAAGAAGAGCGTGCTCTGGGGAAGGAACATTTGATCTGGGGTTATATATATATACATATGTGTGTGTGTGTGTGTGTGTGTGTGTGTGTGTGTATACATATATATATTTAACACTAAGAGTTACAAATCATTAGGACAAAAGACATTCCAGAAAGGGACAGGCTTTATCTTGTGTTTTTAGTATGTGCAAGGCTCTATGACCTTAATCTTATGGGAACCAGGGAGATTTGTTTTTCTTATCTTTGTGTTTGGAAGGGTCCTTTCGGTTCTTTCTTTCTTTCTTTTCTTTTATTTTTTAACGAAGCAGATGCACAAGTATGTGCAGGGCAGAAATAGAATCCACACTTTGAGGTTTAGCTCTGTCAGTCTGACCTTGGTGAATATTAAAGTAGAGCTTCCCTGGGAGCCCACAAGGCATGAAAAGTTGAAAATTTCCTTTATGATACCCAAGAGGGCAAGAGTGGGAGCACCTGAGTGGCTCACCCGATTGAGTGCTCCACTCTTGAACTTGGCTCAGGTCATGCTCTCATGGTCGTGGGATGGAGCCCCATGTTGGGCTCCGGGCTCAGCAGGGACTCTGCTTGAGATTCTCTCTCTCCCTCTGCCCCTCCCCCCACTCATGCTCTATAAATCAATCTATCTTTATGACCCCCCAAGACCTCCCAAATCTTTATGACCCAAACTGAGGCATGAGGACAGGAAGCTTCTGGAACTGGAAAGAGCTGAAAATAAACTTCAGGTTTTTCTCTCTTTTCATCAAGAGCAGGGGTCCTCCCTAAGAGTCTTTTCCTTGCAAGCAATAGCAATCACCATAAACGTAACCTGAACATTGTGTTTTTTTAAAGCAAGTGGAACGTGGTTATTATAAGTCGGTGGGACAAACGTTTCCAGCGGGTGTGTGCGGGAGAGGACATCCCGGAAACCCGGGGCAGCTATGACCCCTCCTCTGTCTGGCCCTCGCTTGCCACAGAGTCTAACCTGGGTTTCTGAGGGCTCAGCTGCCTTCCTGGCCTTGGGCAGCGCCTGACTGTTGAGTTAAACCAGAGGACTGAATCCTGACTGCCCCTCTTCAAGCTACGTGACCTTTACTCAAGGCGCCCGAGACATGAGTGCCCTGGACTCGGATGAGAGCAGCGAGAGTTCCCACTCCATGAGGTTGTGCTGAGGATCAGATGAGCTCATCCATGTGGAAACAGTGCCTGGGGCAGAGCCAGCCCTTAATATTTATTAGCTATTAATCTGGTTATATACTCCTCTTTCTCCCTGTGAGTCGGTTTTCTTGGCTTCACTGGGTCTACGTCCAAGCCTGGCCACACCCCACAGTGGCGACCCCACTTCTAAGTCTACACCACGCCAGTCCAGGCCAACAGCCAGACTAAAAATGATTCTCTCAGTCTCCAGACCAAAATCTCAGCAGAAAGAATCTTCTCGACTTGGTCGTGGTCATGGAGGCAAGTGAAGTCAGCTGTGAAAGGCTGGGTTGTGTGCATGTGGGAGTCGGGGTAGCAGGGTGGGGAGTGGAGAGGATAGTGGTAGTTCTCAAAGAATGACAGGGCTTCTTCATGGCTCATTACTCTTCCCCAGAAGGGGGAGCCCAGTCACATTTTGTGGTGTTTTGTGTTAAGTCTTTATTGAGCACTGTTGGTGCCCATCCCAGATACCTAGTGTCCTTTTACCATATCTGTGTGTGGCTTGCCCCCTCGACTCCTGCTTTGTGTTTTGGTCCCTAACTGCCTTGGATCTACAGAGTCATTCTGCTCATAAGCGCAGAGGGCCAGAAGGGCTTGGAAGTCTTTGTCTTAGCTTCCTCCAGGGCCAGCTACAACCTGGGACTGCCAGCCACCCATGAGGGGGTCTGACAGCGCAGCACCCTTGCCCTACATGGAGACACACTCTGAGGCACAACCTACCCCCACCCAGTTCTCCCCTGGGGGTGTCAGGCTGAGGGTGGGGGTTTGCATGGGTTCTCCCCCTTCTCTGTCTGGCCTCCCCTTCCTCGCTGGCTTCCCCTGGAAGCATTTCCTTAATAAATGACTTCCACATGAATCCTGCTCTGAGGGCCTGTTTCTGGAGCTCAATTTAAAACAATCTCACAGATTTAAAAAAAAAAAAAAAAAAAAAAAAAAAAAGAGTCTGAACTCATTTGTGAGCCATTAATGGAGGGAACTGATGTCCGTGTAAAAAGAATTCTTGTGCTCCTCGGAGACTGGATTTTGTTCCTCAGCCTTGGGTCCCACCCACCGAGAGGGGCTGTGAGGAGCCCCGTCCCTGCCTGCAGAAAGTGATCTTCTTTCAGAGAAAACAAGGACAGCCACTCTTATTTACAGAGAGAAAAAAAGAAAGACAAGAAGGTTGGTCTGGTGTGTGACGGGCTCTTCTTTACTGTCCGCTCCCCCGCGGCCAGCTGAGAAAGCAGTTTTAACTTTCAGAAAAATAGACTCTTCCTGCCAAGTCTGGCCGCCTGTCTGAATGCTAAACATGGGAACGCCGGGAAGAGGAGGGAGCGTGAGAGAGGACACTTCTAGGCCAAGCTGCCCCCTCAGCGGATCCTCACAGAGTAATAATGCTCCTAATTTGCCTGTGGGGGTTGCGCTGCTGATTACAAGGAGGAGCGGTCTGTGTGGCTTGCGGTGAGATGTGTTCTCACAGGGAGAGATCACACGGGACTGGCTGTTACCCCAGGCCTCCGACAGCCAAGGAGCTCTCTCTTGGGCTGACAGGGGCCATTCTTCGAGGTGGGTCAGTCGCAATGCCAGGGAGACAGGACAGTCCCTGGTAGGGGCAGAGTCTGAGAGTCCCTAGTTCCTGACCCCACTGCAGAACATTCTAGCCACCTCGGTTGACACCAATGACTGAAATCCTACCGCACCAGTTCATTTCTTCGGGCTGAAGACAAGTCTATTGTTAAAATGTAAGCCTTTCAAGAGAGAGAACACATTTCCCTGTGACATTAACCAGGACTTTCTGGGTTTGGAAGCAATGGAAACTTCATTCAAAATGGTGTGAGCATAAAAGAGGATTTAACTGGCTCAGTAATCAGGGTGGATGGGCTTCAAGCACAGCTCGATCGGGTGCCAGAGCGATGTCATCCTAAATGTACTTGCCATCGCCAGCTTTGAGATTTCTCTGTGCTTGCTGCATTTTTAGGTGGCAAAGCCGGCCTGCAGTAACTCTCTACTGTCCTCCTAACCCCAGAGGAAGGAGCACTTCTTGCCCTACCAGCCCAGCAAAAATCTCAGGACTGCTTCTCATTGGCTTAAATCGAGTCATGGAGTCTCCATGAACCAGTCACTGTGGCTCTGACTGATGAGGCCTCTGTCATGCACAGGTGGCTGGAGTGGAGAAGATGGGTCAGCCCCACCCAAAGACTGGGGGTGTGTGTGGTTCTGCAGAGACAACACAAGTGCTCTTACCAAGAGAGGGGAGGATGGGTAATGGGAAGACAAAACCAGCATCTGTCCACCACATTTATGCTTGATTTTCAGACCTCTGCAATCATGCCAAGCAAAGAGCAGCTCCCCGAAAGATGAGGCGTAGCAGAGATTGCAAAGACAAGTCTAGAGTCAGGTGCACCATACTAGGAAACCAGGTTGGGGTGAGGGACACTGCATGAGGGCTCCTTGAGTTGCGAGGGGGCAACCCAGATACTCTGAGAGGTTAACAGTATCTTCTTAGGAGCTGAGAAAAATTCAACACCTTGCAAAAATCGGGACTTGAGGGGCACCTGAGTGGCTCAGTGGGTTGAGCCTCTGCCTTCAGCTCGGGTCATGATCTCAGGGTCCCAGGATCGAGCCCCGCAATGGGCTCTCTGCTCAGTGGGGAGCCTGCTTCCCCTCCCCCACCGCCTGCCTCTCTGCCTACTTGTGGTCTGTCTGTCAAATGAATAAATAAAATCTTAAAAAAAAAAAAAATCAGGACTTGAATTCCAGATAGCTTGATAGGTCTGGGCAGGGGGCGGGCACGGCAGCTCACAATTCATATCAGTAGGTTGCCTGCCCCAGACTTGGAATATCAGCCTTCAGCTGAGGAATGAAATACTCTATGAAGACCTTCTGTACTGTGGTCCCAGCATCCTTCAACATGCTTCAGGTGGGATGTTGGTGTCTGGCAGGGATAACTGTGATAAAACCAGGAAGAGCATCCGTCTTTTTAGCCGGACCAGCCCATCATCTCTTTTTGACTCATATGACCCGCAGGCAGCGAAGAGCTACCGAGCACCCCACTATAACACCCTCGCGAGGCCTGGCCTCATGCCCCCCTCTGCGGAGGAGGAACTAGATCTTACAGAAAGGAAGTGACAAGCGTGTGGTGGATCCAGGATGCAGACGCCATTTACCCTCCTTAAACACCAGGCCACCACCAAGAATCTGACAGCAAAAGTAGCTGGGGAGATATGCAGGGATGCAGTTTAGAGCAAGTGGCAAGAAGTGGTAGGGAAAAAATCCAGCTGGACAAGGCATGGCTGTGGTCAGTCTGAACAGAGGCAAGGCACCCCAAGATGATGAGAGCACACTGCCCTTTGTTTGCTGAGATGACACGCTCTGGTAGGACAGCCACATAACTGATGGTCGAAACCAACACTGTTTGAGAATGAGAGCGCGCTGTTACTAATGAAGCCAGGGAGACGGTAACAAATCCAGACCAGCAAGGGCAAACGAGCACTCGGGGTCCCTCTCACTGGAGCTAGGCTTTCTTCCGATAGTGGTGATGGACATGTGTGGAATCACCCACGCATCCATCCCTCAGCCCCGCCATCCTGCATCCTTGTGTGGGCTGCAGGATGGCCTCTGAGGGATGCACCAACTGACCCTGATCTTCGAGGCCCTGGGCCCTCACCAGTTGAGTTCATTTCCAGACACTTAGAGGGGACAAAAGACACCGTGTAAATAATTAACTTATTTAACTGAGCCAGTGGTTAACTAAGCAAGGCAGTATGGCAGAGTGGATAAAGGATGTCCCTTTGAGGTTTGGGTTTGGATCCCGCTCTGTGAACTTAGCAAGTGTCTCCGGGGCTCGGATTCCAGAGCTGTAAAATGGGAATGAGGGCACAGAAGGCTTGAGCTTACGCTTCGTCTTGGGCACTGGGCCAACCCCTCCATGTGGGTGCTTAATCGCAGCATCATTATAACAGTATGAGGCAGGCACTAATGCTCTCCCCATGTTGCAGACTGGTGCACTGAAGCCCAGTGAGCTACTTACTCTACGTTGTACAGTTAGTAAGTACTTGTGTGGCTTTTTCCCCCCGAAGATTCTGTTTATTTATTTATTTATTTATTTGAGAGAGCATGAGCCAGAGTGAGGGAAGGGCAGAGGCAGAGGGAAAAGGAGACTCCCCATTGAGCAGGGAGCCCAATGCCGGGCTCCATCCCAGGACCCGCAAGATCACCTGAGCTGAAACCAAGAGTCAGCCGCTCAACTGACTGAGCCCCCCAGGAGTCCCCAGTCAATACCTGCCTTACGGGGATTGGTTTTGGTGACTAAATGAGACAACGCTTATTAAAAACTGAGCATATTGACAGAAAGCCAAGAGAAGCCCTGGATAAATGATTAGTCTTTAATGATGATAATTTACGCTTCAGTATTCCTGTTATCTTACATTTGTCGTTTAGAAGGCACTACGATGGGTCATATTTCAACCTCACCATATGGCAGGAAGAGCCTCTGACTAAAAATCTTTAATACTACTTAATACCCGAAGAGGACAGCATTGTTGACATGACCCATCTCTAAGAAGCCCAAGAATCTGAAACATCCAGGCCGTTCTTGCTGCAGCTGGAGAAGGGAAATATCTACAGGTTTCCTTAAACCCAGACAGTTATAAGAAAAAAAAAAAAAAAATCCTCTGTGGGGAGAAGGCAGATGGGAAGAGAGAGAATAGTTGTTCAATCATCTGCCCCAATTCCTCCCCGAAAGAGGCTTGTGAGCTGGAAACACATTCCCAGGGCCCCAGAGTACATGCCAGCCATCAACCCTTGCAAAGGTCCTGGGGCCCCCGTGAGATCACTTGGAGCACCTCCCTTGACCCCTGCATGATACTGAGACAGAGGGCGCAGGAAAGAGAAGCACCGAGGCACTGAGAGATGCCACAGGCCTCCTGTCCATCGACCAGCAAAGCCACACCTGATGAGTTAGGACCAGGGCTCCCTATGCAAGAAGAGTCAAGTTCCAGTTTCCGGATCCAAGCAGATGGTATGACCTTGGGCAGGTTAGTTACCTAGCTTCTGGGGCCTTGGTTTCCTTGTTGGTAAAAGAGAGAGAGGAAAACCTTCTTTGTATCTCCAAAGAAGCAAAGTATGTTGCATGTTTCAGAGAGTGCCTGACCCTTCACAGAGTTCCATAAATGGTAACTGTTGTTACTATTAAGTAGTAACTGAAAATGACACTGTATGATGCAGTAGGACCACAGGGATATACAATCCCTGACCTCCAGAGCCTATAGACACAAAGAAGAGACAGACAAAGGGCCATAAAATGATGGGCCCTCTGGGCAGGTGCTCATGGTCTGGGAAGATGGGGCTGGGGGTGATTAAAGATGCTGCAGGTGCCCAGAAGGTAAGAGTTGAGGATGGTTGGGGTCTGCCCAGAAGCAAAGAGAGAAAAAGCTCAGTGGAAGTTAGAAGGGGCTGGAGGGAGGAGTGCCAAAGAAATGGGACACATGGCATTAGGGAAGGAGAGAAGAAGATGGTAGCCACTGCTCACCGCACCTGCCCTACCTCTGAAGCTCATCTCAGGGCTGGGCGGATGCCCCTAGAGGAGTCCTCTTTTCCCTACCACCAAGGCTTTCACAACTCACCAGCCTCAAGGAACTAGCGTGGGAGTGGAGTACAGCTGAAACCACGCTCGGAAACAAGAGCTGGATACAGGTTTCTCCGCAGCGACCGAACACTACGTACAAAAAACCGCACGTGGTGCTGTGAATTTCTGATGTGGATCACTCCTTCGCTTCCAGTATCAGTTGATAAAGACCCGTGGCTGAGTGTGGGGACAAGCGTGAACTCTGCTCTGCTGGGGTTTCTGTGGTTCTCTGGTTATGCCGTCCCTGCCTCCTCTGTGCCCAGAGTACTCTGCCGGGGGCTGAGTCTGATAAATGCTAGAACTACCTGACTGGTCATCAAAGAACATGCTTCCCTGTGGTACAGCACTGTAAGTTCAGAGTGTTCTGCAATTATATGCCAAAGGAGTTCTTGCTTTCTCTAATGAGCTTTGCAAACTGTCAGCCTAAGATGAAGTTTGATCTGGGAAGGATTTCTTCCTTTATTTGCCCGGTTTTGTAGCACTGCCCTTTCTCCTAAATCTTTAAGTTGTCTCTTCTGCCCTGCGTCACTGAAGGGAGAGGAGAATGAATTTTCTTCTCTTGATGGGAAGAGTCAGTTTCCGAAAGGGCTTAAGTTCCAAATGGTTCTCTTTGGGAGCAGGAACACAAGAACCATATTCCTTGGGTGATGTTATTGAAGAATAACCTGTCGGGCTTTGTCAACACTTGGTAGAAACTATGCAGTGATGACGTGATGACAGGAATCAAGATTCTCAGCCACGTGCCCTTTCCAGAATTCACTTCCAGTTCCACAGAGCTGCCCCTGAGCAGCTGCAGAGGTCAGGCAGCTGGGACTCAGGGCCACAGTAGTCAGAAATGCTCTCTCTGGTCGCTGTGTATCAAATGTCTGGTTGAACTGCATCCTTAATAACGTCTGTCTACCCAGAGGGCAATGTTTGTTCCTGGCCTGTGAGGCTGCTGATGGTTCCATTTTTTCTGGAGAAATATTGGCCTGAGGCCCCTGGAAACATCGCTTCATTGCCCGGCCTTATAAGAATTTCCCTGACCTATTTTGTGGAGGAAAATTCACCCTGGTCCTATGGTTATGTCATGCAAAAGGGAGAAATTAAAGTTTTTGCTGCTGACAAGGTCCCATTTACTTGAGTCAGTTACAGCCACTGAAATGATCAGCCCTATAAATGTTGTTTTAATGGAGACAAAGTCTTCACGGGTCCAGATTGGGTAGATCAGTGCCTCGAAAAGGAAGAACTCCCTTCTTTATTCAGTTATTGGGTGGGGCCATCCTTCTGTGAGGATCAGACTGTTATCAGCACACGGGCTGCTCTCACCCAGACCACACCTTTAATCGTATGATATCTGCAGCTACCGCTGAGCAACACAATCCTCCCATCTTGGTTTTTCACGTAAACAGGAGAGTAAAGTACCAACTTCTCAACCTCCCATAAAGCGAGGCTGAAGAGAAACCTAAACACCTAATCCTTACAAGATGACATTTCAGAGTTAAGGGAGCCTGGTTTCCACGTGCTGGAGGGAGGGTTCATTAAAAGGGAAAGGTCGCAGACAGGTGGCTCTTCCCTCATCCACGCTGGCTCAGAGAGGCCAACATGCAAAGAAGGGCAGGACGGGGGTGCCAGGTGATGATGTCCAAGACAGGAGGTAACATTGTTCTGACCAATAAAGCCAAGTTTGAACTCCACTATTTGGCAAGTTAGGAAAATCTCTTTTCCTTCTTAAAATTTGAGACGACTTTTTCAGAAAATAAACATTTGTTCCTGGACCTGTGGGTCTGAGTCAATCTTTACCTGAACACTTACCTGGAGGAGAATTTGTCTCTGAGAGGGACCACACTCAGAGTGCCCATGCCTGCCCTGATAGTGGGAGACCTCGGAGCCAAAGAGAGCAGGGTCCCCCACTGTCAGTCGGGAGTGTGCACGTCCAGTGGTGAAGGCCAGAGCTGACAGCACCCCCGAGGCCCCTGAGGAATTATCTGAGTAAATATTCCAGGATGGAGGAAATGCACTACCTGGGGAAAGCCAGGGAACTGGGCTCAGTTCCTATGGATGGAAACCAAATTGTGGGTGAAGGATGCCTGGGTGAGATAGGAAATAGCGTTTTTAATTTTACTTTTTCTCCCACTGAAATGTTTTTTCATCTTTCTTCTTGATTTGAAAGCAGGGAAGACTGCATGCACTTCACGAGGCTCTCTTGTAAAGGATTTAGCAACCTCCAGAGCTCAGAAAGGGGGTCCCCTGGAGCCGGCCCAGGGCTGTGAGCTGGTCCTCTTGCGCCACCTATTGACAGCATCGCTCACTGCGGTTTCTGGACGCACCTACAAGGCCTGCTTGTTCTGGGGACCACAGAGGGATGGGCACCAACTCCGGAAAATTAAGACTACTCAGGGCACGTTTTCTGCATTCAAATTAAAATAGGTTTATAGAGTCCGCAGAGGAAAATACATGTTCTAACAATCGAGGTTACCTATTTTATTGGGCAACTTCGCTCTGATTTTCAACTGCTAAAATAATACATAAGCGTAACAGGAGGCAGAGTTCTGTTTTCTTTCTTCCATTAGGTTAATACATAAAGGTACTGCATATTTTTAAGGTTTTTGTTGTTGTTGTTGTTGTTTTAGAAAATATGATCAACTTAAAAGTATTAAGTTTTTAAATTAAAGTATTTCTTTGAATTTAAATTATTTAAATTAAATTATTTCTGTGTAAATAAATTAAAGTAATTAAATTTATTTAAATTAAAGTATTTCTTCTTTTAGAAGAAAAATAGTTAATGACTACAATTTGCATGCAAGAGAGTGGGAAGCGAATTAACTCTAAGAATAAGTGGGAGTCCCCATATGCAAATAGAGCATGGAAAACTGTCCATATGTGACAGGCGCTTGTGCTTTCACTGGAAGACTGAGAAGATGCTATCCAGCGCACAGTGGTTCATATCCTTCCATTCAGCAGTCCAACTTCAAGAATTCCATCCCAAGGAAAGAATTCAAAACCATGGGGAAAGTAAGGTGGATGGTATTCTTCATAAAATTGGTTAATGTTCAACAACAGAAGACTTGAGGTTATGGTTCATTCAGAATATGGAATATTACAGAGGCACAAGAATTATTTTAACATGTAGCAATATGAGAAATGCATATCCATGAAGATACAAACTAGCAGATAAAAAGAAATATTAAATAAAACTGGAAAAGAATATTAAAAAATATTAAAGCCAAGTTAGTCTGTGTTATGCATACCAATATTTGTTTTCCTAATTATATAATAAATACAGAAGTGCATTCTTGTAGTAACACATGTAAGTTATACAGAACCGTATTAAGTAAGAAGTGGAGGATCCCATAATCTGCCTGCCCCTACCTTGTCTGCTCCCTATGTAAGCTCAACAATGTAAGCTCTCCAGATCTTCTTCCTTAGAATTACACACACACACACACACGATTACATGCTGTGTTATTTTAACATAAAAGTGATAATACTGTAGTTCTTGCAACTTGATTCCCCTAAAAATATGCATTACAGGTCTTTCTGGATCAATAAATACAGATCTGTCTCATTTTTTTAAAACCACCATTTTGGGGCGCCTGGGTGGCTGAGTGGATTAAACCCTCTGCCTTCAGCTCAGGTTATGATCTCAGGGCCCTGGGATCAAGCCCCAGGTTGGGTTTTCTGCTCGGCAGGGAGCCTGCTTTTCCGCTCTCTCTGCCTACTTGTGATCTCTGTCAAATAAATAAACAAAATCTTAAAAAAAAAAAATTTAATGTGATCAACTGTAATACATTTAACTATTTCACAATTGATACTCATTTCTTCAAATTCTTAAAATGATAATAATTCTGCAAATGACCCTTTGTATATGTATCTTGTTACTCCCTATTAATGAATCTAAGCTTCTTTTCATTTTTTATTAGCCATTTTTGTATTTCGTTAGAGAATTTCCTATTCATATCTTTTGTAAATTTTTCTATTACATTGTTTACATTTTTATTATTGATTTGTTGGGGCCCTCAATGAATTTTTAGATTTTGAGATTTCACTGGATTTAGAGATTGGTACAACATAGAATGTTGTAGAACATAATTTTTTAAAAAAAATTATCTTATTTAAATTCAATTAATTAACATATAGTGTATTATTGGTTTCGGAAGGAGAGGTCAGGGATGCATCAGTTGCATACCACACCCAGTGCTCATTACATCACGTGCCCTCCTTAATGCCCGTCAGCCGGTTACCCTCTTCCCCGCCCATCCCCCCTCCAGCAACCCTCAGTTTGTTTCCTATAGTTAAGAGTCTCTTATGATTTTTCACTTCTCTGAGCTCATCTTATTATATTTTCCCCTCCCTTCCCCTATGATCCTCTCTTTTTTTCTTAAGTTCCACCTATAAGTGAAATCATATGATAACTGCCTTTCTCTGATTGACTTATTTCACTTAGCATAATACCCTCTACTTCCATCCACATCATTCAAATGGTTAGGATTTCATTTTTTTTGATGGTTGAGATATATATTCTGTTGTATATACAAAATACATCTTCTTTATCCATTCATCTGTCGATGGACATCTGGGCTCTTTCCATAGTTTGGCTATTGTGGACATTGCTGCTATAAACACTGGTGTGCAAGTGCCCCTTAGAATTACACTACATTTGTAGTGTAATTTGTAGACCACTACATTTGTATCTTTTAGTGTAAATCCCTAGTAGTGCAATTGCTAGGTCATAGGGTAGCTCTATTTTCAAGTTGTTGAGGAACCTCCATGCTGTCTTCCAGAGTGGCTGCACCAGCTTGCACTCCCACCAACAGCGTAAGAGGGTTTCCCTTTTTCTATATCCTCACCAACATCTGAGTGTCTAATTTTAGCCACAGACTGTAATATGTTTTCCCATTTATTCTGGTCTCTTTTTATATTCCTTGGGAAAATGTTACTGCTTTTCTTTATTTAAATCTTGTTCACTTCTTGTTATATATTACATAAAGGAAGATATTTTCCAATGGTTATTTACATAACTAAAATAATTTTAATGAAAACAATTACTAGCTCCAGCTAAAAATATAGCAGTATTTTAAAGCTATAATGGTCTGTCAAGTAATAACTCAAAAGGGTATAATTATTGGCTACTCATTTGCTTGTATACAAGGAAAATCAAAAGATTGATTTCATGTCCTCTAACAAACCAAAAACATGATTTAGACTCAAAAAATAAAACGTAAAAAGAGAGAGGAAGAACCACAGCTCAGGAATCGTAAGTCTTGTTTTCTCTTTGTTGGGTAAGCTGCTGCTCAGCTGACGGTGTGCACAGCAGTCAGGTGGGGCTTCCAGCTGTGGGCAGTGGGTCATCAAAGAGAATAATGCCAGTTACTTCACAATCCTCCCAAACTCCTTGACCATTTGACCTGTGAAGTCTTCCCATCAGAACAACTCTACAGCATCTCCCTGTGCCCTCTCTCTGCACCCCACCTCCATTAGGCCAGGCCTCACCATTTCCCTTTTAGAATCTTCCCAACCCCAACAGATGTGAATGAAGTTGGCTAATGATAATGTTTCTGGAACAATTTTTTTCAAAAAACAGGCTGGAGCATGACAACCTGATCTTACGGTTCTGAAAGAAGATGTGCAAGAATGGCCTTGATAATTTGGAGGAAAGAGAGGAATAAAAGAGAATTCACCCCGCCTGCTGTCAGAACACGCTACAAAACTAAAATATGTGAATAACAAGACACTGGCACAGAAACAGGAAAGTCTATCAAAGGGACAGAACGAGTTGCACTTTCTCAACTTGCCCTTGGTGAGTCCCAGTCGGCCAGTTTCTGCACCGCGATGCTGTGACACACCATGGGGCTGCAGGTGAGCTGCCCCGCACCCAAAACAAGTTTTCTAAAACTCTCATTTTTCCTTGAGCAAAGTAAAGCACTCCTTTAGAAGCTATTTTTGAATTTCAAAAACATAGCAATTTCATGATTATCTTGTTGGTTTTTATCTTAATTGTGCTATGGTCTGAGAACACACTATGTATGATTTAAATCTTTGAAATTTGCCAAGACTTGCCTTATAGCTAAACACATCATCATTTTGCTTAAAAGACCTGTGTATCCTTGAAAAGAATGGGTAATCTGTAGGTGCTGGGGGCAATCTTCTATGTTTATTAGTTTTCTCTATTCAATTGTATTGTTCAACTCTTCCACACATTTACCAAGTTTGTGAGTCTGACTGGTTTATCATTTATTGAGAGAGGTGTGTGCAGATACCTCACTATGATTTCAATTTCTTTGTCATGTCATTCTTTGCTTTATATATTTTGATGTTATGCTATTTATTATATACATATAAATTTAGATTTTTATATCTTCCCGGTTAATTAAAACCTTTAACATTATGGAGACTTAAGAGGCCATAGAAATGTAGAGAGAAGTCATATGGAAAAGGGTAGGAAGGGTGGAGACTCGATCAGGAGCCAGACTGACCCCAGGTATCTGACTGTGGACTGGAGGGATGATGTAGGCATGGAGAGAGGAGAGGAGCAAAACTCACACCAGGCACTCAAAGCACAGTGGACCTACACTGGGAAGACAAATCCCTACAACATTTTGCTTTGAAAATCAGAGGGGATTAACTTTGTGAGTTCTTGTAATCAGCAGGGCTTAATATCTGGAACTTTAAAAATCAGTGGGCTCACTTGGGTGGCCCAGTAGGTTAAGTATCGGACTCTTGGTTTCAGCTCAGGTCATGATGTCAGGGTTGTGAGCTCAAGCTCCATGTCCGACTCTATACTCAGCATGGAGTCTGCTTGAAATATTCTCTCCTTCCCCCTCTGCCCCTCCTGCTTGTGTGTTCTCTCTCCTTAAAGTAAATAAATCTTTTTAAAAATTTAAAAATTTAAAATCAGTGGGCTTATCCCTGGAGATCCAGAGGGGGATAGGAAGCTGATTGCCGGCTTTCAAAAAGGTAAGTGTGAAGATACTGCATAGAAACAGCAATTTGAAAAATGTCTGGGGCACATAGGAGGGAGATTTGTTTGCTAACCTCAGAGTGGGTGCTGGAAGGGCAGGGGTTGGGAGAACTCTCCAAGAACAAAACAGGTGCTGTTTCCCTCCCTTGACCTGCAGCCTAGACACATGGACACATATGGAAACCAATGCAGTGTGAACACTCTCCATCCAGCTCGCTAACAGTGGGTCCTCCCAGCCCCCAGTCTTCTGCAGTCACACCCCATCCATCTTGGCCTCAGCAGCTTTCCCATTAGCTGCAAAGCCGTTCCTACAGCAGACTGGTCCAGACCTTGATGACATCACCCCTGCTGTGGGCCATCTGCAGCAGCAGTCCATCTAAAGTAGAACCACAAGCCTGGTCGTGTGCCAGCACCCCAGATAGGGCCCAGCACTACACCAAACTGACCTCAGCCCTTAGGAGAGGGGAAGATAACCACATATACCAGTCCCACTTGGCCCCAGCAGTGAGCTGGGGCAGACATCTAGTCTGACTACAGGCCCTGCCAACCAATGAAAGTTTCTCAGGGGAAAACACAGGGAGAATACTCTGCAGTTTGGTGCTCCTGCAGCTCTGGCAAATACCTGATCTGACTCAATTCAAGCCCACATCAGCTCCAGACTGGCCCATTAACACCACAGGGACCAAACAGTGCCCACAACAGACAAAGAGACACATTACACCCAGGTAGACTGAAGGTAGATACAGCTCAGCCATAACATACAACAGACACAGAAGACACCCCTGGTTCTGGAGAAGAGACCTCCAGGTTCTGGAGAAGAGACCTCCAGGTTCTGGAGAAGAGGGGACCTTGCACTGCAGGGCACTCCAGAACCTCTTCCTCATAAGGCCGCTACCTTCAAGAATAGGAAACACAGCTGACTCTCCTAACACATAGAAACAGATACAGAGAGTTAGACGAAATGAGAAGACAGAGGAATATATCCCAAATGAAAGAACAAGACAAAATCACAGCAAGATTGCTAAATGACACAGAGAAGAACAAATAGGTTCAAAAGAGAATTTTAAGTAATGGTCCCATAGACATTCACTGAACTAGAGAAGAGTGAGGATCTCAGTGAGACCCTCAACAAAGGGATAGAAAACATGGGAAAAAAACAATTAGAGATGAAGAACTCAGTAACTGAAATTAAAAAACTAAATGTAATAAATATAGACTAAAGGAAGCAGAATGGATCTGTTAACAGGATAATGGAGTAATGGAAAGAATCAGGCTGAACCAGAGAGAGAAAAATAATAATAATATATGAAAACAGATTAAGGGAACTCAACAACACTGTCATCAAGGGTGATGACATTCACATTATAGGGATGCCAGAAGGAGAAGAGAGAGAACAGGAGGCCGAAATTTTATTTGAAGAAACAATACCTGAAAACTTCCAAAATCTGGGGAAGGAAAAAGAAATCCAGATCCAGGAGGCACAGAGAGCCCCCAACAAAATCAATCCACAGAGGTCCACACCAAGACATATAGTAATTACAATGGTAAAAAGTAGTGATAAAGAGAGAATTTTAAAAATCAACAAGAGAGGGATGCCTGGGTGGCTCAGTTGGTTAAGCGGCTGCCTTTGGCTCAGGTCATGATCCCAGCAACCTGGGATCGAGTCCCGCATCGGGCTCCTTACTTGGCAGGGAGCCTGCTTCTCCCTCTGCCTCTGCCTGCCACTCTGTCTGCCTGTGTTCGCTCTCTCGCTCTCTCTCTCTCTTTCTCTGACAAATAAATAAATAAAATCTTTAAAAAAAAAAAAAAAAGCAACAAGAGAAAAGACAACAGTTACATACAAGGGAAACCCCACAAGGTCATCCACTGATTTTTCAGCAGAAGCTTCACAGGCCAGAGAGTGTGCCATGCTATAGTCAAAGTGCTGAAAGCAAAAAATCTGCAACCAAGAATACTCTATCCACCAAGGCTCTCACTCAGAATAGGAGACCTAAAGAAGTTAAAGGAATTCATCAACACTAAGCCAGCTTACAAGAAATGTTAAAGGGGACTCTTTGAGTGGAAGATAAGACCATACATAGGAATAAGAAAAGTAGGAAACACAAAAGCACTAAAATTAAGCATATTTATAAAAATCAGTCAAGGGATTCACAAAATAAAAGGATGTAAAGTATAACAACATATATAAAAAATGTGGATGGGAGAGGAGTAAAAATTTAGTTTTTTTTTTTTAGAATGGGTTCAAACTTAAGTGACCATAAACTTAACACAGATTGCTATATGCAGAAGATGTTATATATAAATCTAATGGTAAGCACAAATTAAAAACCAGTAAGAGATATTAAAAAAATAGAGAAAAGGAAATCCAAGTATATCACTAAAGAAAACCAGCACCCATGAGTGAGGAAAGAAAAGTACTACATAAAAAACCATAAAAGAAGAAACAAAATGGCAATAAGTACATACCTATCAATAATTACTTTGTAAATGGACTAAATGCTCCAATCAAAAGACATAGGAGAATGGAACGGATAAAAATGTGAGTCTATCTGTAGGCTGCCTACAAGAGACTCATTTCAGACCTAGAGAGACACCTGCAAATGGAAAGAGAGAGGATGGAGAAGCATTTATCATACACATGGAAGTGAAAAAAAAAAAAAAGCTGGGTGGTAATACTTCTATCGGACAAACTAGACTTTAAAGCAAAGGCTGTGACAAGAGACAAAGACGGTCACTACATAATCATAAAGGGAAAAACCCAACAAGAAGATATAACAACTGTAAATGTTTATGTACCCAACATGGAAGCATCCAAATGCATAAGGTAGTGAATAACAAGCTTTATAAAGGAAGTAATCAATACTAATACAATAATAGTAGGGGATGTTAACACCCCACTTACATCAATGGATAGATCATCCAATCAAAATACCAACAAGGAAACAGTGGCTTTGAATGATACACTGGACCAGATGGATCTAATAGATACATTCAAAGCATTCCATCCTAAAACAGCAGAATACATATTCTTTCCAAGTGCACAAGGAACATTCTCCAAGACAGATAACATATTAAGCTACAAAACAAGTCTCAAAATACTCAAAAGATTTAAGTCATAATACCATGTACCTCATAAAGCTATGAAACTGGAAATCAACCACAAGAAAAAATCTAGAAAGAACACAAATACATGGGGGTTAAGTAACATGCTACTAAACAATGAATGGGTCCATGAAGAAATCAAAGAGGAAATTTAAAAAATACATGGAAACAAATGAAAATGAAAACACAACAGTCTAAAACCTTCAGGATATAGCAAAAATGGCTCTAGAGGGAAGTTTATAGCAATACAGGCCTACCTCAAGAATCAAGAAAAATCTCAATTAAACAACCTAAACTTATGCCTAAAGGAACTAACAAAAGAAGAACAAACAAAACCCCAAACCAATAGAAAGAAGGAAATAAAGATTAGAGTAGAAATAAGTGATATAGAAACAAACCAAAACAAAAACAGCAGAACAGATCAATGAAACCAAAAATTGGTTCTTTGAAAAGATCAACAAATTGATAAACATCTATCCAGACTCATCAAAATAACATAGAATAAAAATCAGAAATGCAAGAGTAGGCACCAAAACTACAGAAAAAAAGGATTATAAAAAATATTATGAAAAACCATATGCCAAAATATTGGACCACCTGGAAGAAAAGGATAAGTTCCTAGAAACATATAACCTCCCAAAACTGAATTGGAAATAATAGAAAATCTGAATGTATTGATTATCAGCAGTGAGATTGAGTCAGTAATCAAAAAACTCCCAAAAACAGAAGTCCAGGACCAGGCTACTCTCTCAGAGGTGAATTCCACCAAACATTTAAAGAAGAGTTGATACCGATTTTCACCTCATTTCAAAAAATAGAGAGAAAGGAAAGCTTCTAAATTCATTCCATGAGGCCAGAATTACCCTGATACCAAAACCAGATAAAGAACTACAAAACAAAACAAAAACCTATAGGACAGTATTTCTGAAGAACACAGATGTGAAAATCCTCAACAAAATATGAGCAAACTAAATCCAATAATACATTAAAAAAGATTATTCATCATGACCAAGTGGGATTTATTCTTGGGATGCAGGTGTAGCTCAACATCAGCAAATTAGTCAGTAGGATACATCGCATGCAAGTCAGTCAATGTAATACACCACATCAATAAGAGAAAGGATAAAGACCATGTGATCATTTATAGATGCAGAAAAAGCATTTGATGAAGCAGAAGATCTAGTCATGATAAAAGAAAGCCCTCAGCAAAGTAGGTTTAAAGGGAACTTACCTCAACCTAATAAATGCCATATATGAAAAAGCCACAGCCAACATCATACTCAATGGTGAAAAACTGAGCGCTTTTTCCCTAAAATCAGGAACAAGACAAGGAAGTCCACTCTTACCAGTTCTTTTTAGCACAGTACTGGAGGTCCTCGCCACAGCAATCTGACAACAGAAAGAAGTAAAAGGCATTCAAATCAGTAAGGAAGACATAAGAAATCTTTGCAAATGTAGTGGACATCAGGGCAAGGTGCAAAGGATAACTTCACAGTGTTTGGCTTATGTCATGGAAATGAGATCTGAGAGGGAAAGAGGGCAGGTAATATGGGGCAGAACGAGAAAGAGGAGGGTGAAGTGAACACAGTTTAGATGAGTGAGAAGCAAAGTGAGGACATATAGGGTCAAGGGTCTTGGTGAAATCAGAGTTGCTGGAGTGAAGGTATTAGAAGGACATCGCTGGAAAGTGGGCATGAAAATAAAGATAGGCTTGGTGGCAAGAAAACAAATACACATTTTAAGATAATCTTTATTTGCTCATCATATACATTTTAACATGCATTCTATTGATATATATTACATTTATTTTTCAGTATCAATTAGAATAATTTACTATATAGTGTAAATCACAAAATAGGATACCTGAATTACAAGCATTTCTGTATAATGTGTGACGTGAACCAGAGCAATGGAACATCATTGCTGCAAATCTCAAAAAAAAAATAGATCAACATTTCCATTACCAAGTGTGAATTTAGGTGTTTAAGGAGATTAAATCCACCCCTGGATTCTTGTATCTTCAGAATTCAAGAGGTAGTATATATAATCAGAAAACCAATTTCGATGTTCACTCAATGAGAGGTGTGTGAGTATGGTGTACTAGAAACAGCAACATGTAAAATGGCTGTGTGAACAATCACATTTTCTAGGGATAGATTTGCATGGCTGTGCCTTAATCCTGCAAATATCAAAAACTACAGACAGTGGCAGAAACAGATAAATTAGCTGCCTATCTTAACCACTGAAACAATGGATTTACATGTTCAGAAGAGGATTTCCCCATTTTTCAAGATATTAGTCTTTATTGTTGATTTTTCTATTGATTTTGAAAGGTTTTTGTCTCCAAAGCTTATTTTATTACTAGTTAGTATTCAGATTTTTTATTAGTCAAAGATTTTTCCATTTGTTAGAATTCATAAGCTGCACAAAATGGCCAATTTTGTCCCTGAATCAACATCATGCCAGTCCCAATGAAATTTTACTGTTGAGGGAAGCCTCTGCAGCCTTATTTTGACAAATGTATGATTTCAACAAAGCTTTCTGAAAAACTGAAGACAGCTATTGAGCTCTCTTACCCAAAATTAATGGATGCTACTTGGGCAATCAATCTATTAAGGAACAAAATAGATTCTTCTTTGACAATTCTGTTTGAAGTTTTTCCTCCTTCCTGTTTTCTTCTTTTGACCATTCATTTATCTATTTCTCTTCTTTCTTCTGTTTTTCTAACCAAATGTTTGCTTCCCCACCACTTTCTGGTTTCCTCTTTGTCCCCTAGAGCATTTGGTCTCCTCTTGTTCTATTTCTTCAATACTTGGATTCAATCTCCCTCCATTAGGCTTTGTTTCCCATAGACGATCTGTTCCTGTGTGGCCATCAGTTCTTTTCCAGAGAACTGCGCATGTAATAAGGAAAACAGAAATGATCTGGCTACGTAGTCACCCACAAACATAAAATAGGTGAACATCTCACAAGTGCAATATGTAATTACCCATTCTTGATGTCAGTAAGGTGTAGGACCCTTTGGTATAAACTTCCTGTGTTTAAGATATGGCATCAGTAAATTCTTAAATTTTGTTTGCTTGGCATCTCTGTGAATTAAAGATATTAAGTATAAATCTCACCTTAATACTTTTTCATTTTTTATTGCATTGTTTTAAAGATTTACTTATTTTAGAGAGCACGTGTGTGTGGGTGCACAAGTGGGGGGAGGGGGAGAAGAGTGGGAGTCTTCCGTAGACTCCACACTGAGCACAGAGCCCCACGTGGGGCTAGATCTCATGACCCTGAGATCATGACCTGAGCTGAAATCAAGAGTCAGACACTTAACCAACTGAGCCACCCAGATGCCCTGGGACAAATTTTTAACCTTATTCTTCAGCTTGAATTACATAGCCTTTGAGCCTTCAAAATCAGCGGGAATTTGAAACTGGAACGTGAGCTGGACTACAACTCTTCTCCCAGCTTTTGCCCGATTCACCAAATGACACTGTAGGTCACAGGATGTTCCTGTTTATTTCATCAGACAGAGATGGTCTGTGTTTATCCCTCACTTACCAGGTGCTACTTACTCTCTCAGAAGAAGTACCTGGCGTGTCACCCAGCCCCGTGAGGTAGCTGTTCCTATTAGATCCACTTCACAGATGAAAACCAGACACACAGGGAGGTCCACTAATTTGCCCAAGGTCACATGGTAGATGACAGCCAAGGTTTGACCTGGAGAAGCCAGACTCCAAGTCTGAGGTGCTGACCTCTGTGCATTATTGCTTCCCTGATGCAACAACTTCAAAATGCATACGCTGACCTCCTGACTTTGTTACCTTCATCTCTGCTCCTGTTCATTCACCCGCTCACACAGAAGCACTCCAGACCTTCTCTCTGAACTGCTCCAGCTCCAAGACCTTGAATGCTTTCTCCATCCGTTCCTCCTTCCCTTCCGTGCCTCCTGGCTTTCCTAACTACTGGACATGTTCAACATCTCCACTGAGCCCCACTGCCTCTACTCTCCCAGCACCACTCACGCTTCTTCTCTGCCTCCCTTCTCTGTCACTCCGGGAGAACTTGCTCTGGCTCTAATCTGCCTTGCATTTTTCTTCCTTTTAAAACTTCACCCACTCCTTCCGTGTGGAATATTCTTTCCACCATCACTCCTCCATTTCAGCTTTATGAAGAACTTGACCCAAACTCTGAGCCTCACTCCGAATACCACCTCCCCTCCCCACCCAAAGACTACCTTTTCCAGAACGTTCTTCTTGGTCATTTCAAAAAGTCAGATGTAGTCTCTCTCCACGTGATTGTAACACTAATATAATCTACCTTATAATCCAGTTATAAGTGAACTCCTTAGGCATCCCTTCTAGTTTACAATCGTCACTGAGAAGATCTAGCCCAGTGCTTTGTGGTAGACTGGAGAACAGAAGAAAGAACTAGAAGATGAAACAAAGGACTTCACAACTGAAAAAAAATGTTCTACTTTGAACCTTAATTTTACTGGTAAGGACACTGATGCCCAGCTAAAGAGGCAAGTCATACTAAAGGTGGGAGACGGAAATTCACTGTTCCTTCCTTCCTTCCTTACTGCCTACCATGAATAAAATTACGTGTTCTCTGGGCTCTGTGCTAAGCACAGGCAAAAGTATTTACTTTTAAGAAATTCAGAGTCTACTGACCAGAAAAGAAAACAGATTATGAGGAAACAATGTGATGGGATACATGTTTGTGGGATAAGTAAACATATAAATAAACACTATCTTTGTAGTAATATTCACTATCTTTGTAGTAATATTATGTGATTGTTCTAATAGTAAATGTGAGGAAACATAACTTTTAATTCAGTTAGTAAAATTACATCCCAAGTGGTAGGAAGAAATGTCAAATAGAATTTGAGCCAGACAGGCTGATCTTCATCAGCCTGAAAAAGAGAGCAGTCCACTGCAAATGGAGAGGTTTTCCATCATACTCTGTTTTTAGCTTTTCTCCCTTTGGTTTTTGTTGCTCCTTTGCACGTATTAAGGATTTAGTTCTGAATGCTCACACTACCTGGGATAATTTCTGTCTTGTCTATTAACTGGCTGTGTGGTCGCCTCAACCAGATTCTATGGTCTTGGGACGCACCCGCTATTCATTTTGTTTACTTATTTGTAAGCTTGAATGTTCTTGTAATGTTAGCTCTTCTCACTCCCCTGAAAGTTAGATTTTCTGGCAGGCATGGTGTCTGATTAATTTAGACGGCAGAGAGTGTATGATGGGGATTAGGCAAGGGGTATCTCCCAGACATCCTGGATGCCTTACCTGGGAAGCTCAGGCCTGCTCTACCCCCAGTGCATCGGGAAGGACCTCCAGCTGGGCGGTGTTAGAGGCAGTTTGATTTGAAAATGGTTGCAAAACCTGTAAAAGAGATAAAGCAGAGAAACAGGAATTCTATGTGAAAATAAAGATTTATGTTCTGTAGACAAAAGCATTAGAACGTGGTACTAGTAAGGGTACAGGTGGTGAGTCTTCTCCTATGTGTATCTGGGGGAGGACACTGGCTTGCTGAGCGACGAGGCAGAGCACACCTGAAGCCTAGGCACTGCGCATGCGCCTGACACATCTGCCCCTGCTCCCTACCCCCACACGCACCCTGAGGAAATCAATGGAGAGTGTGCAAGACACATCTACAAGTTAATTTGCTGTATCAGAGTCAGTTTCGAATAATGAAAAGTTAGAAATAGCTTACAGGTAAATCAAAGATGGTTCGGTAAAGAGGCAAGTACAAAAGTATGTATGATATGACTCTATTTTTACAAAAAGTGCATGTGTATGGGCTTGCAAACTGAAGGGAAAGATTAAGAATCTCAACGGCTCTCTTGGGGTGGTGGGTTTATTCGTGGTTTTAACTTTTTTTTTTTTTTAACTTTAAAAGAATTTTTTTAGATAACGTTTCTCAAATTTCCAATAGAGATATATCATTTTTAAAACCAGAAAAATAGTCAATAAACTCATAAATCTCATTTGAAGAGAAACTAAAATAAACGAGGCTGTGACTGTTTCCCAAGATTCATTAAGGAATCCTCTTACATATACAGCCTGTGTTATCAAAACAACAGAACTAAATAGTCTTTAACATCAATATTCTAGGAGCTTCCAAGAGAAAACTGTTTTCTTAGGAAAAAATAACCTCTCAAGTCTCCCCAAAAGTTGCTTCAATCCTGTTTTTCCAGAATAAGAAGTCAGGCATATGTTCTGTTGAAAATGAACCAAAGTTAAAATGTTTTACAACCATTACAAAGTTTGAGGTTTGGGGCACCCGGCTGACTGGGTTACTGGGGCCTGTGATGCCTGATCGTGGGGTGGTGAGTTCAAGCCCCATGTTGGGTATAGAAACTACCTAAAAATAAAACCTTAAAAAAATTATTTTTGAGGCTGATCTGTGTCTCTCAACACAAGGGATACCAAAGATACAGTGATGAGTAAAAAACAAAACAAGTTACAGAGTGTATGTACTAGGAGAACATTTAAAAAAACAAACAAACAAACAGCAATCACAAACTTTTCCCTCTGACTATACGGGACATTTTATTGAGAACAACTCTCTGAGACTGACGCACTGCCTACTGCGCTAAGGAGGCACCGGAGAACAACTCTATTTAGAGGAATGTTGATATACTCAGAAACAGGCCTGGGACACTATCCACTGAGCTTATTCAGAGTTATCAAGAGTTTGCCAGGGAAAGTGGGTGGAGGGAGAGGCAGGAAAGGGAGAGGGTTTTGTGGGAAGGGTGGGGAGATTATTTACTTTTTATTTTACGAGCTTCAACATTCTTTACCTTTTCTAAAAATAATTTAAAAACATTCATAAGGTAGTAAGTCAGAAAGAAAATAAGAGAGAAGAAAGAAGAAGGGAGGGGTGGGAAGGGAGATCAGTTTGAAGACATGCCTGTGTTTGCAAGCTCAAGGCAGAACCAGAGGGTAAGTTTTGCTTATTCACAATTAAATTCCTGCATTTTTCAGAGGGTCAGTGTTAAAGATAAGAAATGATTCTCCCTCTTGGTGATTCTTTTGCAAATAAAAAATAGCAAATGAGCCTTTTTGACATTTCAGCTCAAATATTGCAATTATGATTTTTTTAATTAAAGATTTTATTTATTTGTTTGACAGAGAGAGAGAGAGTATGAGCAGGGTGAGGGGCAGAGGGAAAACAGACTCTTTGCTGAGCAGGATCATGACCTGAGCCAAAGGCCAACGCTTAACCAACTGTGCCACCCAGGCGCTCCCCAAATACAATCTTAAAGATGTACACAATTTTGTGATGAGAGACTTACATTGTTTTGAAGTGGAGGCAGGCAGAAACTCAGTGGGCCATTCCCCTTAACCAACCAGTCCACCACATTCACATAGGGTTGGGCACAGGCAAAAAGGTGACATGGGGAAGAACTGTCTTCATTGACCATAACTTTGTCACATAAACACCACCCCTCATTCTTCTCTTGGCAAATACACACCTTGCCTCTAATAATCTCCCTTCATCTCCTATACTAAAAACTACTTGAAGAAGGGACTGAAACATCTGTATGAATGTACAAATGACTTGCCTAGTCAGACTTGCTTTTCACAGATCAGACGTGGCTTCGACAGTTCATTAGGACTCGTGTTAAAGTTTACCAGGAGCTTTTCCAGTGCTGGGCACCAGCATTTCCCCCCAGGGAAACAGCACCTGAGTGCCGGCCGAGGCCAACTGTCATAAATGACAGGTTCTTAAGTGACACAGAAGGGTTCGAAGATGGGCAACTTGGATTTATTCTCCAGCCTGCACCGTTCCCGTACAACCATATGCATCGTGCACTTAAACAGCAGACTGAGAAAACAGCACCGATTGGTCAGGATGGCGCTGCCCCTCATAAGACGTGGGTCTGGATCTAGCTCCTCACGGTGGAGGGCAGATGGCCTTTCTGGCCCTTTGTTCTGGGGAAGACTGGGGGATGGGACCGAGAAATAGAGTAGAAAATGGGAAGGTCTGGGTGACTGATTAGCTGTGGGGAGGAGGGGAAGAGAAGGTTGGAGGGTGACTCCCCTGTGTCTCGTATGGCTCAAGGTCAGGGGTCCGTATTGCCAACAGTCCAGAAAAGAGGAAGAGTAGTTCTAGAGAAGGAAGAGCATATGCTGTATTTTGAACAGGTTGAAAAGGAGGTACCAAGAATTTGGAATCTGGGTGATGATAGATCTAGCGGGCAGCGGACAGTAAAGAATCGCCGGCATGACTGTGTTGTAGGGTGCGATGTGCGGGTTTGGGAGTCATTAGCAGAGAAGTGGTAGCAGCCTAGGAGGTCACCCAGTTAGAGACTCAAGAGAAAGAGTGAGTTGAACACGAAGCCCTGGAGGGAAACAAGCTTTTAGTGATGCCTGGAGAGGGACCCCAAAAGAATGCAGAAGGTTAGTCAGAAAGGGAAAAAAAACAAGGGGTAGTGTCATAGGAATGAAGAAAACACTCAAGGTCAAAAAGATGGACTGGATGGCTCCTTCAGTTAGGTGTTGGACTCTTGATTTCGGCTGGGGGTTGTGGGATTGAGTCCTGTGTTGGGCTCTGTGCTCAATGCAGAGTCTGCTGGAGAGCCTCCTTCCTTCTCCCTCCACTCCTCCCCCACCCCACACTCTTCCTCTCTCTCCCAAATGAATAAATAAATATTTTTTAGAAAGGATGCATATGCATAAACGTGTCTTCTGTACACGGCAGGTCCAACTAGAATGTTCACAACACATTTACACGGGTATGAACTGTCACAGAACAGGAAGCAAAGCGAGTCACTGACAAGAAGGAGACTCCACCTGACGTGAACCTGGAGAGCAGGCTGAGTAGTGGCAAGTAAAAACAGAGTCTGCAGGACGCCGGAGCACGAGGGGAGGGTGTCCACACGTGCAGGGGGTAGAGGCAGGCTCCCAAGGATGACCATGAGAACACACAGTACAGTGTACATCAAACAGCTGGCCCCTTCCTGGGCTTCTGCACTGCTCTCACCACATACCTTCAGACAGTTCTCTGAGTAAATGGCATCAGTTTTGGGGGGAGAGCAAGAGCAGGTGGGATCCTTGTGATGGCCCCGAAGCAAGGAGCTCCACACTTCAGTACTACGGAGACCCCCCAGGCTCACAGCTATATCCTCACCTCCAGACCTCACACCTGACCAAGGACAGCCTAGCCTGTTGCATAGTCCCCTTTTTAAAAACTGAATTAATTTTCTGCTAAGTTGTCAATCTGGGTATTTCACATAAAAACCCAGACTTCCAAGTTCTCTGGACAATTCAGAGGATCAGCATGGCCACCTTCCAACCATGCACATGTTCTCCACAGCCCCACTCAGCTCTCCCATGTACGGGATCTGCCATGAGCCAGCTCTGAGCGTGGAAGCAGGTAGTCCCTGCCTTTAAGGAAAGCCTGCTGGATGACAAGAGCTACACATACACAGAAAGATCGGTCTTCGGTGAGCAACACCGCACATAAGAAGCCATTAGAGCAATGCCCTTGGGTGTCAGTGGACAGAGATCCGCCAGCCAGCTTCCAGGGCTCAGCTACACTGTTGTGTGATGGGAGGCAGGGAAGTATTTCTGTCTGGTTTAGCTCCCGTGCACCCTTTCTGGGCAGTTGTAAGCAGAAAGCCTGAAGCAAAGGCAGCTCAGACCAGGTGGGGTCTGGAGGCAGATAAGGGATGTTGGAGGGTGAAAGACTTGCCGCCGACCTACAGGAGCCCATCCTGACTGGGGCAGGAGGAGGAGGCTGACTACCGGAGCCGTGCATCTAGGACAGAGGGAGAGGTGGTGAAATAGAAAATATACTTAGGAGTTTGAAAAACTCATGGTTAAAAAAAGGTAGCATGAGGGGGCTCCGGGCGGCAAGGAGAGGAGCTCTCCCCAGGGCAGGCCTAAGCAAAACTCACCGTAAGAAATCTCACTAACATCCTGGCAGATGGGGCGCCTGGGTGGCTCAGTCGGTTAAGCATCTGCCTTCAGCTCAGGTCATGATCCCAGGGTCCTGGGATAGAGCCCCATGTCAGGCTCCCTGCTTTGTAGGGAGACTGCTTTTCCCTCTCCCACTCCCCCTGCTTGTGCTCTTGGGCACGATCTTTTTTGCAATTAAGTAAAAAACTTGAGAAAAAAAAAAATCCTGCCAGATAAAAGCACCAAAAGCCACTTTACATAGAGCCAAATATGCAGCAGTTGTGACGATTCAGCCCGCGGTACATTTAAGTCTGCAACAGAGCTGCTGTTTGCCTCACCCGACAGATGCATTATGAAAAGCTGTGAAAAAGTGACTTTTGGTTAAATATTTCACAAGAACTTGTGAATCAAAAAAGTCCAAAGATGATCTCCTTTAAGGCTAACCGATACCTTAATGTATAGATTTGGTGAATCAGATTTGAGAAGCAACTCAGTGGCTAATATGTAGACCCTGGAGCTAGACCACTGAGGTCACCTCCACACCATCGCTTGCCAGCTGGACAGCCTCGGGCTGTCTTCATCCACAAGTGGGGAATATAGTGATACCGTGTCCATAAGGTTGTTGTTGAATAAATGACGTATAATTTTATAAAGTGCTTTGAGCTATGTAAGCGTTTGTTAAATAAAGCAATACGTTGAATAGATCCATTTTGCTTAAAATGGGTGCTTCACATACACTTTTCCTATATGTAAAACCTGTTTTTTTTAAACCCAGAAAGCAGGACGCCTGGGTGGCTCAGTGGGTTAAGCCACTGCCTTCGGCTCAGGTCATGATCTCAGGGTCCTGGGATCGAGTCCCACATCGGGCTCTCTGCTCAGCGGGGAGCCTGCTTCCCTCTCTCTCTCTCTCTCTGCCAGCCTCTCTACCTACCTGTGATCTCTCTCTGTCAAATAAATAAAAAATAAAATCTTTTTTAAAAAAATAAATAAATAAAAAATAAAACCCAGAAAGCAGGCAATAGGTTATTGATTTTACTGAAGCTTTAGCCTAGGATTCTCTTCAACGGCAAGTACTTGGCTTAATATCAAAATACAAGTCAAATTATTAAAATGTAGTTTACTGCTACAATTAGGTAGCATACATTTCTATGGCACATGTAATATATTCAAGAGTGGCCTGTATATCCTAATTTATCTAATGGTTGTTAAGTTACATTCGTATAGAATTGAAAATTACAATGCATGCTCACGTAATTTATTAGTTATTTAACTATTGGACAAAAAAAAAAAAAATGGCAGAATGGGAATACGCCCCATGGAAGGAATAAAGAAACAAAGGCTCGGACAGGTGAACTCGGTCACTCAAAGCCTATGATCAGCACGGATGGGGCACCAGTCCTAAGGTGGAAGCCCGGGAGCTCTTCTCTTCCACCATGGTGCCACGGGTGAGGGGTTTGCTCAGCACTGGAGCTCACCCAGATATCCGCTGCTGTATGCTGACTTAATTCCCGCTCTATGAATGCCCACTGGGTTCGGGGAAGGAGGTGCCACTGGAGGCCAGGGAAAGGAGGTCGAGATGGAGGCTTGCAGGTCTGGAAAGCACTCAAGCCGCTCAGCTGTTTGGAAGCAAGCATGCAGAGTCTTTGCAACTAACTCAAAAATAAGTAAGTACGGACTTGAGTTCATAACTATGTTTCCATATGGCCTCATTACTTATGACAACTGTAATACAGTAAAGTAAGATGTTAACAATTCTCAGTACTATCCTTGCAGCTTTTCTGTAACTCTAAAATCATTCTAAAATAAAAAGTGTATTCGGAAGGGCAGAAATAAAGAAGACCAGAAAGAGCACTGCCCCTGGACTTCCTACTTACTTCCTCATACATGTGTTCCCAGCTCGGGCTTTCTTTTGCAAAGGATAAAGGTAGATAGTCAACCAAATAGTCATACCCTCCAGGAAAAGGACTGAAGTCCTCCTCTGTTTCGGTCATCTCTGCAAACGAAAAGGTGGTAAAGGGAAGAAGCATTAGCAATCTGGGGGTCAAGGTCTTTCAAAAATTCTAGGTTGTGTAAGACCCAAACTTCCTTAAATGATAGCAGTTACTTGCAGGTAGGATAATTCTTTCCCTCGGTCTCTCCTGAACTGATAACATTCAGATCCTAGCCTTCTAAGCAAGCAAGCTGCAACATATCAATGACTTCAATCAAATTTACTGAGGAGATTACCATTATCTTGAGTGCTATTAGGAATGAAACACGAAATACCGGGGTAAGTTTGCAGATGATGGAAGAAATAGAATGTGCAATGTTTTTCATCATTATATTGCAGCTGAACACACAGTTTTGTTGAAAATTCCAAATATTTTCTCTTTTTCATACTAATTGTACAACAGAAAATATCATTTAGACCAATGTTTTCCAGGTCTCTGGATTTCAAAAAAACAATTTCCTAAAAACCATTTGGGAGCTAATACAAATACCCATGCAATGTCTCTGAACAAAACAGGGGATTGGGGGCACAGATCCACCCCCTCAGTCCCCTCCTTGTGTACCTAAAAATCCACTTATGACATGACTTCCTAGCAAAAAACCACCAATAACATGCTGAAGCCTTACTGATAACATAAAACGTTGATTAACACAGGCTTTGTACGTTATATGTATTATATACTGTATCTTACAATAAAGTATAAGCTAGAAAGAACATGTTGAGAAAATACATTTACAGTACTGAACTGTTAAAATCTGCTTTTAAGTGCAGTTCAAACCTGTGCTGTTCCAGGCTCAGCTGTGTTTTATTTTTGCAGGTGAGGTCTTAAAAAAATTATTTCATCTACTTTTATGTCATTAAGGGAAGAATGCTTTAACACCTCAAAAATAAAGGGGACCTAATCTCGGAATAATGACAATTCACCCCAAGAAAAGAAGGCTGACAGCTCTGTGACTGCATCCATCAGCATACTCCAACTCATCTCACCACTGACCAGAGACCCACCCTGCGCCCCCAGGGACAGGTGTCTGGGAATCCCTGCTTTCACAAACAGGAAGAACTGCCTGGTATTACTGTCCTGGGGTGGAAAAGTAAACCTGGGACTAGGCCTCACTCTGAGGATTCCTGATCCTCGTCTCGAGGAGTGAATGCCGTCTGCTTCCCAATGCCGTCCTTAAGCTCTGCATCCCCCGCAGCAAACGAAGCCAGATCACATCTACACGTGAGGAGCTGCTTGCTCAGACTCTGCAGGCCCCTGGCCTGTTTCAGGCACCTCTTCCTCTCGCACCTCCTCACTTGTAGTACTTCCTTTGCTCCTGGATGCACCTGCAGCTTCGGTGACCAGGCTGTAACCCGAGCCACTCAGCTTGGGAGTTCCAAGTGCACATGTTGGAGCTAATTTGTGCAGTTTAGTTCTCGCCACAGCTGCCCATAAGAGGTGCCTGCTTCTGGGTCACCCTGCTCCAGGTCACGACCGCAGCAGGTGGGGGACACCTTTCAGCCCCACGGTGTGAAGAGTTCTTTCTGCCATGCCAAACAAAACACCCACAGAAACACAATGAGGTGATGTGAGGGAACTGAGCTGGACTTGAGGGAACAGTCCCGAGATTTTCAACAAGGGATTGTTTATCTCATGATCTCATCTGCTCCGTGAAGCAGTTGGTAGGGCTTGATGCTCGTGAGAAACAAACTGGAACACTACGGGGCAATTTCATATTGCCAGTAATACAAGAAAGCAGCGACAAATAAATTATACTCATGACATACCCTGAGCACTGGGTCATAATCCTTAAATCCTGCCCAAGTAAAGTACTCTTTTATCCAGGATGAGTGAGGAAATATTTCATCTCCTACAGTAGCATTCATCTCCTACAGATACGGTCCAAAGTCCTAGGAATCCGTGTAAATTCTGGTCATCTCTGGAGGCTTGATGATGCCCTTGCTTGAAGACACAAAGGTGACAGTCGTACTGTGACAATGTTCATTCCCTGGTGACTGATGACTGTATTACAGTTATGCAAGATGTTTACATTCGGGAAAGTCTGGGGAATCTCTCTATTTTTTGTAGCTTTTCTATAAGTCTAAAAATATTTAAAAATTACAAATTACATTAAAAAAAATTTTTTTAATCACTGGATTCCCTCTTTAGTCTTGGTAGGAAACTTGAGGCTATGGAAGTTCTGTGGCCACATACATATGCACTAAAGAGATTTTTTCCTGTAGGAGCTGGAAGGATAATAAAATTTATGGGAGAAGAAAGCCAAGAGCTCCACACCTCCGAGGCAGCTCCCTCCTGCACCCATGTGAGCAGGGGCCCTAGATGTCTGCTTTATGCTCAGGAAGCCCATCACCCGAGCACGTGTGACCCTGGTTTGGATGCCTTTGCTTATCCAAGTGCAAACTGGCCAAAGTGCACTTTCCAAAGCGCCAAGTGCAAGTGCAAAGGAAATCATAGATGACCGAAGGCAGGGCCATAACCGACATGCCAGGTGGCTTTGACGAGGTACCCCATCAGAACATGGGAATTCCACGGGCAGAAAGGAGCGATTCCACAGCGGCGGAAAGATGCAGAGGACCGTGGAAGAAGAAAGTAACAAACAAGGAAGGCAAAAATTAGAGCTTAAGTATCAACAGTCAACAGATGAGTAGCTGTCACACCACCTAGATGATTGGTAGGCGTCCCCCAAAACCAACTCAGAGGACGTGTGAGGGGTGGGGCCTCACCCTCTGCCTGCACCTGAGCTCTGAGCTCTTGGTAATTGTTTTGTGTGACAGGTTTCTTTTTCTTTCTTTTTTTTATTTTAAAGATATTATTCATTTATTTGACAGATCACAAGTAGGCAGAGAGGCAGGCAGAGAGAGAGGGAGAAGCAAGTTCCCTGCTGAGCAAAGAGCCCGATATGGGGCTCGATCCCAGGACCCTAGGATCATGACCCGAGCTGAAGGCAGAGGCCCAGCCCACTGAGCCACCCAGGCACCCCGTGTGACAGGTTTCTGAGCCAGAATACAGTTCAAGCTAAAAAGTCCATGTCTAGGGGGCAGGGGGGGGGAGTGGAACACCACTGATCTGGATCCTTTTGCTTCAAGTAGCTAAATTTTAGAAATGCTGACTATCATGTGCTCACGTTTATTTTCTGGATGTCTGCTCACAGCTGTCCTGTCCCCCGCCCTCCAAAAGAATATAAGTTTGATGGAAGGGACAACCAGGACTGGTTTGTAGACAGGACTCAACAGATATCTGTTGAGTGTCTGAATGGTTTTAGCCTGGCTCTGAGGAAGATCCAGAATTCTGTGTCTCTTCTAACACACAGTCCTCTTACTGTACTAATCAAACCACAGCTGGTACAGACAGATGGGCAATTTTATTCTGAAACCCAGTGGGCAATATAGACCACAGAGCTCTCTGACCTCCTCAGAGCTCTGCCCATCCAGTGTGAACAGGGATCACTGCATGAAACATGGAATCCTGAATCCTAGAAACAGAATATGTGATCTGGGTAAGGGAAGGATAAGGAGGGAAACAGGCCCCTGTCTAGTAGATATCTAGCAAGTAATGGTAGATCTCTAGGTTCTACTTCTCGAAACAACACTTTTAGCCCATTGCTTTCCCAAAGCTACAGATGTGCTGGTTTCGGTAACAAATCACTTACAGAATCCTAAAGCGACTAACTTCTAAATCGATCTCAAACCCACTCCTGCAACTCGGTGTCCCATCTCAGTTTAAAGGCTCACTCATCTCTCCCCAGATAAAGCCACCGCCTCCCGGCTGAGCTGGCCTCCCAGCACGTGGTCCTCTGCAAACTGAAGTGGTTTCTTGAGGACACAAGGCAGTGATATTCCTGCTTTGTTTTATAGCTTTCTCAAGTGCTGTTTACTCAGACAAGTTCCCCAGGTGGTCTCATGGAGGCTTTCGGACCCCGGCCCCTCTGGGTGGCATTTGGCATTCCTGCATCACGAGGGAAGGGCGTTTCCACAGCTGTATCCCTGTACCTAGTACGATGCCTGTAGAGGTATGCTAAAGGAGCTCAACAAATCATTTGTGAGTGAGTGACATAAATTTATTCAAAGTATCTGCGTTCACCAAACTGAAGATACTATTTACACCTCCGGTCACCAGCACAGGCCATCCTCTGACCAGAATCTGGAGTCCCTCCCTGCCTCCTCGGTCTCTCTCACCCTCTCCCTCTCAGCTACTACACTGGTAACCCCCTCCTCACCTCTGAGATCTAGCTTAAACGCCGAAGATTTCAAACTGAGCTTTTCTTGACCAAACTTCTTGTTCTCCCATCCCCTCGCCCCCTCACAAGGAAGAGTTAAGCACTTAGTCCTCTAAGTCCCTTTCACTCTGTCTCATGACAGAATCCAACAGCCTCATTCTTGTTACCCAGAATGCTTTGGTGATACAAATGCAGATTCCTGGGCTCTACCTCAGACCTACTGAATCAGAGTCCCTGGGGGTAGGGCTCAGGGATCTGGATTTAATCCAAGTTCCTCAGGTTATTCCAATATTCACTAAGGTGTGGGAATTACTGCTATAGGACACATCTGGAGGACTGGGTCAAGAAGATGGGAGCAAATGCTGAATGATGAAGGCTCTTGAATGCCCTACTAAGACTGGAATAATTAAAAACCTCTCTTAGCCTTGACCTGGGGACTAAAAACTGCTTTTATCCTAGAGGCACTGGGGAGATCCTAAAGAAATGTAAGCAGGGAGGAACAGAAACAGTTTTGCATTTTAAAAAGGTTACTCTTAAAGCTATATAGACTGGGGACTTCCAAACTTTTTGCCTATAACTCCTGTAAGTATTAACATTTTTATATCAGGACCCTGGGGGTCCACCAAGGTACCCAAACCAAAATTTCCTGAAATCATACATACCTTGGTTATATGCAACGTACTCAGGTATATTCTATTCTGTTTGGTTCAACTTTGTAAAAATGAGGGTTGTAATCAATGCCATTGATCATACAACCCACCAAAATTCACCATGGATTTTGATCAGTAGACTGAAACCAGCTGGCACAGAGGACGGATCGAGGGAGAGCAGGGGTGGAGGCACAGACCAGTCCAGGGCCACTGTGGGGATCGAGGCTACCAATGTGAGGTGAATGAAGGCCATGGCAGAAAAGGCCAGAGGCGAGTTTTATGAGGGATTTACGAAGGAGAATGGACTGGATTCAGCAACTGGTCTGACACAGGAAGTCAGCAAATGTCAGAACCGATTACACGGTTCACGCTGACTTTGCAGTGGGGAGGCTGGCTACAGGTTGCCTCTGGTAACTGTGAGCACGGCTCTCCACCAGGCCCGTGAGGTTTCTATGTAAGGATGAGGGACTCACGGTTTCATTTGGCTCAAGACAAGTATTTATAAAAATACACGACTGTAACAGTAACGCTAACTCTTCTTGAATTGCTCTTGATCAGATTCTTAAGTTCATTTGGGTCATTTTTGATGTTTGTTTCCTTACTATACCTGAGAAATAAGAATATGCCCAGGTAATAAAGCAATTTATTCTCAGATGCACAGTCTAATTAGAACGATACTAGAGGGGCACCTGGGTGGCTCAGTGGAATAAGCCTCTGCCTTCCACTCAGGTCATGATCTCAGGGTCCTGGGACTGAGCCCTGCATTGGGCTCTCTGCTCAGTGGGAAGCCTGCTTCCCCCTCTCTCTCTGCCTACTTGTGATCTCTCTGTCAAATAAATAAATAAAATCTTAAAAAAAAAAAAAGAAAAGAAAAAAGAACAATGCTAGAATTTTTTTTCTTTTTTCTCTACATTTGCACTTCCCAGGCCCCTCTACTTACCCCATGGAAAAATAAAGACTATACTTGGCCTAATGTCCCTATTTAGGGAAGAATAATTAGTCAAAGACATTGTTTTTAAGTCTACTTTGTTTGTACTTTGTTTTTAAGTATAATCATATATGGTGGTTGGAATTAAAGTTAGATGTGCCAAAACCAACTATTTTAAATAGGCGGGAAGAACAAACTCTTGTTTTTAATATTAAATACATACAGGACTAAATATTATTAGGCAGGAATAATACTAAGTGCTTAACATGAACTAGTTAATTTTATCCTCACAATACTCTAATGAGATAGCTGCTATTAATGATCTCAGTTTTGAGAGAAGGTAACTAAGACTTTGTAGGGTCAGATGACTTGCCCAAGGTCACCCCACTGGACAGCAGTATCCTCCCCAGCTCTCTACTACACAGCCAGAGCTGGGCTGCGCCATCCTGGGAGGCCCCAAGGAGGAGCTTCTCCCCCACTTTGGGGGCAAAGTCTGAAAAGCCAGGAAGCTGGCTCTCATTAGACTTTGAATCTGCACCTTGATCTTGGGGTTTACAACCTCCTGAGAAGTAAATTTCTATTGTTTATAAGCAAAAAAAAATTTTTTTTTAAATAAAAGTCCCCTCAAAACCATCAAAAGTCTACCAATGTTAAAAGTACACAAATGCTCAGTTAAACCACCCCCTGAGACCTAGTCTCTGTGCTGCCACTGATCAGAGCTGAGCATCTCCCACATTCAATTCCAAACAACAACCTCTCTGGAAATCATCATTGCAATGTCCTATGGGAAGGAGATGGCGGTGAAATGGGGCAGAAAAGTGGAGATCCAGAGATAAGGCTTTGTCACTGTGTTTCATCGGACATGGGTTATGAAGACAGACATTTCTGGTAAAGGGAATTTCACTTTCTTGAGCTACAACCTGGTTACTTAGACTGGACAGATAATTTTAGTCAGACAGATAAATACAAAGCATATGCAAACATTTGTATTTCTACAGCATCAGGGTGACTCATGTTATCTGTGACCCGGGAATCCACTCTATAGACCTGAGTCCAAATGTCATTCCACCCACAGATGTGAGTAGCTTTTCCCCTTCCTACTCACGCTAATGTCCTCCACTGACGTCCCCCACGGGGGAGGAACGTGATTTGCAGCAGGGCCTCCATCCCCTCTCATCTCAACATGGTTCGCTAACTGGTCTCCCTGCTTCCGGTCTCATCTCCAAACCATGATACCATCAGATCACTCTTCCTAAACCATAATGTGTGGTGTTCACAAAACTGTCACTTCCTGATTCTTCTCTGTCTCCCTCTAAGATAATAATAAAACCAGTACTGAGTGGCTCCCCTGGACGGGTACTGTCAGTACCGAGAGAAACATGTGCCCATTATGTACACACAGAAGAGTGGCTTGCAATGACTTTAAAAGGCAGCATATTCAGTAGCCAAGTGTCATGTAATCAAGTAACCACCACACCTGGTTCTTCTCCAAGTGCTTGAGAGTTCAACCTCTTTAACACCTCTTGAATCTGTATTCTCTTCTCAATCCGAAATGTCACTCTTGCCTTCCTAGATCCCTGTGATGGTTCTCAAACTGGTCTCCAGAATCCACATTCCTGTTTCCCTTCCCACCACACAGACACACAACCGAACCTCCCCAGTACACCTCTGACCACATCCTTGTTCCTCACTGGACTCCATTGGGCTCCTCATCCCTTCTGGATAAGATCCAAGCCATGGGACGCCTGGGTGGCTCAGTCGGTTAAGCAGCTGCCTTCGGCTCAGGTCATGATCCCAGCATCCTGGGATCGAGTCCCACATTGGGCTCCTTGCTCGGCAGGGAGCCTGCTTCTCCCTCTGCCTCTGCCTGCCATTCTGTCTGCCTGTGCTCACTCTCTCTCCTTCTCTCTGACAAATAAATAAAATCTTAAAAAAAAAAAAATCCAAGCCATGTGTGGGGCACACACACCATGCGGTCCACGGTCTGGCTTGCCCGAGCACGCCGGCTGTGATCCCCTATCCTGTGCTGTCCTCTCTCAGCTCAGCATCCCTCGGTCTCTGCTGGTCAGTGTCCACTCATACTTCAAAACTGAGCTCCGTGTCTCACCCAGTCATCCTTCTCTGACCCCATCTCTATCCCATTGCCTCCAGAACACATGGGTATCATAACACAGCATTCTGTATTATAATTGTTTTTCTCTTCCAGTAGACAGACTATAGCTCTGAAGATAATCGTTCTATCTCTGTTTCTCTAGAATTTAGAATAGTCCTGCTCAGTAAATGATAAATGAATCCATAATGAATAACATTCATCTCAAGGAATTATTTTTTAATCTCAGGTCAGTCTTTCCAAAAGGATTATTAGAACCCTATGAAGAAGCTAAATAATGTCAACGAGGCTAAAAGAAAGGAAACACACCAGCCATCTGATGTAGTAAGTAATTAAACACATGTAGGTGCATCAGAGAACATAGAACTTCAAAGTGAAAACAGTCATGCTTTAATGATGAGACAAACAAAGCCTATAGAAGTCAATTAATTGCTTCTAATAAGTGGTAGGAGGAGAACCTGAATTCCACAGACATGATTTCTTCTACGGTGCTGCCTTTAACCGATGGGAAATTATGGCCAGTCCTTACAGGGTATCATTACAAAAACTTACCTTGAGGACTGGTTTGTTATCCCATAAATTTATAATGAGTTTGTAATACCCAACAAATGCAGATAAGTAAACTATTACAATAATTTCCTCCTGAGTATGATGGCATGTGCATTCCCTGTCTGCAGAAAGGCAGTCCCTGCTCTTTGTCCACAAAGTACTCCTGGGAGGGGTGAAAAGGAGCATGATCATGAAGCAGATGGTACTGTTACTTGCTCATAAAGACAATATGACAGAGGCTGAGTCACCACATGTACTCAGGATAAAATAAATGCTGTATGCAATTACAGAATCTTATAAAAGCAAAATTAAAATACCTATAGGATCTTAACATTTCAAATAATAAAACTATGCTTCCCATATGAAAAAATGGATAGATCATCCATATTGTTTTCCTAAGGGGTTATGAGTTCTATGAATTATGCAGCTTGACTGCATCCTAAGTATGGCTTACACAAATATGCTAGCTTTACTACCATGGCTGAAGGTGTTAAGACAGCTATTTGCTTTTATTTGCTTTTTTATAAATTAAAAAAAATCCATTTTGGGGCGCCTGGGTGGCTCAGTGGGTTAAAACCTCTGCCTTCGGCTCAGGTCATGATCCCAGGGTCCTGGGATGGAGCCCCACATCAGGCTCTCTGCTCGGCGGGGAGCCTGCTTCCCTTCCTCTCTCTCTGCCTGCCTCTCTGCCTACTTGTGATCTTTGTCTGTCAAATAAATAAATAAAATCTTTTTTAAAAAAATCCATTTATATTCCATATTCACACTTTTTGTGAATGGCTCTATGAATTTTAACACATGTGGAATTTTGTGCAACCACCACCACAATGCATGTACAGAGCTGTTATCACCCCCAAACTCACTCATGTTGTCCCATTTCAGTCAAAAACCCTCCCCCAGCCCAACCTCTGACAACCACTGATCTGTTCTCCTCCCTTACAGTTCTGTCTTTTCCAGAATGCCATAATAATAGAATCACATAATACGTCACCTTTTGAAACCGTCTTCCTTCACTTAGGACGATGTCTCTGAGATTTATCCATGCTGTTGTATGTAACAATATTTACTTTTTTTTTTGTATTCTATGGCCTATTCATCCAATCACCTGTTGACTAATGTTTGAGTTGATGTGATAATTATGACTAGAGCTGCTATTATCTGTGCACAGTTCTGGTGCGAATAAAAGTTTAATTTCTCTAGGGCAAATACCCAGAAATGGAATTCCTCGGTCATTCGATAATGCATATTTAAAGAAACAGTCAAACTGTTTTCCACACCACTTTGAATTCCTATCGATTTGTGAGAGGTCCTATTCATATGCATCCTTACCATAACTAGATATTGCCAATTTTTCAAAGTTTTGTTATTTCACTGTGGTTTTAATCAATCTGCATTTCCTAATGGCTACTGATATAAGTACATCATTTTTTTTTTTAAGATTTTATTTATTTATTTGACAGACAGAGATCACAAGTAGGCAGGGAGGCAGGCAGAGAGAGAGGAGGAAGCAGGCTCCCTGCTGAGCAGAGAGCCCAATGTGGGGCTCGATCCCAAGACCCTGAGATCAAGACCTGGGCCGAAGGCAGAGGCTTAACCCTCTGAGCCACCCAGACGCCCATCATGTACAATGATGTACACCCAGGCGTACATCATTTCTTAAGTTTATTTGCATCTGTATGTCTTCATTGGCGAAGCACATATCCAAATGTTCTGCCCAGCTATTATTGGGCTGTTGTTTCCTGACACTGATTTTTGAGAGATCATTATAATTTCTGATACAAGTGGTTAGTCAGATATTTGATTTGCAAATATTTTATCACAGTCTTTAGTTTGTCTTTTTATTTTCTTAACAGTGTCTTTTATAGAGAACAAAACATATTTTTGACAAAGTCTAATACATTAAACTTTTCTCTATGGATTGTGCTCTTGGTATTATAGATAAGAAGGTTTTCCCTAACTGAACGTTACGAGATTTTCTCCTACACTTTCCTCTAAAATTTTATAGTTTTACATTTGCATTTAGGTCTTTGATCCATTTTGGCTTATTTTTTGGTATACAATGTGAGGTCTAAATCAAGATTTATTTTTTTGCATATGAATGTCCAACTGCTCTAATAATATTTATTGAAAAGCTATCTTTTTTCTGTTGAATTGTTTTTGCACCTTTGTCAGAAATCAATTGTTTATATTTGTGTGGATCTATTTCTGGATTCTCTACTCTGTTCCATTGATCTAGTGTTTATCCTTTTGTCGATATCATGCTGTCTTGATTACTGTAGCTTTATTCCACGTCTTAAAATACGCTAGTGTGGTCCCTCCAAATTTATTCTTTTCCAAAATTGTTTTGGCTATTCTAGTTCCTTTGTTTTTCCTTATAAATCTTATAGTTGGCTGTCTATATGTACAAAAAACTCTGCCAGGATTTTGATGGGCATTGCATTGAACCTATAGATGTATTTAGAGATAATTAAATACTAACTATAATTTTCTTTTATTGTAACATCTTTTTTAAATTTATTTTTAAAGAATAGTTGACACATGTTATATTAGTCTCAGGTGTCTGATAGAATGGTTTGATGATTCTGTACATTATTTAGTGCTCACCAAGATAAATATAGTTACTATCTGTCATCATACAACATTGTTACCGTATTATTTACTATACAACCTATGCTGTACTTCTCATCGGTATGACTTTTTTTTTTTTAACAGCTGGCAGTTTGTGCCTCTTAATTCCCTTCACCTACCTGGTTTGGTATCAGGGTAATATTGACCTCAGCATGAATTAGGAAGTGTTTCTCTCTGTTTTGGAGAGTTTGAGAATGATGATGTTTTCTATTTTCTTTTTAAGTTGGTTTAAGCAATTTGCTTGTTCCTGGGAATTGTCCATTCCACTAAGTTTTTAAATTTGTTATTGTATAATTGTTCATAGTTTTATCTTATAATTGTTTTTATTTCTTTAAGGTGGGTAGTTATGTGCCTGTTTTGTTTATGATTTTAGGTTTCTGTGTCTTTTTTTATTCTTTTTCTAGCTAAAGGTTGTCAATTTTGTTGATCTTTTCAAAGAACCAACTTTTGGTTTCATAGATTCTCTCTACTGATGTCTCTTCTTTTTTAATATAAATGTTAGAGCTATCAGTTTTCCTCTGAGCATGGCCTTTACTAAGCAAGTAACATTCCATGGGTTTTATATGTTGAGTTTTTGTTTTCATTTTATCACTCTTTTCTCATTTCTCTTGTATTTAATTCCAGTCCTACGTGTATGTCCCAGAAAATTGAAAACAGGGACTCAGATATTTACATACTAGTGTTCACTAAAGCATTATACACAATAGTTAAAGGTTGGACATAACTCAGTTGCCCAACAACAAAAGCATGGATAAACAAAACGTGATATAGCCACACAACAGAATATTATTCAGCCATAAAAAATAATCAAATTCTGATACAACCTAAATGAACTTTAAAGCCATTATGCGAAGTGGAATACACTTGACAAAAAGGATAAATATTGTATGACTGCACTTACAAGAAATATCTACAATAAGCAAATGCATAGAGACAAAAAGTAGACTAGATAATATCAGGAATAGAAGGTAGGATAAATGGGGAATTATTGCTTAATGGGTGGAGTTTATGTTTGGGATGAAAAAAAAAAGTTTTGGAAATAGATAGCAGTGATGGTTTTACAACACTGTGAATATAATTAATGCCACTGAATTGCACATTTAAAATGGTTACAATGGCACATTTTATTATATATATTTTACCAATCCCCTCCCCCTAATTATACTGCTTCATTACCAAGTATGCTTTACACCAGAAATGCAAGATTGGTTTCAAAGATAAAAACCAATTATTAATAGACTAGAATATAATCATTTCAGTAGACACAGAGAAAGCACTTGATATATTGTTTAACATAAATATCCATTAAACTGTATTTGTAACTGAATTCTAAAATCCACACTTTTAAAAAAAATTTCTAAGTTAGCACAAGTTCAAGATAATATAATTAAAAACATATTGCAATGTTTTAAATGTAAGATGATTCTATTGAAGATGAAATCTTCCCAAATGTAAGATGCATAGTTACAGATTTTAGTTTTGTAAATCCTATGGGACTTTCTACATAGACTGTCATGGTGTCTGAAATAAAGATATTTTATGACTTCCTTTCAGTCTAC
The DNA here is from genome assembly GCF_030435805.1 of Mustela lutreola. Classification (NCBI taxonomy): domain Eukaryota; kingdom Metazoa; phylum Chordata; class Mammalia; order Carnivora; family Mustelidae; genus Mustela; species Mustela lutreola. Next base: position 155,180,885 of record NC_081295.1, read on the forward strand.
ATTGATTTATTTAGTTTTCTTGCCTTCCTGCACTGACTACAAATTTCAGCATGATGCAGTCATTCTTATCTTCCTTAAGCATTGTAGAAGAAATTATCCACTCTTTCTCTATCAAGTGTGTTGTTAGCTGTGGATTTTTACAGATGCCCTTAATGAGGTTAGAAAAATTCTCTTTTACTCCTAGTTTGCTAAGAGTTTTTGTTTTTGCTTTGGTTTTTATTTTACCAGAAGTATATGTTGAATTTTATCAATTGCTTTTTCTGCATCAGTTAATATAATCATTTGGGTTTTTTTCTTTATCTGTTAATATGATGGATTAGACTAATTTTGAATATTGAACCATTACATTCCTGGGATAAACCCCCACTTGGTTGTGTTGTATTATTCTTTCTACATATTCCTTGATGTAATTTGCCAGTATTTCATTAAGAATTTTGCTCCTATGTTTATGAGAAGTACTAATATACACTCTCTTGCATAGCCTTTGTCAGTTTTTGGTAGCAAAATCTTAAGAGTTGTACTGTTTCCTCCTCCACTATTTCTGAAAAAGAATATGTTAAATCAGTGTTATTTCTTCATTCAGTGTTTGGTAGAATTTGCCAGTGAAATAATCTAGGCCTTGATTTTCTTTTTTTGGAAGATTTTAACTTACAAAGAAACTTACAGAAGTACAGATATGGGGATGTCCATATTTTTGGTATTTTGGTATTTGTGGCTTTCAAAGAATTGGGAAATTTCATCTAAGTTTTTAAAAATTTCTGTACATAGAATTACTTATAATATTCCTTTGTTATTGGTATTTTTAACACTTGTGAGATCTTCAGTGAGCGCTCTCACTGCTGATACTGGTATTTGTCTTTTTTTTTCTTGGTGATGTTGTTTCATTGTTTTTCCTCTATTGCTTTTCTTCTCTTCATTTCACTGACTTCTGCTCTTGTCTTAATTGTTTCCTTTCCACCGCTTGCTTTGGTTTATTTTGCTCATTTGTTCTAGTTTCCTAAAGTGAGAACTTTCCTCTTTTTTAATATGTATGTTTAATGCTACAAATTTCCCTCTAATCTCTTCTTTAGTATCCCACAAATTTTGATACTTGTTTTCTTTGCTTAGCTTAAAATATTTTCTAATTTCATATGATATTTCCTCTTTGGCTCACAGATTACTTAGCAATATGTTTTTCAGTTTTCAAGTATTTGGAGATTTTCCAGGTATATTTCTCTTGATTTCTAGTCTGATCCCAATAGTTAAAATTTGTTAAGGTTTGTTTTATGACCCAGGACATAGTCTCTCTTGGTCGATGTTTGTTCTTGAAAAGAATGCATGTTCTGCTATTTTCAGGTGGGATTTTCCATTAAATGTCTTTCAGATCCAGCTGATTTATGCTTAGTTTTTCCATATCCTTGCTAAATTTTCTCTGTTCTTATTCTAGCAGTTACTGAGAAAGGAGTGTTGAAGTCTCCAACTGTCATTCTGACTTTCCATTTTCTTTAAGTTCTATTAAATTTTTGTTTCATAAATTTGAGAGTCTGCTGTTATACAGAAACAAATTTAGGATTCTTACATCTTCTTGGTAAATTGACATAATGTGCTTCTGTATCCCTGGTACTTATTGCTCTGAAGCCAACTCCATTGTTAATATAGCCATTTAAGCTTTCTTGGACTGGTGTTTGCATGGTATATTTTTTTCCATTCTTTTACTTCTAACTTATCTATATCATTAAGTTTAAAGTGGATTTCTTGGGGCGCCTGGGTGGCTCAGTGGTTTGGGCTGCTGCCTTCGGCTCGGGTCATGATCTCAGGGTCCTGGGATCGAGCCCCGCATCGGGCTCTCTGCTCCGCAGGAAGCCTCCTTCTCTCTCTCTCTCTCTGCCTGCCTCTCTGCCTACTTGTGATCTCTGTCTGTCAAATAAATAAATAAAATCTTTAAAAAAAAAATAAAATAAAGTGGATTTCTTGTAGACAGCATAGAGTGGGTCTTAATCTTTTATACATTATGATAATCTCTCTTCAACTGGCGTGTTTTGACTATCTTAATTTCTTTAAGGGATAAGTACTTTATTATATCTCAAAATGTTGCTGATCATGAATTCAGATGGAGTTTGGATGATGATCCTTCTGTTCCATATTCTGCTGACTGAGATTAGTTAATGCTATTTTATATATGTATATATATAATTTTATTAGGGTATAATTTGCATAAAGTAAAATTTAGTTTCAGTGAGTTTTGACATAGGTCTGTGATATGGACCCACTGCCACAATCAAGTTAGAGGACATTTCCATAAGGACATTTCCAAATTTCCCTCATGATCCACTTTCAGCTGACAGCAGCAGGACTGGTCTGAAGGTCCAAGTGAAAGCCTTCACTCACATGTCTGTAGAACATTTATATTTAATGTAATTATTTATGTCCTCCATTTTACTATGTTTTCTGTTTATCTCTTTCTCATTCTTCTGCCTTCCTATTACTCTTCCTTCCTTTAAATTAATTTTTTTAGTATATCATTTAGTTTACCTATTGACTTTCTTCAGTTTTATTATAATATAATTACAATATAATTGTAATACAATACAATATAATATAATTAACACACAGCACTGCATAAGTTTAAGATGTACAGCATAATCACTTGGCTATATATTTTGCGAAATGATCACCACAATAAGTTTAGTTAACATCCATCATCTCATATACATACAAAAAACTAAAGAAAAAACTTTTTTCCTTGTGATGAGAACTGTTAGGATTTACTATCTTAGCAACTCTCAGCTACACTATAAAGCAGTATTAAATATGACCATTGTGTTATATGCTACATCCCCAGGACTTGTTACTGGAAACTTGCACCTTTTGACTATCTTCATCAAATTCTCCAACCCTGCTCCCTGCCTCTAGTAACTGTAATCTGATCTTTTTCTGTGAGGTTTTTTTTTTTTTTTAGATTTGACATATATGTGAGATAATATGATATTTGTCTTCTGTCTGACTTAATTCACCTAACATAGTGCCTTTGAGGTCCAGCCAATGCTGTCACAAATAGCAAGATTTCCTTTTAAATGACTGAATAATATTCCACTGGTATTCTATAATACCACATTTTACCCATTCAACCATAGTTGGACACTTATGTTGCTTCCTGTTTGGTCTGGGCTATTATAAAGAAGCTGCAGTGAAACTGGAGGGGTATATCTTTTCATGTTAGTGCTTTCATTTTCTTCTGATAAATATTCAGAAGTGGAGTTGCTGGATCATATGATCTATTTTTAATTTTTTGAGGAACTTCCATACTGTTTTCATAGTGGCTGTGTGAATTTACATTCCATAAGGGTTTCCTTTCCTCTACATCCACTCCAACACTTATTTCTTGTCCCTCTGATAGTAGTCATTCTCTTCCACGTTTCATTGCAGCTTTGATTCGCATTTCCCTGATGATGAGTGATGTGGAGCACCTTTTCATGTACCTGTTGGCCATCCGTATGTCTTCTTTGGAAAAATATCTATTCGGGTCCCTTACCCATCTTAAAATTGGAATAAGCAAATTATGGCACATTCTTCCATGAAATACTATATAGTAGTTATGAATAAAGTAGATGTATAAGTCCCAACAGAAATAGAGCTCTACAACACATCTTTGTCCATTTACATTTTTTTTGGAATGTGTAAAAAATGCCTACTTATAATTACCTTGGTTTAATATTAACATCACATTTCTTAATGCCACAAAACACTACACTATTGCTAACAGCTAGAGATAGTGGCTCACCAGCAGGTGAAGCCTGGAATAGACTAATCACAGCTGAATCCCCAGAGCGTCTTAGAATCTGGGACATCAGAGTCACACAGAACTGTTTAACAAGTCAATAAAACAGTCAGGCCAACAGCTCCAAGGCTCCTTCTGGTTCCAGTTCATTGATTCTAACTGAGGAAAAATGAAAAAACTGTCCTTTATAATAAAATGGTCCCAACGATACCTACCTCAGGGAGCTGCTGGGAATATAAATAAAGCTATCCAAAATCTAGGAACTCTTTTTTTGTTCGTCTTCCTGGATAAAAATGACTCTTCTGCCAAGTTCAGAGTCACTGCAGACGTTTCAGAGAGGCTTTTTTCAATGTGTATGGGTTGGGGGCGGCATGAAGGACGGGACAGGAGGGTCAAACATTAAAAATACTATTTAAAGATGAGGAAGGAGAGGGCGCTGATGGCAAGGGCCAAACCTGAATGCAACGCAGTTAAAAAGTAATGCTGAGAATTAAGAAAAGCTTTCTACTTGTTCTGAGGTCCCATTCTGGTTCTCTGAGCTCACTGCCATTTTTTTTTTTTTTTTTTAACCATAATTGATGTAATTGATGGCAAACTAGACTGTAGTCTTTTAAAACTTATGGGCGTAGGGACAATGTGTACGACTAGTTATTAGTTTCCTAGGGCTGCTGAAACAAGTTCTCACAAACCAGGCAGCTTAAAATAACAGAAATGATGCATCCCCTCACAATTCTAGAAGCCAGGAGTCTGAAATCAAGGTGTCAGCAGGGCTGGCTCCCACTGGGAGCTGTAAAGGCGTGTCTGTGCCTTTCTCCTAGCTTCTGCAGATTTATCATTTTGGTCTCCCTTCGGCTCAGTCTTCACACCACCTTCCCTCTGTGTCTCCTCTGTGTCTACGTGTCTACGTCTGTGCCTTTGCCTCAAAAATCCTTGGCCATTGTATTAGGGTACACCCAGATAATTCAGGATGATCTCAAGATCCTTAATTATGTCTACAAAGATCCTCTTCTTCCCCAAACTAGATCAACATTCAGAGGCTCCCATAGACATACCTTTTGGGGGTTAAGGGCAATCATCAGCCCACCATAGCTTGTTTGGGAGATTTTTGTTTTGGAAGAAGCCTACAACAACAGAAGTATAAACTGAAAGGAGACAAAAGCTAAAAATAAAAATGTTAAGTTTACTGGGCCAGTTTCAAATTAACAGATGGAAGTGACTTGTGGTATCTTCTTCAAAACTTTGTGGCAGCATTTTTAAAAACTGACCCAAGCTAGGAACACTCCTGAAATGGTTACCATACACTTAACCACTAAAGCCGTGGTTAATTTCCTTCCTAATTTCTAGTCATGGAACTTAAAGGAAACAAACATTCTCAATTATACTGACATTTGTAATTATGTGAGAGGAAAAAAAGCATAAATAAGCAGCCTAACAGAGCTTGAGGTGCCATGTGCTAAATTTAGATTCTGTTTCCAGGGGTGCCTGGGTGGCTCAGTTAGTTAAGCATCTGCCTTCGGCTTAGGTCATGATCCTGGGGCTCTGGGATTGAGCCCTCCATCAGGCTCCTTGCTCAGTGCAGAACCTGCTTCTCCCTCTCCCACTCCACCTGCTTGTGCTCTCTCGCTCTCTCTCTCATCCATGCTCTGTCAAATAAATAAATAAAATCTTTAAAAAATACATATTTCAAAAAACCTTCTGTTTCCAGTAAGGTGATGGGCTGAATACCTGAATGAATTCTCCTGTTAAAAACAACTAAAAATCTGACAATCTTAAGAGAGTCAATAACCTGTCACAAAAGTAAGGAATTCTCAAGTCAGGGATTGAATACAGATAAGATTGTAGCCAGCCTTTTCCCAAACAAGGAGGGAGGATGGAGACAGACACCGAAGTTTGCATTCAAGGCCTCAAATGGCTCAAGAGACACAGCCCAGAGTCTCCCCAGCTGAGGAGTCTAACGAAGATCTTCCCCCCAAAAGCGATCCCAGTGGCTAAAACCATCAATTTAAGAATGAATGTAGACAGGGTGTCTGGGTGACTCAGTGGGTTAAAGCCTCTGCCTTCGGCTCAGGTCATGATCTCAGGGTCCTGGGATTGAGCCCCGCATCAGGCTCTCTGTTCAGCAGGAAGCCTGCTTGCCCACCTCTCTCTGCCTGCCTCTCTGACTACTTGTGATCTCTGTCAAATAAATACATAAAATCTTTAAAAAAAAATGAATGTAGACATAAATTGGTTTTGCTCCTCAATCTCCCACTTCTCCCATCTCAACCCCAGGTCAAGATGAGCAAGAAAATTTATTAGATCAAATTTTAATGCTAAGTAGGAGAGAGGAAAAAAAAAAAAAAAACAGAAGCTAGCCTTCACGAGTGTTTTCAGCCTGAATTCACACCGGCTGGGGGAACTGGGCAATCCTCTTGCTGAACATTTAGGTAAAAATAACCTAGAGGAGTAGATAGATCCCACAGACCAGGGAGAGGGAAATGCAGATCCTGTCTGGAGGGCTCCACCTCTAACTCAGCTAATGATAATTTCTGCAGGCAAAGTTCCAACGCATCAAGCAACAGGTTGTACTCAATTATTAAAGTACCATAAACAAGGATCAACAAAAACAAAAGAAACAAAAAACAAAGCAGAAAAACAAAAACAAAACCAGATTGCATGAGAAAGTCCACAGTGTTACCCTTAATCCAATTATGGCCTGAGGCCTGAAATAAGTGTTTACGTATTTATACATAAGCAATGTAAATATAAAAGTGATCAAGCAAACTCTAAGCAGAGAATACTGACACAGCCATATTAACAATAAAGAAAACGTGTCGTAATAACAAGCATTGCCAAAGAGAGCCATTTCATAAAGATAAAGAGAACAATTCATCAGAAACCATAATTTTACTTTTTAAAGATACTTTTTTACTTATTTGAGAGACAGCAAGCGACAAAGCCAGAGACAGACCATGAGCTGGGGTGCGGACAGAGGGAGGAGAAGCAGACTCCCCCCTGAGCAGGGAGCCCCCCTTCCCCCCTACCCAGGGCTCCAGCCCAGGACCCCCGCATCATGACCAGAGCGGAAAACAGACGCTTCACCGACGGAGCCACCCGGGCGCCCCAGAAACGACCGTGATTTTCGGTTTACATGCACTACTAACAGCCTCAAGACATACTGGCGACACTAAAAGGAGTCACAGGCGAACTCAAAATCACAGATTTTAAAATTCTCCCCTCAGTAACTGAAAGCAGCAGCAGATTAAAATGCATTTTAATCCGTCTCAGGAGGGCGCAGCAGGCGCGCCCACAAGCGGGCCTCGTCGTGGGAACCGAGGGAGGGTTCCTGGAGGCGAGGGGCCGCCAGGCTCGTGCCGGAGAAGCAGGCGCCGCGGGAGAGAGGCTGCAGGCCGAGGGGCGCGAGGGAGGCCAGCGGAGCCCAGGGACCAGAAAACAGCATCCTCCTGAGGAGCCAGGCTCCGCGTGGGAAAAGGGAGTCACCTCTCCGCGCACCCCGGGCGCGAGGATGGAGAACTCGGGAAGGCTCCTCCTCGTCCCATTACCTCGGGAAAGGCTCCTCCGCGGCGCGTCACGCACGGCAGGCGACATGGAGACGTCTGCGAGCCCGCCTGGCATCCCCTCCCCGAGGCCCGCCATCCGCGGCCCGGCTCGAGCGCCTCACGCGGAGTAGGGCGCGCCGCTCGGTGCGTCCCTCGTCGCCCCGCGCGCAGCCGCTGTGCCTACCCGCGCGCGCCCTCGCAGCCCCGCGTGCGCTCGCCCCGCCCTGCGCGCCCGGCCCCCGCGCGCCCGAGGGCTACTCGCGCGCTCGCCTCCCGTCCCGCGTCCTCACCTCGAGCGCTGGGCCCCTATCCCGCCCTGGAGAGAGGGCAGCACCTTCCTTAGGCTCTAAGTGGCCTTAGAGAGAATGTTGTATTGAGATGTGTCGTTCCAAACTAACTTGTGCCGTTGTCAAAGGAACAGTAGCCCCCAAAGGTACGAATAAATGTTGGGACATGTCAAGAGAAAAAAAAAAAAATAGTAATGATGAAGACGGTTTGAATCAAAACTACCAAACCTCCCCCAATGAAGATTGTCCCCGTGCGCGCGCGCGCGCACACACACAGAAGGTCAATAAGCGCATGAAAAAGTGCCCAACATTATCATTAGGCATCAGAGAAACGTAAATTAAAACCAAAAATGAGTAGGAAACATTAGCATTAAGAATGACACATGTATTTCTACTTCTGGTCAAGGTAGAATAACAGGGGTCAGACTTACTTCCCTGTTTTAAATAAGCCAAAAAAAAAAAAAAAAAAGACATAGATAGAGATATAGATATAGGTATCATATATAACATACCACTCAACAACTGCTGAATATACATAATTTTCCTGCACACATATAAGAGTTATAATAATTGATCACACACTGGCTTCATCTCTACAAATTTCCAAGGAATAATATCATATAAGAGATACAAGGTTGCTTATATCATAATGCAACTATGTTCAGAATCAAAAACAATGATAACTAGTAAAATTCATGGTTGGAAAGTAAGAGACATTTTAATATAATATGTTGGTCAAAAATAAATCACAATAGATCAGAAATTATTTAGCACTAAATAATAATAAAAACATAACCAGGATGTAGAGGGAAACACTGACATTAGAAGAGAAGAAAGTGAAATTTAATGGGCTAAAAATTGAGTCCAAGCACTTAGAAAAAGAACTGCAAAATAAACTCAAAGAAAGAAAAAGGAAATAATAAAAAGAATTTTATAAGATAGAAAACATAATAAAGATCTGTTTAATATAATCTGCTTAAAATTAGTTCTTTGAAAAGACCAAACAAAATCAAAAAGCCTCTAGTGATTTTACTGGTCAAGAAAAAAGTAAAGAGAAAAGACACAAGTCACCATTATCAGGGAGAAGAGATTATACTGTAGGTGTTGCAAACATAAAAAAGATAAAATAATAATATAAAAATCTTTTTGCTAATAAATACATAGATGAAAAAAAAAGAAAAAAAATAAATACATAGATGAAAGGGATAAAATCTGAGAAGAGTATCAAACCCAGTATATTCCATCAAAATTTCATTACAAATCAATTAAAACCCTGTATAAATAGCAACCCTAAAATGTCAAGGATTGGAAGACTCTATTGTTAACATGTCAGTTCTCCCCAAATTGATCTCTTGATTCAATAGAATCAGTTCAGTTCCAATCACAATCTCACTAAGATTTTTTTGTGGAAATTGACAAGTTTATTCTAAGACACATATGGAAATACAAAGGATCTGAACAGCCAAAGCAATCTTGGAAAACAATAAAGTTGGAAGACTTACACTATCTGACTTCAAAACTACAGATTGAAGACAGTATGATACTAGCAAAGGGTTGAAAAATTAGATTGGGATAGAACAGAACCCATTTGAAATCATAAACCACAATGAGATATCACCTCACACCTGTCAGCAGTGGCTAAAGTCAAGAAATCAAGAAACAACACGTGCTGGTGAAGATGTGGAGAAAAAGGAACCTTTGTGCACTGTTGGTGGGAATGCAAACTGTATGGAGAACAGTAAGGAGTATCCTCAAAAAGTTAAAAATAGAACTACCCTATGATCCAGCAATCCCACTATTGGGCATTTACCCAAAGAACACAAAAACATAATGCAAAGGAATATACGCACCCTGATGTTTTAGCAGCATTATCTACAATAGCCAAATTATAGAAAGAGCCCAAGTGCCCATCGACTGATAAATGGATAAAGAAGATGTGTGTGTGTGTGTGTGTGTGTGTGTGTGTGTGTGTGTGTGTATATATATATATATATATATATATATGGCAATATTATTCAGCCATAAAAAAAAAGAATGAAATCTTGCCATTTGCAAAAACGTGGTTGGAGCTGGAGAGTATTATGCTAAGCAAAATAAGTCAGACAAAGAAAGACAAATACCATATGATTTCACTCATATGTGGAATTTAAGAAACAAAACAAACAAACAGAAGATAAAAAAAAAGGACAACCAGAAAACAGACTCTAAACTCCAGAGAACAAACTGATGGTTACCAGAGGGGAGATGGGTGGGGAGATGGGTAGGGAGATGGGGGAAAGAGGGGAAGGGGATTAAAGCACACTTACCATGGAGGGCACTGAGTATCATAAGGAACTGCTGAATCACTGCACTGTATCATTGTATTTCTGAAACTAATAAAATACTGTATGCTACCTATGCTAGATTGAAATTTCTAAAAATTAATACCAACAAATAAAAATATTTCAAAAATGGAATAACAAAAACAAAACATGCAAAGAATAGAAGACTTTGTTGTTTTTCAGCAAATAATGCTAGAACAACTGGATTTTCTTATGGGGAAAAAGTTCATCTTTATCCCTAGCTCACACCATATATAAAAATTAATCTGAGATAAACATGAAACTATAAAGCTTTTGGAGGAAGCAATGAAGAATAACATCGTGATTTGGAGGTACACAAAGATTTCTTAAAAATGGCACAGAACTCCATAAAAAAGACACTAATAAATTAGGCTTTACTAAAAACTTTTTAAACTTCTGCTTAACAAAAGATGCTGTTGGGGCGCCTGCGTGGCTCAGTCGCTGAAGCGTCTGCTTTTGGCTCAGGTCATGATCTCAGGGTCCTGGGATCGAGCCCTGCATTGGGCACCCTGCTCAGCGGGAAGCCTGCAGCTCTCTTTCCCACCCCCCTACCTGTGTTCCATCTCTGTGTCTCTCTCTCTCTGTCAAATAAATAAAATAAATAAATAAATAAAATATTGGGGAAAATAATGTTAAGAAAAATGAATAGGCATGCTATAGAAATATGTGCAAAGAAAAGAAAATATGTGCAAAACACACATCTGATGAAAAACTCATGCCCACCGTATACAACACAAGAATTCCTACCACTCAAGAACAATAAATAACCCAATTAAAAAAAAAGGCACAAATTTTAAATAGACATTTCATCAAAAAGATAAACCAGTGGCCAATGAGCACGAAAAAAATGCACCCCCATCCCATTAGGTAAGAGAAATGTAAATTAAAACCAAAAATAAGTAGGAAACAAAAGCATGGAAAATGACTCATGTATTTCCATGGGATGGAGGAGGGACCAGATTTACTCTCCCATTTGAAACAAATGGGGGTGGGGGGAGGCATGGGGGACCAAACAGCTGAAAGAAACAAATGGGATAATAAAAAACAGTGATCTCTAAAGAGACAAGTGAACCAGTGAGGTGAGCAGAATGATCGCCCCAGCTTGCCCAGAGTGGGGAAGAGACACAGTTCCAGAAGTCTCCCCGATTTGAGTAAACACCCAAGAGGCTGGAGTGTTGGAGGCTGTCAGTTTCTTAACTAAGATTATTACAATAGGGTCAGATAAAAGGGTTTATGTAATTTCAATGCTTAAAAGTTATGACTTCTTTCCTATAAATAAGTCCTGGGGATATAAAGCAAAGCAGAATGACTATAGTTGACGACATGGTGATGTAGATTTGAAAGTTAAAAGAATAAATCCTGTAAGTTATCATCCCAAGGGAAAAGAAATGCATAACTGTGTGTGGTGATGGGTGTTAACTAAACTTACTGTGATAATCATCTTGTCATATATGCTCTAGGAGCCGAGGGCAGGCTGCCCCAAGATGGACCACTTCGGCATGAAAATTATTTTGAGCCGAAGGCAAATGAGACCCTGCAGGACCAAGAGAAACTTTGTGCCTCCCTTAACTACATCAAAGAAACTAAATTGGGGTCTTTCCCAGAGTAAGGGTTATTACCAGAGATAAATGTTATCTGAGTGACCCATCCGGATGGCAGAGCAAACTTCTAATTACGGACACCTGCTCGTCTTCCTAGTCCTCTGCAAATTGTTCTCCTTCCTTCCAAAGTCCCAGACCCTTGCCTCCTTCTCTGTAGTTCAGGATGACATATATGCCTCGTTTTGCCTGATTGTCTTTGGATTTTCACATATATGGGTTCCCCGCAGGTATGCTATTAAATTTTTTTTTTTCTGCTTAATTTGTCTCCTGTGAATTTGATTTTTAGTCCCACTAGAAGGACATTGAAGGGGACGGAGAGTCTTTCTCCATGAGAATTCATTTATCAAATTCTTATATTGTACACCTAAAACCAACACATAGTGTCAATTATATCTCAGTTTTAAAAATGATGACTTCTTTAAAGTGAAGACTTTCTTTATGACCTAGTGCCTAGAGTAGGAGAGGCTATGATACTATTTGAGATTTGAATTGGGTATTATTGAAGTTTTAAACAAAATGGAATTTTAGTAGCCAAAAGTTACTAAATCTGCCCAAGATTTCATCAAGGATTGGGAAGGGGATATTTCACAGAGCATGACTACTTCATAAGCTAGCTATAGTAGGTCCTCAATACATATTTATTGGGGGGAAAAAAAAAGATTTACCTGAGAGCCCACATCTTCCCAAAAAGGCTTTACATTCTGATTCTCTTTTGCCTAATACTCCCAAATCTAGAGGGCTTCTCTTTGCTTGTTTTTCTTTGTCTTCAAAAGCTTGATCAGCTTTCATTCCCAGTTGATGGCTAAATTTACTTAGCTCTCAAAGAAGCATGTCTATGTCTGTGGCCAAAGGCTTTCCTATTTTCTGAGGGTCCCCTGAGCTCCTAAAGGATGCCTTCCTGGTGTGATGGCTCAGGAGCAGGAGCCTCCGCTTGCCTTTCCCCACCAAGCACGTGCTCTCCTGCCCTCTCTCCCCAGGCGAGCTGGAGCAAACCCAGCCTGTCCGCTGCTCTATACTCACAGGCCACCGGGTGTCAGCGCTGAGCCATACGAAAGCGACAAACTGGAGCAGGAGGACGAAATGCTGAAGGAGAGAACCTAAAGTCATCCAAGACCACCCATTTTCAGCCACGGCAGATGAAAGAAGTCATAGGACGGGGGTGAAGAAACAGAGGGATCATCACAAGTTTGAAAACATTGCCCAAGGTGTTTAAATAAAATTAGTAGTTATTATCAACACGGAGGTAACAGGGTGCTCCGGGGAGGTGCATGTGTGCAGACAAACGCGACCCTGAGGTGCAGGGGAGGCTCCTGCGCTCCTTCTGCCAGCTGTTCCCAGCACCTCAGATAAATCCCGAACACCACGCTGTCATCCACCTGCGGGACTGTCCTGCTCTCAGCCTCAGATCAGTTGCCCTGCCCTGCCCTTCGCTTCTCTGGCTTTAGCGACAGCGAGACTGCTGGGATGAGAGCCTTCCCACAAACAGCACCTTTCATCTTCAAAGGATGCTCAGTTCAGCTTGTGAGTCCTTTGGGTCATCCAAGAACAGGTCTGTGTGTCTCTCTCTCCCCACCCTTTCTACCCCATTCCCTCTTCTGCTCCCCTCTCTGTCTCGGTTTGGCATCCCAAACTTTCAGCCCTAGCCAGTGGTCCTGCCCGTGAAGAGAATATTGAGTCCACGACCCACCCCGTGCACAGATACTCTGCCACTGCATCTCATCTTCCTTCTCGCCGCTTTGCACGGTCTTCTTCTTGAAAGTATGGTCTGCCTTTGTGGAGGCAGCTCCAGAACCTTCTGTCCTCCTCTGGCGATTACTTGCACCGAGGTCAAAGGAGTCCTTAGTGCACAGGACGTCTCTTCCACGTGAAGCACCAAGAATAACGTTCCGGGCCTCTCTCCTGCAGTTTTAACGTTTCAGGTCTTATATTCAAGTCTTGAACCCCTTTTGAGTGTGTGTGTGTGTGTGTGTGTGTGTGTGTGTGTGATGTGAGAACCTGGTCTACCTTCATTCTCCAGCATGGAGCTGCCCAGCAGTCCCAACACGGCTTACTGAAAAGACTGTCTTTTCTCTGTTGTATATTCTTGCCCGCTGGGTCGTAAATTAATTCACCGCATAAGTGAGAGTTTGTTCCTGGGCTCTGTATTCTATTCCACTGATCGACGTATCTGTTCCTGTGTTCAGTGTCAGTGTTTGATTGCTCTAGCTTTCTTGTAGAGTTTGAAACCAGGGACTGGGATCCCTCCAGCTTTGTTCCTTTTTCTCAAGATCAGTTTGGCTATTCAGGGTCTTTTGTGGTTCCGCACAAATTTCAGGATGCTTTGTTCTAGTTGTGTGAAAATGCCATTGGTATTTCGATGAGGGTTATATTGAATCTGTAGATTGTTTTGGGTGGTATGGACATTTTAAAAATATTGATTCTTTCATGTGACTTATTTATCATGATATCCTCCCTCTAGGTTCATATAGGTTAATGCAAATATCAACATTTCATTCTTTTTTATGGGTGAGTGTATACATACAAACATACATACATGCATGTGCATATGTATAAGTATATATCATGTCTGCTTTACCTGTTCATCTATCAGTACACACTAGGTTGCTTCCATATCTTGGCTATTGTAAATAATGCTTTAATAAACATAGGGGTGCATGTATTCCTTTAAATAAGTGTTCTTATTTTCTTTGGATAAACATCCAGAAGTGAAATTGCTGGATTGCATAAAATTTCTTGTTCTTATTTTAAAAAGGAAGTGATCCATTTTCTTGACTATATTCAAAAATGAAACCTCGTTACCCTAAATTCTGAATTAGGACAGGTAGGATTATGGTGAAACTCTAGCATAGTCAGGTGAATGAAATCTGAATAAAGACAAACCTTTCCAAAGAAGGGGCATATGTCGACAAGGGAGGAAAATCTATTCCAACAAAACTGGATAAATAGTATACTGGAAGGCTCTCTTGTGTTCTAGTGCTAACGTTCATCTACTGCTGATTGATCTTCCTAATAGCATGTAATGCAAATATGATCTGGATGCTTTTTGACAATGAAGACCGCCATGGCTAATAAAAAGAACACTACATTTCACGGATCTAGAGAGGTTATGATAAATCACCACATAACACATTCTAAGTAGAAGTTATGTAGATAGTGTTTCCCATTATTTTCTAATGTTAAGGGACTATTAGAATAGAAGGTATTCCATTAAACTGCACAAATATAAAATGTATATAACTGGACCACTTTCTTATACTATACACAAAATAAACTCAAAAATAATTCAATAAATAAACTCAACAGATAAACTCAAAGTGTATGAAAGGCTTAACTGTAAGACCTGGAACCATAAAGAAGAAAACATTAACAGTAAACTTTTGGACATCAGTCTTAGTGATATTTTTTTGGACCAGTGTCCTTAGGCAAGGACAAGAAAAGCTAAGATAAACAAATAGATGACATCAAACTAAAAAGCTTTTGCACACCAAAGGAAACCTTCAACAAAATAAAAAGGCAACTTACTGAATGAGAAGATATTTGCAAATAAGAGTTATGTCCAAAATATATAAAGAACAATTTAATATTAGTAAAACAAATAATATGATTAAAAATGTGAAGACTTGAAAAGACTTTTTTTCCCCCAAACAACTCATACAGATAGCTAATAGGCACATGAGAAAAAGCTCATCCTCACTAGTCATCAGGGAAACGCAAGCCACAAGGATCATTTCACACTGGTCAGATGGACAATTAGCAAAAAGACAAAAAAAAAAAAAAATCATTAAGCATTGGTGAGGAGGTGGAGAAAAGAGAACTCTGCTGTTAGTGGGAATGGAAATTGTTGCCGCCACTATGAAAAACATTATGGAGGTTCTTCATAAAATTAAAAATAGAGCAGTGCCTTCGTGGCTCAGTTGGTTAAGCCTCTGCCTTTGGCTCAGGTCATGATCCCAGGGTCCTGGGATCCAGCCCTGCATCAGGCTCTTTGCTCAGCAGGGGAGCCTGCTTCTCCCACTGCCTGCTCTGTCTGCTGGTCCCCCTGCTTGTGCTTTCTCTTTCTCTCTCTGACAAATAAATAAAGAAAAGGGAAAAGTGCACAAATAATCATTAGTGCAGTGCATTTTGTAAGAATATGATTTTGTGATTTTACAAAGCAGCCTGTGATTTGTACTTATTACTATACAGCGGCCGACTTCACCTCGGAAGGAAGCTGCTCTTTTATTTTCAGGAGGAGGAGGGGGCATTTAAAAGGTTGGAACAATGCCTCAATCCTGCTCGGAGGATAATACAGAAACCCCTTTTCACTGTGGGCGGACAGCGCTGAGCAGCGCCCAGCTGGAGCCTGAGGCCAAAGGGAACAGGTGCACCCCTGGCCACACAGCATACCCTCCTGAATCTTGAACCACTGGAGAGTTAACAAAAATATCACAGGGTTCAAAAGTGACTCCACATGAGCCCGCACTGACCCATCTGTCCACACACCGTGGTCACCCCTCCAGAACCCACCGGACCCGCGGGGCCAGGACCCACCGGCTGACGGGCACCGGCCGTTCCTGGGACACAGGAACTCAAAGTCGTCAAACCAACAGCCGGTCTTCATTGAGACTTTCTGGGGTTTTACTCATCTCGGAGTTTTGCATCACTTTTGATTCTTTGAATGTTGCATTAAAATAGCATCCTGGGGCGCCTGGGTGGCTCAGTGGTTAAGCCGCTGCCTTCGGCTCAGGTCGTGATCTCAGGGTCCTGGGATCGAGTCCCGCATCGAGCTCTCTGCTCAGCAGGGAGTCTGCTTCCTCCTCTCTCTCTCTCTGCCTGCCTCTCTGCCTACTTGTGATTTCTCTCTGTCAAATAAATAAATAAAATCTTTAAAAAAAAAATAGCATCCTGATCCTTGAGGTTTTTGCCCCTTCCTGACCTGTGCGCCTCGGTGGGTACCTACCGCCTCTGCCTTATCGGTAGCCTGTGGCTGGAAGATGGTCTCGCGAGGTTTGCCGGCTTCTCGCACGCCGGGAACGGCGGACCTTAGGACCCAGCGGAGAGAGGCGGGGACTCAGGTCCGCCGCGGGAAAGCAGACCCCGAGCTGGGCGACCCGCGGCGGAGCAGTCGTTGGGGAAAGAGGAGGATGAAACGGAGAGTTTGATGAGAGCGTGCGGGAGAGCCAACCCGGTGTGAACACAAAGGAAGCGAAACATCTGGATGCTACCTGTCGCAGGCCTGAGCTCCCTGCTCCCGCGCCACTGCTGCACATTTCAAGCCCGCGGCCCCCAGCCTCCTGCAGAGACCAGGAGCCAGATCTGATGGCAGAACCCCACAGCCGTGGTCCGAGACAGCAGGCTCAGCCAAACGTAGAAGATGGGCCTTTCCTGTGTCCTCAAGGGAACCGCGAGCCTGCACCCCTAACAGCTGAGCCTTCAAGCAAATGTGCGTTGAATGTTTTTATGTTAAAGGAAATAAACCTATTAGTTAAAAATCAAGAATATATCGATGTCAGTTTCTTAGTTTTGACAAATGCTCCCTGGTAATGTAAGATGTCAACAATGAGGGGAAATGGGTAGGAGGTGATATGCAAATTCTCTTCTTCTGGCCATTTTAAACCTGACATTTTAATAATTATTTAACAATTATTTTAATAATAAGTTTTAAAATAAAACTTATTAAATGTAAATAAATACAACAAAGCCACCTGGTGGAACCTGCAGGGGAGGCTGGGATGGTCTTGGGGGGGGGGGCTGGGGCGAGCACAGGTGGGTGGTTCTCAGACCCTACCTTCCTTTAGGTTCTGGCCTTTCTGGCAGAATTTCAGCTTCCATGACTCGGAGATTTTCTCCTTTCAGCCTCCCTGAGGACGGTGTCTTAGCACTGGCTTTCCCTTCCTGCGGGGTGAAATTTTTTTTATGTAACCTCTACTTAATCCTTTGTGTCAACCCATCGGAGCCACGGTCACCCCCCAGCCCCGTTCTTATTGCCATCAAGTTACATCAAGACTGAAAGGGTGGAAATGAGTTAGCCTACCTCTAAGAATTGGCTTGAGATGTACTTCCCCTCTATTTACATTCTTTGCATCTGTAGCTACTCTGACAGTCACACAAGGTACTGTGGTGGGGTGAGAAAGAACAAAAAATCAGGGGGCTCGTCAGCTCTACCTGGAACCCTTCGTAAGGCAAGTTTATTTTAGAGTGTTAAAATACGTTCCACTACGCTTATTTTAAGAGGTAACTACTAAGAGGGACAATTAAAAAAATTTTTTTTTTTTTTTACAGGGAATGTTGGGCCCTTTCCAAACTCCCACTTAAAAGAATATGAGGGAAGTAGGGGGATTGTGTTCTCTTTGTGCAAAACTCTGAATGGACGCATTGTGTGAGGCCAGAGGAAAACTTAATTTGGGTAAGATTCTAATTGTCTTCTTCCTTATCATGCTGGAGAAGCTGACAAGCTATATTTTACCACGCAAAAAAAAAAAAAAAAAAAAAAAGTAGAAGGCGTACCTGGTTCCCAGTGCAGAATTCGGGAGGGGCTGAGAGCACACGGGATGAAATGTTTCCTTTTGGTTTTCTTCTCTTTGAAAGCCATTAACCGTCATTTAAATCTTGCAGTGACGTGGCATGCAGCATCCAGGAACACAAAAATGGACCTATTATTGATCTAAATCATCTGGCCCAGGTGCAAGGCATAGCCCCGCGTCAGCAATCTGCTGTGTAGAATGGTGACTGACAGATGTTAGAGGCACTGGTTCTCAATGCGGGTGATTTTGCGGTGTCTGGAGGCAATTTTGGTGGTCCCAGCGGCGGGTGGGGGCAGATGAGGCCGGGTGGGGGCGGGTGAGGGTGCGTGGGGAGTGACAGCCCCGGTGTCTAGTGCGTGGAAGCCAGGGACACTGCTTAACATCCTGAGATGCACGGGAGAGCCCAGCAACAAGGGACATCCGACGAGAAGCATCCAACCCAAAATGCCAGTAACCCCAAGGATTCAAGAGCAAGTCTTTGCAGTTCGTTCAAGGTTGAGGAAACGGAGGAGTGTATTTGGAGGGTAATGACTGTCGTGCTCTGTGTGTTATATGTCAGGTGCCCCCAGAATAGCAAAGAAGGAGAGATCACACCCGCTTGGGGTCATCTAAGAAGACTTCAACAAGCTTTCAAGCGGGCTTCTCTGTAGTCCAGTCTTCCTCATTTTGTCTGAGTCTTACAGATCATCCAGAGTCTCTAAATATTTCTATATTTCAGTCAATAAGTAGCTGCTGAAAATCCTTTCTTGGCCACATAACTCAACATCTCTTGTGTCTCCGTCTTTCTCTGCTGGAAAGGAATTTAGAAGACCTAAGTTCCCTCCTGGCTTCTGATAGTTCTCACTCTAAACGTCTATCTAGTGGCCCTCTAGCCCCAAAACACGCTTTTCAGCCTTCTGGGGTGAATGCATTCCCATAAATATCTGTCTCTCCCAACATGCACGTAAATGCAAAAACTTGCTTATAACCTCAGGGGCTCCGGGGACTCCCGAAGTCCTTCTCTGGACCACTCTAGGGGCACATGGATCCCGGATTGGATATTTCTACCCCAAAGTTGGCTGAGCAACAAAATCTTTTGCTGGGGTTCCCTGATCCCCTGGAACCTGACCCAGCTGTGTTTTCAAAACTAACAAACTCTTTCTCTCTCGCATGATGCTCTCATCTGTCTCTTGTTCTTTCTGTCATGGAATTATGTTTTATTTTGCTCCTGCTGCTTCACCCAAATTATTTTAGTTTATTTCATGGCCTTGCCAAAAATCTACCTGGCAGAGCAGTTTCTTGGACCTGCCAGCATGGGCTATCTATCACAACTTTCTCTGGGTATTAGAAAGTGTTTCTGGTAGGTTCCCTTCAGCTAAGGGAACTGACAGTGAATGTGTCCTTGAAGTCCTTAGGGAGAAGATCCCAGAGGGAAGGAGCTTAGGAAGGGCCACTTTAGGGGAGTCTGCTATAAGCTAGCAGGGTGCACAAAAAATGGCCTGACTCTCCCCAGAAGAGAGAAGCCAAGAATTGCTTTGCTACCATGAACGTGGCCGGAAGACCCCAGGTCTGTGCAGCTCAATAAGGTCACTTCGTGTGCTACTGAGCTCTTGAAATGTGGCCAGTCCAAATCAAGACGTGCCACCAGTGAAAAATACCACCAGATTCTGAATACTTAACATGAACAAGGAATATAAGTACTTCATTCATGATTTTTATATTGATTACATGTGGCAGTGAGAATATTTGGGATGTGAGGGGGTAAATAGAATACATTATTGATGTTAATTTCACCCATTTCTTCTTACTTTTTCCATGTGGCGACTGAGAAGTTTCATACTATGCTTGTTCCTCAGGTTTAGGCCTGCACTGTATTTCTGTCAGACTGTGAAGCTTTAGAATCTCATGGAGTAGGGTGCCTGGGTGGCTTAGTGGGTTAAAGCCTCTGCCTTCAGCTCAGGTCATGATCTCAGGGTCCTGGGATCCAGCCCCGAATTGGGCTCTCTGCTTAGCAGGGTACCTGCTTCCTCCTCTCTCTCTCTCTGCCTGCCTCTCTGGCTACTTGTAATCTCTGTCTGTCAAATAACTAAATAAAATCTTAAAAAAAAAAAAAAAGAATCTCATGGAGTAAGCCGCTGAGGGCTGGTGTTAACTTCTGTGCAGATTCCTTTTCTATCAAATGTATGTGACCTGCTGAAGGGCTGCACCTCCTACTGAAGAACCAGCCCAGATAGTTGGAACTTTCTTAGATGAGGCCAAAGCTCTAAGACCTGGAATATACTTTTAATTTAAATTTTTATTTTTTATTTTTAAAGATCTTATTTATTTATTTGAGTGAGAGAGCACAAGCAGGGGGAGGGGCAGAGGGAGAGGGACAAGCAGGCTCCCCACTGAGTGGTGAGCCAACATGGGACTCAATCCCAGGACTCTGGGATCATGACCTGAGCCAAAGTCAGATGCTTAACCAATGGAACCACCCAGGCACTCATGGAACATACTTTTAATTGGTTACTACACGGTCTTGTCATGAGCACTATACATGGAATATTTGTGTCCCACCAAAATCTGTATGTTGAAGCCTAATGCCCAGTGTGAAGGTATTAGGAGGTGAGGCCTCTGGGAAGTCCTGAGGTCCTGAGGTGCGCTCACCAAAGGCATTAGTACTCTTGTAAAGCAGAGCCCACAGAACTCCCTAGCCTCCTCCACTATGCGAAGAGATAGCAAAAAGACAGTTGTCTACAGGAAGTAGGCTCTCACCAGACACTCAATCTGCCAGTGCCTTGATTTTGGACTTTCCAGCCTCTGGAACAATGAGAATTAAATTTCTGTTTTCTATAAGCCACTCCAATTATAGTATTTTCGTTATGGCGACCCAAATAGACTGAAACAATGGGAATTACCAGTGCTTATGCTGTGACCATAAACCCTGTGATGTTGGTACTGAGTAACAATCACTGGTGACATTCAAATACATTTTTATTGTCAGCCAAGGTAGGCCCCAGCAACTCTCTCTCAATGGTTGAATATATGGGCTGAGACTGGGATTTTCAGCCCAGGATGAAACTGGTCCCTTTGGTGATGCCTGACTTTTCCCTACTGATTTGCATCCAAGGAATACCCTGACACATAATGGGCAGAAGCCCAAATATTTTACAGGGAAATACCTTGAGGCTATATAAATATCCATTCATTGATGTTTCTTGGCTCAATTCGTTATTTCTTCCATGTTTGCCAAACAGTGCTTTTCAAATTCCAACATTCCTTCTGTTTATTATTTGCGATTCTGTAAGAAAATGTATGCTGTAGGGCGCCTGGGTGGCTCAGGTCATGATCTCAGGGTCCTGGGATCGAGTCCCGCATCGGGCTCTCTGCTCAGCAGGGAGCCTGCTTCCTCCCCTCTCTCTCTCTCTCTGCCTGCCTCTATGCCTACTTGTGATCTCTCTCTGTCAAATAAATAAATAAAATCTTTAAAAAAAAAAAAAGAAAAAAGAAAATGGATGCTGTAAGAAAAATCTTGTATTCTTATAGATTTATTTATAGCAGTGTGGACTCATGGATTGCTTTCTTCAGTGGGTTACATTTGTTACTAGCATTTATTTTGAAGATCAAATTATCGCAGATTTCAGCAGTTAAATTCCACTTAAACTGACTCTAGTGTCCTTTTTGATATGTCCCATCATTCTTTGAGAATTTCCTCACTTCCTGGCACAAGAGGTCAGTCTTGTACTTTCTCTGCCATGGTCATGGATTCAGCCATTCCTGTATAAAGCTCTGGTTCATCTTTGTGAAGACTGGTATTTAAATACCAAGATGTGAGCCCTGGGTGTGATCATGGCTGTTGGGGTGTTGCTGCTGCTCCTAGGCCCTCTCCATAGACAAAGACAAGGAGTACATGTATCTGCATAATACAGGAATGCAAATTTTTATTTGTATATCTAGAAGCCCAAATATGTTTCTTTTTTTTTTTTTTTTAAGATTTTATTTATTTATTTGGCAGACAGAGATCACAAGTAGGCAGAGAGGCAGAGAGAGAGAGACAGAGAAGCAGGCTCCCTGCTGAGCAGACAGCCCGATGCGGGGCTCGATCCCAGGACCCTGGGATCATGACCTGAGCCGAAGGCAGAGGCTTTAACCCACTGAGCCACCCAGGCACCCTAGAAGCCCAAATATATTTTTCGAAAACCTTAGGTTTACACTACAATCCTAATCCCACAGCACAGATTGGTTCTAGCTTTTTTCCTTTTTCATATTGGTAACTCCTTTCTCCCACAGTGAGAAACTTGGTTCCCATTATCCTCAATATATTCACTCATTGGCGCATCACTACCACCTACCCAATGCACTACTAATCTCGCACTGGTGCTACCACTGCACTCCCCCCCAATCCCATGTGAGCAAACTCCTAAACCTACTTGGGTTCCAAAATCCTACACAAGGCCATGGCCTCGCCCCCTGTGTGGGTGCTCTCCTTACTCTTCATTGGCTCTGATATCCCACGCTGGGTTGCTGCTGACACCGCTGCCCAGACAGGGATGTTTTCCTCACTCCACCCCTGCACAAAGGCCTACTTTACTCTGCACTTGTAATGACTTTGGACTGCATTCAGGAAGTCAGGCAGGCAGGCTGTCATGAACCAATTAAAATATCTTTGAGTCAACTTGGAGCATAAGCGAACATGTTTTATACTTTTTTTAGGACAGTCCAAATGGTTCTTCAGAATCTCATCCTGTCTACCTATAGAAGAGTCAGGTAAGTATCTTAGGTGAGTTGCTTCATAAGATGGTGCTTGCTCTTGGTGTACAAAGATACACGTCTAATTTGTAAGAGGAGGCCTTCATTGAGAGTATCATTAAAGTAGAATATTCATTTTCAGTCATATATGGCCTTATAAAAAGAGATCTCTGTTTATTGAAGTCAACAGGATACTTAGTACCTAAGGTAGTTTTGGTTTTTTTTTCAATGACATATCCTAAAATGACCTATGAGTTCAATCAAAGTTGGAATGGATGAATCATGTTAAGAAGTCCTATAATATTGTAGAGGAGCATTTGGGTAGTATCTTTTCTCCAGAATGAACTGCAATGTGAGGGAACACTATCTCTAATAGAAAAACATTGTGGAGGTGCCTGGGTGGCTCAGCCAGTTAAGAATCTGCCTTTGGGGGCACCTGGGTGGCTCAGTTGTTGGGCATCTGCCTTCGGCTTGGGTTGTGGTCCCAGGGTCCTTGGATCAAGCCCCGAGTTGGGCTCCGTGCTCCACAGGGGACCTACTTCTCCCTTTCCCACTCCCCCTGCTTGTGTTCCCTCTCTAGCTATGTCTCTCTGTGTCAAATAAATAAAATCTTAAAAAAAAAAAAAAAAAAAGACTCTGCCTTTGGCTCAGGTCATGATCTTAGGGTCCTGGGATTGAGTTCCGCATTGGGCTTCCTGCCCAGTGGGGAGTCTGCCACTCCCCTTGCTTGTGCTCTCTCTCCTCAAATAAAAAAATAATTTTTAAAAATAAAATTAAAATTAAAAAATGGGATCCTACTATACACACTATTAATGCCTTGAGTTTTTCTTGATAATATATGCCACAAACATTGTCCCGTGAATCTAGATACTCTATGACCTCATACTTTTAGTGGCTAGGTAATATTTTGTTGTATAGATGCACCATAATTATTCACTTTTCTGGTTTTGGGTACTTTCGTGGTTTCACATCTGGGCTGTTAGAAATGATGTCATAATCAACATTTGTAAGTAAGTCTTTGCTCACATCTATGATTCTTTCCTTTTTTTAAAAATTTATTTGACAGACAGAGATCACAAGTAGGCAGAGAGGCAGGCAGAGAGAGAGGGGGAAGCAGGCTCCCCACCAAGCAGAGAGCCCGATGCAGGACTCGATCCCAGGACCCTGGGATCATGACCTGAGCCGAAAGCAGAGGCTTTAACCCACTGAGCCACCCAGGTGCCCTATGATTATTTCTTAAGCATAAACTTTTACAAGTAGAATTTGAGTCTCTGGAGCAAATAGTGTTGTACAAAATTGGATTACTCACATGACTTTAATTATATATAAATCAGTAGGATATGCAGAAAGGGATAATATACTTTCCCAAAGTATGTGACAATTGTTTATAAATATAAGTAATATACAATATATAGCATTTTGGTTGGACTCTATGCTTAATAATCTCTGGGAAAATCAAAGAACAAACTTGTCTCCCAATAGTCTCAAAAAAGTAGGATTGCTAGTTTGAGCCTAGTTCCAAGGACTTCCCTTGGCTTTTGTGGTAAGAAAGAAATTGTTGCCTTATATCACACTGGTAGCGCAAATAGTGAAATATTTATTTTGGAATATGTGCTATCTGGATAGGATTTGGAATTTTAAAATCTTTTCAAAAATATTTCAGAACCACAAAATACAATAAGCTTTGAATTAAGTATTGAGATTTTCTCTTCCCTACTGTTTGATCAATTTTTTAAGAGAAAAAAAAAGTGCTACACAGAATACAATTAAATCTTAGTCCTGAATAATTGTTTGTGTGCTATTGCCTGGAACGCAGAGAGTGGATCAGATGTCCTCCTGAATTTGTTTCAGCTCAGCAATTCCAACTTTTATATTCAATGAGCTTTAACTTGGAGAACTTATCACCCACTGCTCAACCAAGCCCTTTGCTCTTTACCACACATTTTCTTTGTGCTTTAATTTTCCTTTTATAGTCACAGAAGGTGTCTGCCAACCCTCCATTGTTGTAATTATGGCAGTGTTTTTACATGAATCTTACTTTAGCAATGAAGGAGACAGAGGAGTGCAATGCCCAGTTCGGTAATGCTTCTAGTCATAAGCATAGAATATTCTTAGAGTTATTTTTTTTTTAAAGATTTTATTTATTTGACAGACAGAGAACACAAGTAGGCAGAGAAGCAGGCAGAGAGAGAGGAGGAAGCAAGCTCCCTGCTGAGCAGAGAGCCCGATGCGGGACTCGATCCCAGGACCCTGGGATCATGACCTGAGCCGAAGGCAGAGGCTTTAACCCACTGAGCCACCCAGGCGCCCCTATTCTTAGAGTTATTAACAAAAAGTTTAAAGTCTTGGTTTAAAATCTGAGGTAATATGATTATGATTAAGAGTAGAAGAAAATTCTCAAATGCTTAAAGCCTTAACGTGTAAAGGAAATACAATGCTTTTTTTTTTTTTTTTTTTTTTTTTTTAACATAAAACCTTCTACAGAAAGATGGGGGAAAAAAGCAAAACCCCATCACAGTGTTACATATTATTTACCCTCTCTAATTCACTGAATTATAGTTTTATAATTTAATAAAATTCTTGTCTCTATGAGTCTATTGCTCTAACATGCTATATAAATGACTTATGTTCATTGACCTAATTCAGCTTTTGTTGCTGCTGGTTGGGGTGTGTGTGTGTGTGTGTGTGTGTATACACCTATGTTGAGCAGTATAATGGTTACCCATTGTTTGGTCCTCAATATCTATGCCTGACTTAACCTTTTCCAATAGTCCCCATTTCCACTTGGAGATCCACTGCTACTCTACCCCCAACTATCCCACTTCAGGATGGAACAAATGGCACCTGCTTTAAGGCAAAGACGACCTTCCACTGCACTGACCACGGTGCTTAGGTCAGACCTGAGCCTGTGGTCAAGCCAACAATGAATTTCAGGGCTTTTGATGGCACTTCTGGGACACATTTCTCCCCCCACCCCACATCGTATGGAATGTAAAGTTAGAACTACTATTGTGACTAGGATGCTGACCTTAGACCGAATCTAACACCCAAATAAGTTAACACAGAAAATTAAAGAGATTGATCCACACCTAGAAAAATAAGTTCCCTTCATTGTGTAATGTGGTTTGATTTAAGCTGTGTTACCTGCCATTGAAAGTATAACTGATGTGGAATCTCAGATGTGGTTACAGGCCTGGGAAGCATGGAGGAAGCCACATGGTTCTGGCCTTCTTCAATTCTTCTCTAGATCAATGCCTATTAATGAGAAGATGAAGGGGAGGTATGGAGAGAGAAGTCAACCCAGGTGTCATGGTTAATTTCATGTGACAACTTAATTGGGCTAAGGAATACCCAGGTAGTAATGTTAAAACATTATTTCCGGATGTGTCTGTGCGTGAGTTTCTGAAGAAGATTATATGGAGGATGACGCTATTCTATACACCTAAAGCAGTTTCTGGTTGCTTTTCCACTTTGTTTCTATGTCTCCTCCAGGCATGCATAATATAGCTGGTAGACCTATCCTATGAGTTCTTAATTTGATATATTATATTCTTTTCTTCCAGAATGTCCATTTGATTCTTTTATTATCAATTCCAGTTCTAACATTCTTCATCTCTTTTATTCTTTTTATCCATTTTCATCCATTTTTAAACACTGATTATGGCTGCTTAAAAAAAGTCAATGTCTGCTATCTCCAGCACGAGACTTATGGGTCTACTTCTATGGTTTGTTTCTCTTGACTTTTGAGTCACATTCTCCTGTCTTTTCACGTATCTAGTAATATTTGTTGTATTCTGGATGATGTATATAAAAGAATCATAGAAGTGCCAGAGGACATCTTCCTCCAGAGAGTTTCCCTTTTCTTCAGTAGATTGGGCAAGAGGTTGATGATCTCAATCCAGCCAGGGATTGAGCTGGGCTAGACCTCATTGTAAGTTCACTAAACTAGATCTGCTCTGATTCATCCTTATTTCTTGGACATGGTCCTCCAAGGCTTTTAATTGAGAACCTGGCAGTCTTCGTCTCCTTAGCCCAAGAGGATGCATTTTCCTCTGTTCTTTGAGGATTCTGAGCTGTTAACCTCCCTCTATTTAGCCTCCCACTCTATACACTCTAATATGGCAGCTGCCTTGAGGGGAGACGAGCTACGTATTTGAGACACACTTCCTCCTTCTAGCAGGAGTTTGCCTCCTCAGTATTGCAGAATGCAGGCTATCAGCTGTCTTTGTATAACCCAGAACTCACCACATGTTTTATGGTATAACCAGCCACATTTGCAGTTCCTCAAATTTCCAGTCTGTCATGTCAGCCATGCACAAAACTTCACTTACTTCTCTTTCCTCCAGTGGAGTCCCACTGTATAGGCTTAGCCTGATCCTCCCTCTGCGCCTAGACTCAGCAACTGCTGTAATTCATCCAGTTTTTCTGATTGCTGTGCAGGAGCATTGTGTGGCTGTGACCTATTTTATTCTACTCAAAAGTGGAAGGCCACTTGTGGGTAACCTCTTAACCAAACTAGCATTTAGTGTGGTGGCCCAAGGAGTGGTCTCAAAATTCTACCCTTCTAGCTTTTTGACCATGGAAAATTCACTTAACATCTCTTAGGGAGAACAATGGCTACTTCTTTGAGTTCTTATATGGGGAACTTTCAAAGTAAAGTGTTTTAAATAAAAGGCAACCTCTTTTTTATTCATTTCTTTATTCATTCAAAGACATTCCTTGAATATTTAATATATTCCAGACACTTTGCTAGAAGCTGGGTGGGAAAAAAATGAATGAATAAGACTTGGAGGCATGATCTCACAATTCTAGTGGGGAAGAAGAATAGTAATTAAATAAGAGAAATATATTGTACAATTATGACATTAGTATAAGATAAAATGGCACAGAGAAAGGAATAATTAATTCTGTTGATGGGGCAGGTAAGTTATGGGAGATTTCTCAGAGGAAGTGAGTGACTTACAAGTGCAAGTTAACCAATTACTGTAGAGACTACCAGTTCTCTGCCTGAATCCATTCTCCATCTGTTCCATAGAAAAGAGTCATTGTTGGACAAATTGCTGCACACCTGGAGAACACAATCTCAGCTGTCTTTGAACCTAGATATGTGTCGAATTTCTGTGTCAAAGTCCTCACTGAGATGAAAATAAGTAACAATTGTAATGCCTCTTGGCCTTAAAACCTTGCATATACTATGCCCCATACTTCTCTGAGAGCCAGAGTGTAGGCATTCGTACACCCAACTTAGCCACTCAGACATGGACAGCAACCGAGGAGATGGCTAAGCAATAGGATATAAGGAGTCCAGGTCCTTGAATGATAACATGAACCCTACCCATCCCACTAACTTGGACAGCTCACTTCAAAACTCTCACGTAAGGGGAAAAGGATTTGTTTTCTTTAAGCCATTCTATTTTGGAAACTTTTTGTTATTCTGTCTTAGCTGTACCATACCCAATTGTCCTGAAGAAACACTTCTAAAAACCAATAAGAAAACGATAAGCCAAAGAGAAAATGGGCAAAAGTCATGAATAGGTAGTTTATGAAGGAAGAAATATAGATGGCCAATAAACATATGGAAACATTGGAAACATTCAAACTTACCAGCAATTAAGAAACTACAGATAAAATTACAGCAAGATGTCTGCTTGCTTATACTGAATTCACTCTATATAATGTATATGATTATATATGCAGTGTATATAATGTACATATATCTTAACAATTCACTTTCTAGGCATTCGTTTTAAAGAATTATTGTTCAGAATATGGGAATTCATTTAGAGTTGTTAGGTAATAATTTATATAAATCAGAATTGAAAGTAATTTATATGCTTAATATCAGGTAATTGAATTAAATAAATCTGGATAGAAATAATATTCCATCATTTAAAATAATTAGCCACCTGGGTGGCTCAGTCAGTTAAGTGGCTGCCTTCTGCTCAAGTCATGAGCAGTGAGCCTGCTTCTTCTTTCCCTCTGCTGCTGTCCCTGCCTCTGCTCTTTCTGTCTCTCAAGTAAATAAATAAAATCTTAAAAAAAAAAAAAATTAGTCGGGGCGCCTGGGTGGCTCAGTGGGTTAAGCCGCTGCCTTCGGCTCGGGTCATGATCTCAGGGTCCTGGGATCGAGTCCCACATTGGGCTCTCTGCTCATCAGGGGGCCTGCTTCCCTTCCTCTCTCTGTGATCTCTTCCCTTCCTCTCTCCTACTGTGATCTCTCTCTGTCAAATAAATAAATGAAATCTTAAAAAAAAAAAAAAAATTAGTCAAGGCCCAAGAGGTGCCACTTGAAGTGAGAGTTACCTGTCTGACCTGACAGTCATGAGTGAGTAACAGGATTGTAGACCCAGGTCCTGGGAGCAGGACATTTAAAGTGACCAAGTTTAGCACAGGAATCACAGAAAGTTTCTCATCCTTTTCCAAATCCTTATTAGAAGGGGAAAAAAGCCTCTAGAAACTATAGCTATGACCCGGCAAATAAAGAAAATTATGTGATTTAAGATTATCCCCCTGGCTGGAAAATTATTCAATGACAGTTAAACATGTTTGCTTAAGTCCAGTCGTTCTGATTTAAGACAGATAAATGCTCATAATGAAAATACAGTGGGTATTTTTCTCAAGCTTCTTGGAATCATGAAGTGACACAAGTTCTCTTCAATGGGAATTTGCCTTTAAATGTGGCTTTAACTTCTAGGGGAAGAGAAGTGTCAGTGCACGTCTAATCTCCTTGGAGTTGTGTTGGGTTGCCTTCTGATGCTCACCAATAATTTATAGAAAGAAAAAGAATACATCCGACTTGGCTACTGTATTAATTGTTGCCTCTTATAAAGTCATTCCTCAAAATACACTTTGAAGAATATGTAATAACTGATTTCAACTGACTTCAAGTAATCATTTTAAAAAGGTCAAACCTATCAGCCAATACAGAAACTGAATGT
This sequence comes from Mustela lutreola, assembly GCF_030435805.1. Classification (NCBI taxonomy): domain Eukaryota; kingdom Metazoa; phylum Chordata; class Mammalia; order Carnivora; family Mustelidae; genus Mustela; species Mustela lutreola. The sequence continues at coordinate 155,210,562 of NC_081295.1, forward strand.
GATGGGAATGTTAAGATTTCAAAACAACTCAAAGGACTGTGGGAATGGGAAAAGGTCATCTTACTTTTGTTCCAGAACATACTGGTAATATGGCTAAGTATGTAAATGCATACTTAGTTGCACAGAGAGGCTGTGCCTATTAAGGGATGTTTGATTATCCAAAATATCTTAAAATACATGGTCTTCAGAAAGACATGTATTCTGAAAACTATGAATCATGGAAGGAATCAAACCCCCGTTTTTTTTAAGCTGTATAACTGAAGCCACCAATGAAGGGTAAACTATTTCACAGCAAAGTTGAGAAACATATGAAAGAAACATTTTCAAGAAGTTGGTAGAGCATGCAACTCTTGATCGTGGGTAGTGAGCTTGGGCCCCACATGGGTATAGAGGTTACTTAAAAAACAAAACAATGAAGCTTTAAAAACAGATAAATAAGTAAATAAAGCAAATCTTCATATGGCACAAGAACATAACTGATAGTTCTATGAAGAAAAATGAATGACATTTATTACCAGAAATGATAGAAAGCAATCACCATTAATTTGTGGTTGTATTTTACAAGAAAACATTTAAATGTATGTAGCTATTTTCTTATGTCGAAAAGTGTTGAAACTGTTTTTAATAAAAAAATCAATATTAATATATTGTTCATACTGAGACACTAGGTAAGGAAAATATCCTAATTATTAATATGTTATGATACCAATAACCATTAAAAAATAACAACCATCATGCTTTTGACAAGATGAAGTAGATTTATGAAATCAAGACTTTATCTTCATATAGAATGTTGTTGTTGAAACTAGTTTCACAGAGTTAATAAAGCTCATTTTCGGTATTTCGGATGTTTACCAGAATCAGCATGTCATGAATATGTGTATCTACTTGGAAGAAAAGAAACGGATATTACTTTGCAGATGCTTACCTTGATGTTTATGGAATTAGCTAATTTATACTCACTTTTTTTTACTGTGTGTGGATTTCTAATATCTTTAGTGCTATGCAATTTAAATTTATTTGAATAAATTCTCTATTTTTAACTTCTGCTTTAAAAAAAAAAACTTGTGGAAGTACATTTATCTACAGTAGATCTATGTGTGAATCCACCTGTGATGTGGATTATGGGAAATTCTATATTCTTCCTTTTGCTTATCTGTGTTGTCTGCAATAAACTTGTATGTTTTACACAATAAACATGTAAGCAAATTAATGTAACTTTTGAAAGGCAATAAAAATCGGAAAGAAAGAAGGATAGAATGAAGGATGAAGGGAAGAGGGAGGGAAGAACAAAAAGAAAGGAAGGAAGGAAGGAAGGAAGGAGAGCTTTTAAATGAAACTTGACCTTGCATCAGCTCAGCAAGGACTGGAGGTAACATACACGGGAATGGGATGGGAAACATACATGGCGTCCTTCGGTGGTTGAGGAGCATGAGAGAGTTGGAGAAATAGCTAAGAGTCTGAGTCTCCCCGTGTGTTTGTGCTTTAGTTTTCCATCCCATTCAATCCCACGACCTACCCTGCAGGAGTGATGGGTATTGTCTTTCTTTACAGAGGGGGAGATGACCCCCCAGAGTGGTGAGGAGACTTGCTGATCATACTGTATGAGCCAAGACCACTCCCCCACTCCCAAAGTTCACCTTCTGTGGTGAGGAAAAAAAGGTAGTTGGGTACAGTCTAATTTTCCTTTGTATGTCTAGCAGCTCTTAATCTTTCTTGTTTTTCTTTTTTTATTCCTGTGAAGAACCAATAACTTTTCAAAGCTTTTTTAATGTGTGTGTGGGTTTTTTTTTTTTTTTTTTCTAAGTAGGCTCTATACCCAACATGGGGCTTGAACTCACAACCCTGAGATTAAGAGTTGCATGGTCTACTCAAAGCTTTTGAGATGGCACTTCTGCCCGAGATCCACCTCCTGTTGCTTGTCCTCGGATGACCATAGGTTCTGCACTGTGTGAAGCTACACAAATGGCTTCCTTAGAGGAACGGTCTTGACTTTCTGCTAAAGAATGCTTGTGGCCACTCTGTAATAAAGATCCAACAAGACATTAAAAACCCACTCAGACTCCTTTGTAAACATGGCTGGGCCAGAGTATTGTTGCTGTGTGCTAAGGGCACAACAATTTTGCTGTCAGCTCCTGTGAGTTGACAGCTGCAGTGGCAGATGGTAAATAACAAAGAGAAAAAGAGTTCTCTAAGTGGCCAACGTTATAGGAACCAGAGAGAGATATCATATAATTATGTCAGCTCTAATAAATAAATCCATCATTTAAAAAATATTTATTTACTTGAGAAAAAGTGTGTGCATGTGCAGGGGGAGGGGCAGAGGGAGAGGGAAAGAGGGTCTCAAGCAGAATCCCTACTGAGCACAGGGCCTGACTCTGGGCTTAATCTCATGAACCAACTCAGGTCCTGAGCCAAAACCAACAGTTGGATGCTTGGCCAACTGAGCCACCCTGGCACCCCTGCAGATTCATCATTTAAAATAGTATAACAGGGGCACCTGGGTGGCTCAGTGGGTTAAGCCTCTGCCTTTGGCTCAGGTCATGGTCTCAGGGTCCTGGAACAGAGCCCCACATCGGGCTCTCTGCTCAGCAGGGAGCCTGCTTCCTTACCCCCCCCCCACCTGCTTCTCTGCCTACTTGTGATCTCTGTCTCTCTGTCAAATAAATAAATAAAATCTTTAAAAAAAAGTTAAAAAAATAGTGTATCACTCAAGTTTTTAAAATAAGTGAACCCTTGGAACCCCACCCTCTTTTCCTGTAGAACTTAGGCCAGTGCTATACATCTGTGTTTCAGTAAAATGTATCTTAAAGGAAAAATTTTAAATTTAAAATAAGACCCTTCTACATTCTTCTTGACTTTGTTTCTTATCACCTCCCTCAAGTTCCCCTTAGGAAAAAACCAAATACAATTACCATTTACCATATTTGCTGGTTTGCTTTATTTAATGGTTGGTGACCCCAAACAACTTAAGAGCATACAGGAAGCCCAAATCACCTCAAAGACAGGGTTGGTTTACTTCCTCACACTGTCCCAAATGTTGGAGATGGTCCCCTCCACCAACTGGCCTTCCCTCTGATCCCATTTGACATGTGTCTTCCTAGCATCTTTCCTTCAACTGGACGGTATGAAAGAGAGAACATTAGCTCTGGAGTCAGGCTGTTCTGGGTTCACCTGCTGACACTTTTTCTTGGTCATGTGAGCTTGATACTGTTGATTAGTTATTCTGAGCCTTAGTTTCTATATTTTCAAAGTTGGGAAAGAAGTCCTCCCACGTGCTTTTTAGGAAGACTTCAAGTATGAATGTCAAGTGAATATCAAGTATCAAGTGACTGATCCAATGCTCAATCCAGGGGAAGTACTTAACTGTTGTTAGTTCACACGTCATCTGATTTCCATTCCCATTACCCCCAACACACTCCTGCCTGCCACCTACTATTATGATGGTGGTTCTCTCTAGATGGTCACTGTCCTTCAGGAGACTCCATGCTCACTGGAGGTGAAGACGGTGCCCGATCTTTGATAAAGTTCATATAAGTGTCTGTGATGGTCAATAACCAATGTGCTTGGCTAGCCTACCTTTCAACCAGGAGCAAATGAGGTGTACGGCTAGGCCAGTGCTTATCACTATCCATCAGCGATTGATACACTCTGGTCATAAAACCTGGCAGTGGCTGTTACACTTTTTAGCTCTAGTAAAGCATTTCCCAATATCCCATAAAAACAGAGAGCTTTAGACCATTCAAATCAATACACATTGGGCAGCAACACTGGAAAGCATCCACTCTAAGACAAAGAGTCATTTAAGAAAGGCTATTGATTTTCAGTTTATAAACACATGAGGCCAGTCTCCCCTTCTGGACCAGGCTGTGGGGCCCATTCCTAAATGAGGCTACACCATAGAAAAATGTCTGATGCTCTCTTGGAAGAGATCCAAGACAAATATGCATTACAGCAAACAGCCCCCTGAGTCTTGTCATCTTCCAGATGCAACATGTTATTCTGCAGTCTTGGAGGTAATTTCTGAAATATCTGTCAAGTGAAAAATGTTCACTGGTATATAATATAAAGCCCTGTGTGACTGGAGGGAAAGATCATTATTCAGCCTTTGTAGATCAGAGTATACACTGTGAATTCAGTAAGTGCTAAGTAACTGTGAGTTGAATTGAACTGATCAGAACTGGTCTGTTGGAGGGCAGAAAAAAGAAATCCGTTAGTTTTCATATTTTGATTGAAAAAGTCATTCTCATGGTCTTCCTGCAACTGAGTCTTGCTGCAATCCAGCACAAGTGAATTTCTTTCAAAGCTGGGATAATTTCTACCAGTTATAAAAGCATGTTAATTACATGTGGAGGTTTGGATGGAGTTGTGTGTATGTAAAATCAAATTCCTCCTAAAATCATCTCGCCTATGAGTATTTCCCACCCAAATTCGGTCTCCTTCGGTTTCAAGCATTTAAAATATGAACAGGATTTAAACCAAGCTGCTAAATGTAAACTATAGATGGGCATTTGGAAAAGACAGGCTTCTTCTCCATTTATGCATCAAAATAATGGGATGATTCCATAACCTTCCAAAGGCGAGTCATCACCTATGGAAATGACGTAGCCAAGCATCCCATTCCGTAAACCAGTCAAGTGGCAAATTAGATACACTGCTAATTGCTGTGTTGTCCTGTGGCTGAGAACAAAAGCGAAGAGTAAGGGACCTGTCACTGCCTATTGACTTAGCAAAAATGTAAAAAGCTATGATATTTGATGCCAGTAGGCTTCAATAAATTCTAGCAATCTTGGGTGCTGCTGAAAGCAGCAAAAAATGATGCCTTTCTGGAAAGCAGTTTGGGAAACCACAAAAATGCTCCTAGGCTCTGATCCAACTTCTGGAATTTTATCCTGGGAGACTTGTGCAGATGTGAACAAAAGCTATTTGCACAAAAACACACCCATGTCAGCATGGTCCAGACTGGTAGTAGAGAGAAACGTCTAGACTGCAATGCCGGCAGAAATACAGTCGTTACTCTAGGGACTGGTCACGTCAAGAATGACTATAAGATCCACAGCACATACAAAATGCGTGGATGGGGGAGAAGCACGATGGCGGGGACATAGAAAACATGACTATCATAGGGTCCCAGGAGTTCAGCTAGACAGTTATCAAACCCCTCTGAACACCTGCAAACTCAGCAGGAGATGGAAGGAAGGAAGAGCAGCAATTCTAGGAACAGAAAAGCAACTACTTTCCAGAAGGTAGGACGTGCAGAGAAGTGAATCTGCGGCAGCATATGGGAAGAGAGACTGTGGGGGGAGGGGCCAGTCCTGGCAAGCAGTAGAGCAGCAAGCACAAAATTGGGACTTTCAGAAGTCGGCTCCGCTAAGGGATGTCACTCCAGAGGCTAAGCAGGGGGTGGAGCCCTGGCGGGGACAGTGTGGTCTCAGGACCCGCGGGGTCACAGAAAGACCAGGGGTATCTGAGGGTGGCAGAGCCCTCAGGTATCAGAGCAGGGAGGCTGGCTGCAGAGACAGATCCAAGGAGGGGCTCTCGGCTGGAGGTTACCTTACACCGTGATCCAAGTCATATTCGGGCCACTGCTCTTCCAGCAGGGACCCCACAAGCGGCAGATCCAGGGAGATTCACCTTCCTTTTCTGGGAGGAGCGGCACAGGAGCGAGCTGCAGGAATCTGCTAGGTTTAGAGACTCCAAAAAGCGCCCCGCGCCAGAGACAGAAATGCTGGGTCACAGGCTGGGTGAGCTTGGAATGCGGACCAAGGCCAGAGAGAGGGGAGGGATTGTCTGCTTTTCTCTGAGGGCACACGGAGGAGCACCGGAACTCTGAGCTCCTCCGGCGGGAGACTGGGCGCCGCCATCTTCGTTCCCGTCCTCCAGAGCTCTACGGAAAGCGCTCAGGGAACAAAACCTCCAGAGCGCGAACCTGAGCGGATTGCTTAGCCCAGCCCCTGGCAAGCGCGGTGCAATTCCGCCTCCGGCAAAGACATTTCACAATCACTGCAAGGGCCCCTTCCCCAGGAGATCAGCGAGAACATCAACCAAGACCAAGTTCACTAATCAATGAGAACTGCGGAACTCAAGAGGTAGGGAATACAGCACAGACAATTCATGGCTTTTCCCCATGATTCTTTAGTCTTGCAAAGTTAAATTTTTTAATTTTATATTTTTATTCTATTCTTTTAAAATTATTCCTTTTCTATTTTAACCTCCTTAACTATTTTATATTATCAATACCTTTTAAAAATATTTTAAAATTGTCATTGTTATAGTCATAGTCTATCCCTTCATTGTATTTAACCTTATTTTTTGTTAGAAAGTTCTTCTTTAAAATTTTGGGATACCGTTTCTTCTAACAGACGAAAATATACCCTAACCCCAGCATATAACTTTGTTCTAGTCTCCAGCCTGATCACATTCTCTTTTTTTTTTCTTTTTTTCAACCAACTTCTTCCCAATTCCTTTTTAAAAATTGTTTTAAATTTTCATCTTTATAGTCATATTCCATCCCTTCATCATGTTTACCCTTATGTTTGTAAATACATGTTTTTCTTTCTTTAAAGTTTTGGGAGGCATTCTCTTCTAACAGACAAGTGTGTGGCTCTGTTCTATTCACCAGTCTAATCATATATATGTATTAGTGTGTGTCTATTTTTCCCTTTTTTTCCTTTCTCTCTCCCCGGTTTCGGATCTCTTCTGATTTGGTTAGTGTATATTTTTCTAGGGGCGTTGCTACCTTTCAATATTTTATTCTCTCAGTATTTTATCTCTCATAAAATGACAAGGCAGAAAAACTAACCTCAAAAAAAAAAAAAAAAAAAGAGGCAGTATGGATGGCTAGGGACCTAATCAATATGGACATTAGTAAGATGTCAGAACTAGAGTTCAGAATGATGATTATTAAGATGCTAGCTGGGCTTGAAAAAAGCATAGAAGATACCAGAGAATCCCTTTCTGGAGAAATAAAAGAACTAGAATCTAACCAAGTTGAAATTTTAAAAAAGCTATTAATGAGGTGCAATAAAAAACAGAGGCTCTTACTGCTAAGATAAATGAAGCAGAAGAGAGAATTAGGGATATAAAAGACCAAATGACAGAGAATAAAGAAACTGAGAAAAAGAGAGACAAACAACTACTGGGTCACGAGGGGGAGAATTTGAGAGATAAGTGATACTATAAGACAAAACAATGTTAGGATAATTGGGATCCCAGAAGAAGCAGAAAGAGAAAGAGAGGGGCAGAAGGTATATTGGAGCGAATTATAGTAGAGAACTTCCCTAATTTGGGGAAGGGAACAAGCATCAAAATCCAGGAAGCACAGAGAATCCCCCTCAAAATCAATAAAAACAGGTCCACACCCCATCATCTAATAGTAAAACTTATAAGTCTCAGTGACAAAGAGAAAATCCTGAAAGCAGCTCAGGACAAGAGATCTGTGACATACAACAGAGAAATACTAGATTGGTAGCAGACCTATCCACAGAGACCTGGCAGGACAGAAAGGACTGGCATGATATATTCAGAGCACTAAATGAGAAAAATATGCAGCCAGGAATACTATACTCAGCTAGGCTGTCCATGAAAATAGAAGGAAAGATAAAAAATCTTCTAAGACAAACAAAAACTAAAAGAATTTGCACGTACCAAAACAGCTCTACAGTAAATATTGGGTATTTACCCTGAAGATACAAATGTAGTGATCCAAAGGGGCACGTGCACCCCAATGTTTATAGCAGCAATGTCCACAATAGCCAAACTATGGACAGAGCCCATATGTCCATCAACAGATGAATGGATAAAGAAGATATGGTACACACACACACACACACACACACACACACACACACACTGGAATACTACGCAGCCATCAAAAGAAATGAAATCTTGCCATTTGCAACAACGTGGATAGAATTGGAGGGTATTATGCTGAGTGAAATAAGTCAATCAGAGAAAGACATAATCATATGATCTCTCTGATATGAGGAATTTGAGAGGCAGGGCATGGGGTCATGTGGGGAAGGGAAGGAAAAAAACAGGATGGGACCAGGGAGGGAGACAAACCATAAGAGACTCATAATCTCAGGAAACAAACTGAGGGTTGCTGGGGGTTGGGTTGGGAGGGATAGGGTGGCTGGGTTATGGACACAGGGGAGGGTATGTGCTATGGTGAGTGCTGTGAATTGTGTTAAGATTGATGATTCACAGACCTGTACCCCTGGGGCAAATAATGTGTTAATATGTTAAAAAATAAAATTGGCAACGTTGATCCTCCTCATTGTTAGTCCTGAATGTTTCTCCGTTCCCTAAGGACATAAATTGGGCATGGGGTGTGGCATTAACGTTTTCTTACAAGTGGTCTGGGTTTCTAGAGCTCTTAAACATGACTGACTGACTCCTAACTTGCCTATAAGGAAAATACTGCCCATTGGAAGCCTTTAGAGCTCTGGGAACGAACGTTCATTCAAGAAGTCAATGTGGTTCGATTCTCTAAATATTTGTGGAGTGCCCACCAAATGCCATGCACTGGGCAGGACTTGGAAGGGGCAGCAGGGGTTCGTGGCTAAGAGTGGGGTCAAGACCCAATTGAAACAGATGACTTGAAGTTTGGGGCCCAGGAACCTCGGTCTCAAGGAAAAGAACCATGGAGTATATGCATTACTCATCAATGAATTTTCTGCCAAAACATGAATTCATTCCATTTAATAGCCTATATAGTCAATGGCTTTTTTGCCTATAAATGGCATTAAGGCAAGTGAACTTTCAAGTGATAAAGCATAATATCGAAGAGAATTATTTAAAATGATGAACCTTTCTGCTATGAAACGGTGATCACTGAAATTTCTTTGTCCTCCTGGGATCACTCAGAACTCATTTTCAGCTCTGGCTGCCTGTGTTTGGCTATTTCTGTAGGTCATGCTCTCTGTTCTATCTACCACTCCTTTCGAGGGTAACACCTTCTAGCAAAGGTCTGCCTGGTATCTGCCTCAGAGCTCACCCAAATGAAACTCGGCAACAGAGGTACAGCTCGTCTTTTCATCTGGACTGTGGCTTCTCCATGATGGTCTATTGCTAGGTAACCAACTGCACCCCAAAGTAGAGAACAGCAGCCATTTCCTAGCTCACAATTCTGCAGTTGGCCTGGGGCTTGGCAAAGGCAGCTTATCGCTGCTCCTGGTGGCATCACCTTGAGTGGTCCAAAGAACGGCATCCTGTATGGGGCTCGCAGCTGGTACTGTGAGCCAGGAGCTTCGCTGGGGCTGTGTGCAGGGAGACTTCAAGCTCCCCTCCACATGGCTCCCTTGGGCTCCTCATGGAAGCTGGATGCCAAGGGGGAGCTACCTAAGAGACCGACACGCAGCTGGAGATCTCTTCAGGCCCAGCTTTGGAAGTCATGCCATGTCGCTATGGGACATTCATGTCAGAACAGGGTCCAAGGGCAAGAGAAGTAGAGAAGAAATCATTATCCCCAATTTCCAGATGAAGAAATGCACTGTGGGTTTCAGCAAGTTGGGTGATATTGGACAGTGTTGCGGGGGACAGCTGGGGGCACCTGATGTCAGCTTCCTACTCATCCTTGTTTCCCACTTGTAGGACAGGAGCAGTTGGCATGCTCCCATGCTCTCCGCAGGTCCCTGATCCCTGCCATAACCCCCTTCTGTGACACCCTGGTGTTCAGGCCTTACCACTCCCACCTCATCCCATCACAGCCTCCCCGTCAGCAGGAAGAGCTAACGCCGGGCCCCAATAGGCAAGGCACGCCACGGGGACTGTGCAAGAGCTGGTGGCACAGCCTAGGAGCAGGCCAAGCTGTGCGGATGGCCAACTCTGCTCCGGACACCTTCCATAGGGGACGAAAAGCCAAGCCACTTTCTCCAGGCCCCACAAGCCAGCTGACAGCAGTCCCTGTGCCAAGAGAAGCTCCCGGCATGGTCCCGTCGTTCCCACCTGCTCTCTGAGGGGCCTGGGACTGAAAAGTCAGCAGGAGAAACTACCTACTCTGTGCTTTACTTTTATTTTTTAAGGAGACAGTATACATGTGTCACTTTTTCTCTAAGCTCCAACTAGGCTCAACAGCCTTACTACTCTCCTCCCCGCTCCTGGCCCAGCTCTCTGGACTTGTTCATAAAGGACGCTGCGCCGTGGCGTGGGAGTGGGCAAGAGGGCTGGTCCCCCTGACTGCCACCTGCTTGCAGTTCGTGGACCAGCATATCCAGGCATTTTCCTTGGGACAGAGCTGTTAGCTAATCAGTGCCCCTTCTCTGCATGGGATTGAGATTAAAGCTGCAATCAGTGCTGTGGCCAGTTTCGTGGCTCTGAGCCCCTGGGGCTCCTGATTGAAGGAAATGGCCCAGCTTCTGGAAGGGGGGGTCCGCTTCCCTCCAGCTCTCCCAGGATAACCTCCCTGTGGAGGGAACTCTGGAGGAGCCTGGCTTCTACTTGTTGAGAAGCGAAGTTAATGTTAAGCAAAAAGGGCTTTTTTCTTCCCCCTGGCAGGGGGCAAGGTACCCTTTTCTGGGGCAACCTTTGGGGCTTACATGTATACACACGTTCCCCATCACTCTCACTGCTTCCTCCCCTGCTTTCCAGGACTCTGGACTAGGAATCAGGAGACAGGCTCTTCTCCTTGTTGGATGGTATTTGGGGGCAATGGATTGCTTGGGTCATCAACTGTGTGGTCTTGTGCAAGTTACTCAACTTCTCTGAGTCTTAAGTTCATTTTTTTTAAGGTTTTATTTATGGGGCACCTGGGTGGCTCATTGGGTTAACCATCTGCCCTCGGCTCAGGTCATGATGCCAGGGTCCTGGGATCGAGCCCCACATTACTCTCTCTGCTCTCCCTGTGTGCTCCCTCAGTGAGTCTGCTTCTCCCTCTCTGTGTCCTCCCCCTCTCTATCCATTTGAGAGAGAGAGAGAGAGTTGCAGGGGGAGGGTAGCAGAGGGAGAGGGACAAGCAGACTCCACACTGAGCTCAGAACCCAAAATGGGGCTCAATCTCAGGACCCTGAGATCATGACCTAGGCTGAAACCAAGAGCTGACGCTCAACGGGCTGAGCTGTCCAGGCCCCCAAATTCCTTATTTTTAAATGAGGATGATGCCACCTCCTTCCCTGGGCTGCTCGGAGGACTGTGTACGGGGTAAAGCATGGTGTGCCTGACATCTAGCCAAAGCCCAGGTTCTATTCACTATTCTTCCTGTCATCCTCTCCCTACTCCTGGAGGAATTGCAGCAGGCCCCTAACTACTATCCTGTTTCTCCATTTCCTCACCTGCACATTGTGAATAATAGTACGTTTAGAAGCACTTCGCAAATGCCAGAAACTTCTGAGTACTAAGCCCACTGTGTTGGCAGATGCCTTTGAGGGGAACATACGCGGAGGGACAGGGAAGCCATGGAGCACTCGCGGGCAGTGGGGCAGCAGCTGAGGGTGACAGAGGGAAGCACATGACTGAATGGGAAGAAATAAAACAGGCCATCCTGACCTAAAGGGGTTAAGACCCCTCAAACCAATACCAGTGGTTTTGCAAGGCTCCCAGGAGACCTCAGCTCTCTGGGGCGGCTATGTTGGGGGCAGATCTCAGTATTGCTGGCTCCTGTGGTTTCCAAGGAGACAGGACAGTCACAGCCTGGTGCTGGACAGATGGCAGATGTGTAAATATTTGTTGATGAAGAGATTATAGCCTGTTTCTTTCAGAGTGGTAAGGAGAGGGGGCCACAGCACCGGGGAGAAGCTGGAGAAGGAACTCCTGGATGTTTCCAGAACCCCATTTATGCAGCTTCAGCTAATGGAAAACTAGTTTGCTCTCCTGAACAGGCTGCAAGGGCAGACCTTCTCCCAGAGGGCATTCTCCCTCAGGCCAGGAAATGCCAAGGGGCCAATGGGAGAAGGGCAGGCTCAGCTGCTCTCCCACAAGCTCCTGTGGAAAAGGGCGGGCGCTGTGTTTGCAGGGGAGGGAACCTGGGTGTCTCAGAGTTGTCACGATGCCCATCGATGTGAACTATTAATAGGGTCCGTTAAATAAGTTCAACATCACTACTTTAGATTGAAATATTTTTTATCCATTTTGTTCAAAGTTGATGCAGACTGGTTTCCCAAAAAGCCAACTGTGAGATAGACAATGTTGTGCAAGAGGGTTATTGGGACACGCTCCTGGGATCAACACCGATGGAGAGGAAGGAAGGAATTGGGATTGGGCAGAGGGCAAAGTTGAGCTACGATGCTCTGGAGAGGTCTGGACATGGGGTGACCTTCCACAGCTGTCCTGGTTTGGAAGACCAAGCCCTCCTCCCGTTCACCTTGATGGAAGAAAACTACCCATCTTCTCACTTCTGACCAGAGCTGCGCCCGTTAACATGTGTCCATGCCAGCCTCAAAGATGACAATTTACGCTGAAGTTTGAGCGCCTGGTCCAACTCTCGGAACTATCTGCTCCTCCAGAGAAATTTGATTTTTAAATTTTAGGTACTTCCCGGAGCCAACGAGAAAGACTTTCAGGGCACGCATGGTTTAGGAGATAGAACACAGCTCTGGAGACAGCAGGAGGGACTCTGTGCTGCAGAGAAGAGCCACTTCCTTTTCATTTCCAGAAGCATCTGCCCAACCCTGTGGGGCCTAGGGCAGCTCCTAGAGCCCATCTCTCACCTTGCTTGAACCTTCTAGTCTCATGAGGTCTAGTGATCCCTTCTCAGAATAAAGACTTTATAGAAATACAATTTTATAGGAATACAGTTTTATAGAAATAAAAACAGGATATGGAGTCTTACAAAGAAAAGTAACTATACTTAAATTCAGGTAGTTAAAAAGTTTTTAAATTTTTGATTTAGAAATGGTAGGCACTGGTGCCCCCTTCAAGGTACTCAGGATGGGGTACACTGCTTCGTTTCTGCAGGCCTGTCTCCCTGTCCTCATAAACCAGGGGTCCAGATTCTCCCAAACTTTCAGAGGCCGGTTTTTGGCTGCCCTCTGACTCCTCTCCAGGCCCTGACCCGCACCTGACAATGCTGGCCAATGCCACGTGCGGAGTAGACCCCAAGGGACCGATGTGAAACTCAGGAAAAGCACCATTGGAAGGTCGGCCTGCCTGATGTAGCCACTGGTGCCCCAAACAAGCCGAGGGGACTCTTGGATTATTAGGCCCCTGCCCACCACCCCTGGGATGGGCTGTGATGTAACCTGTCTTCATTCCAGGCGTGCACATGGCACAAGCAGGAAAATCATTCTGTCATGGGAAGATTCCAGGACTCCTCCCAGCAGCCGTTCTGCTTCTCTGTTTTGAGATTTTTCTGGGAGGCTCAGGACCCCTCTATGCTCAGGCCCCTGCCATCTGGCCAGGCCAGTGGGCTCCCTGGGCTGTGCGACTCCTGGTCTGCTCTCTCGCAGTCTCTGTACTTGGCTTCACTGGGCCCTGAAGGAAGGCACGGCTCCCTTCACTTCTGCTGTGCCTGACTGACGTGGGTCCTGGAATCGAGGTGTGGGCGGGTCGCCAAAGTCCTAGAGGACCTGAGCAGTCAGTCCACTCTGCCTTGAAGGTATCTTTCTCTTAGAGACATGCAGTAAGTTGACACAGACTGAATGTTTGTATCCTCCCCAAATTCTTAGGGGAAGTCCTGTCCCCAGTGTGATGGCATCCGGGGGTGAGGCATTAGGGTGCTGATTAGGTCATAAGGGAGCCTCGCGAATGGGATTCCTGCCTTTAAAAAAGAGACAGCAGAGACCTCCCTTGTCACTTCCACCGTGTGACGACAAGGTGAAGAAAGCCATTTATGAACCAGGAGGCTGGACCTCAGCAGACACCGAGTCTGCCGGCACCTTGAGCTTGGACTTCAGCCTCCAGAACCAGGAGAAAGAAACATTTGTGGCTTAAGCCGCTGAGTCTCCGGTACTTTTGTTAGAGTGGCCTTAAGGGACCGAGACATAAATTCTCTACTTTACTCACAAAACATACAAACAAAAGCCCACAGACTTTGAGGAAAGTGCACTGACCTTCAGCTCAGCAGACACACACATGTTCTTGAACTTGGCTGAGGGACACAGGGTCTGGAGGATGGTGGGGATTCCGGTTCTCCGGGAAGCAGAGGCCAAGGTGGGATGAGCCTGCAGAGATTGATTTATGGGGGAAAGGTTCGTGAAGGATAAATGTGGGGGGAGCAGCAGGCGAGGGGCCCCTCACGCCCGATGCTGGTTACTCACCTGTAGAAGGCAAGGGGAAAGGAGACTTGGGTGGAGAGAGCTTGGGCGCAGCCCAGAGATAGACCTGGTCAGGCCAATGGAAGGTCCTAGAGTGAAGGTTGCCCAGTAGAAGCCAGGGAGGAGTGGCTGTGGCATGAGCTCTGTGGGGGCCAGACAGGGGAAGCAGGTGGAGACTGTCACCCCCGGCCCCCGCCCTCTCCCCAGCAGCACTTTCCCTCAAACAGGCATCTCGACAGGGAGCTCCTGACCAACATTGTGAAGGGAAATGAGAGATTCTCGCTTGGCTGCTTGCCTCCTGGTCCACAGGCTGGACCACTATATACTCCAGATCTATTATTGCTTAAAAATAGGCAACGGCTCCTCTTTGCACGCAGTCAGGTTCCAACTCCTTAATAAAGCACCAAGGCCAGTCACTGCGGGGCCTTCTCCCTGTTCGCTCAGCAACAGTTCCTGTGCCGAAACCCAGGGATTTCCGGTGTGGTCTTCAGCATACACTGTTCCAGGGGAGCAGGACCTCGTTTGCTCTGGGACGAGCACATGCCGTCTGGTGTCACCTGGTCCTAGTATGTATTTACAGGGGACACTCCTGTGAATCCAAGTTCCTGCACTTAGGGATGGTATGACTCTACGGCCCTGCACACATCCTCTCCTCTGCGGTCTCCTGAGCACCACAGACACGAACTCCCCCTTCCCACTGCGGTCCGCTGACAACCGACGTCGGCTCGATCACCCGGTATACGGCTGTTAGTTCACCGAGGGCCATCTTTGCCCTCATGTTTCTCCTACTTTGACAGCCATTAGAGACATTAGAGCTGTCCTCTCCCATGGGCATTGATGCCAGCAGAGCTGCAAAGGAAGAAAACTACCTTACACCGGTCTTCACAGAATCTCTTGCCGGGGCAGCAAACCATTTGGTCCACATTTCCTGGCCCTCAGTCTATGCCAGCTATGTGTGCAGTTGGGGGGTGGGGGACAGTCATGTCCCACAAGCCCCAACTGGTAGGATTCTTCTTGCCAACAGTCAACCACACAGCTTGTAAATTCAAAACATTCATCGCTCACGCTTGCCCCCCTTACAAGACCCTTGATTTGAGGTAACAGGAAGTGGAGTAAACTCATAAACTTTTGATTAATTTCATTTTTTTTTCCCCAAAGGCGAAAGCAGGCAATGCACTAGCAAGCTATATTTATTATGAGTCTAACAGGTTTGGTTATCTGGGGTCTGTGCTCATTCTGGATTTTAGAAATAAGAACAAAGTTCATTACCACAAGCCAATCCTAACTTTAAAAAGTAACCAGAGGGGGCGCCTGGGTGGTGCCATTGGTTGTGTGTCCAACTTTTGGTTTCAGCTCAGGTATGATCTCAGGGTCGTGAGATCGAGCCCCGCATCAGGCTCCACGCTCAGCAGGGAGTCTGCAGGGGATTCTCTCTCCCTCTTCCTCTCCCCCTCCACCCCTCCTGTTCTCTAAAATAAACCTTTGAAGAAAAAAAAAGAGTAACCAAAGGAGGTCAAAATTCCACTTGTAAAATCTTTTTATTGATATAAATATACATATGAATAAAATACCTCAGCCTGTAATGTAAGTGAATTTTTGTGAAATGTCTTAAAAAGAGTAGTATTTTGATTTTTTACAGGGGTCAAAGTATTCTTTCTTCAAGTCATACATTAAAAGCTAATATGCAGACAGAAATTAAAGGCCTTCGAAAATCACAAACATTCATAAAACTTCATTCCAATCAACTATGTACATTAACCCGGGCACATGGTAGGGTCAGCCGTGGGCCTCTTTCACTCTGTTCCTCACTGTGCTTACTGACGGTCCTGCAAAGGTCACCGACCAAATTTAAATGTACAATTCCACATCAGGAAGGAAGAAGTTCCCCATGGGAGAATGTAAAAACCATAGCCGAGATCTAATATATATAATTTATACAAATTATTTATTAGTGTGCTCTGTTAATATACTCACAATGTGCAATTGCATACATCAAGAATAAATCTATCGAGTCAAGTGCAGATGTGACACGGGTACCCACGGCACTGCCCCACGGTCAGCCGATGGTGTTACCTGCGTGAGTTATGTGTCCAGTTCCTCTGTTTACTTCCCCAAACTCATCCTGCAGGGCAAACTGTAGCTGCCTCAGAGAAAATTCAAGTAGGACGCATGGAGAGTTGCTGGCATTCACTGAAGGCAGATGACGAAATGCTTCAAACTCAAATGCCAAGGTGGGGAGAATACCCCTCAACGGGTCCATTTCTGTTTTCAAAAAGTAAGTAAAGAAAGAAGGAGAAAGAAAAGAAAAAAGCACCAAGAGAAGAGCGTCGGAAGTAGGAAGAGGTGCTGCCCTTGATTCCCCTCTGACGGCTAACTGAGCACCCTGTGCCGTTGGCACGGGGGACCTTTACACAAAGATAAACTCTTTTTCCGCTTCTTCACCAGAGTCGCTGGACTTGCCGCCCTGGCGGCCATCTTTACTGGATGACCATTGCTTCTGTTCTTGATACTCCTGGGGCTGCTGGCCCCAGCTTCTCCTTGAAACTGAAACAGAAAGGGAAGGGGGTCATTATAATTGAGGAACAAGGTACAGTCAATGGCCTGACCAGTAATGGGGTGAGATGCAGGGGCTCTAAGAGGCAGGAGGACTTGGGGGGGGGGGGGAGTGGACACAGAAACAATTCACCAACTACGTGTAGAGAATCGAGACGAAAATTAAGAAAAAAAAAAAAAAAAAACAGAAAGAGAAACAAAAGAAGAAAACATAAAAAGCCCAGTCTATGAGAGGGTAAACCTCTCATAGCTGTGGCTGCGAATCTGGGGGTAAGGGAAGAGAAAGGGCCCCTCTGACCCCTCACGCCCCTTGTGTGGCCGAGAGAACAAGACAGAGCCTGGTGGAGGTGTGGCCAGACAGATGTCCCTCATGATGCCTTCTGCCACCATCTAGAGTTAGCTTGCCTCTGCTCTGGGGCCAGGACTTGAGGAAGGGCCCAGCAACTGTGGTGAGACCTTTCCAAGCCTTGGCAAACCTCGGTCTTACTCTCTAGGAAGACAACCATTTAAAGTCTTGTCAAAGGAATGAATACCACTGGTGGTGCAATCAACTCTTTTGGAACTAGCCTCTGGAAAACAGGAGTGCCAGGACTGTTCCCTGCTCTGATCACATATAAACATGAAGGATCCCCTGCGACTTGACAAGGCAATGGTGGTAGACCAGTTGCTGGAACGGAGCCTTTGGTACCAGTCATGTCAGACAGGCTCCGCTCTATGATTGCTGCTCCTCACAGCTACTCTGGAAGACAGGTTTTGTAAATGTGGAATCTGGGTTGACACTGGACATCTCTCTTGGGTCGCTTGGATGGCTCATTTGGTTGAGCATCTGACTCTTGGTTTTGGCTCAGGTCATGACCTCACCTCAGGGTCCTGAGATCAAGCCCCTCATCAGGCTCTGCATTCAGTGGAGTCTGCTGGAGATTCTCTCTCACTCTGCCCCTCTCCCTGCTCACATGCCCTCTCTCTCTCTCTAAAACAAATAAAATCTTAAAAAATAAACTGAATCTCGGGTGCCTGGGTGGCTCAGTGGGTTGAGCCGCTGCCTTTGGCTCGGGTCATGACCTCAGGGTCCTGGGATCGAGTCCCACATCGGGCTCTCTGCTCAGCAGGGAGCCTGCTTCCCTCTCTCTCTCTGCCTGCCTCTCTGCCTACTTGTGATCTCTCTCTGTCAAATAAATAAATAAAATCTTTTTTTTAAAAAAAAATAAATAAATAAACTGAATCTCTCCTTCAAAGACCCTGTTCTTTACAACTACAGCACAGCTTCACTAATACCACACATCTAGCGTACAGATCCCACTTAATTAAAAATACCAAGCCACAGGCAGGTTAAGCAACTGACTGAACCACCCAGGGGTCCCCCAAATGAGTAATTTTTAAAAATGTGACCTCTTTATACCTAACACCTCAGATGGAAAAGTGATGGAGAAATATCACAACTGATTTTATTTTTTAGCTTGAATCGTGTAAAAAAAAATAAATGTCCTTTGATAGTTGTCAACAAATCAGTTTTGGGGAAAAAGGTAAAATCAATATGATAGTAATACACAAAGAGTCCTCTAAATTCTCAACTTTTGCGTGTGCAATATGCACAGGAGGAAGTGGAGCGGGTATCTTCATCGCGAGGACACTTTGCAATAATCTGACCCCCAAATAGAGCATTACTAGGGAAATCTTGCTAGAAAATTCTAGTGATTCCCTCTTAAAACCAAAGTGACTTTTTCCTGTCAGGTGACTCAAAAATAAATTTCCAACACTACAGGTTCAAAAGAAGAAATAAACATGGTGATACACTGCTTTTTGTCTTCAAAGCAAACATACTGGCTTGAATTCTTAGATTCAAAAGGTTTTCATCCCTTCCAGTAGTTTAGCTTCCTCAAAATCCCGGGCCTAATTCATGTTCTGTGACATCAGAGTACTCTCTAAGAATGGAGAAATTCGTGCCATCAACAATGTTTATGCCACAGGTAAAAACTGAGCACCACGGACCAAGGTCGCTGGGGCACAGCTAATGATAATGAAATTCAGGGAGATCTCACATAGGAGTCTTCCTGCAGAAAGCGGACTATCCTTCGATGTCCTTCAATCCACATCCAAGTGACAATGATTCTGAGTCCTCCAGGGCTAGGGTCAGGGCGGGGGGCGGAGTCCGGAAAGATGCAGCAAACACTGGTTAACAGGCTGGGTTTTAGGTTGGTAATGTGGACTTAGTATCAGTTATGAAGGCACAAATTTTAATTTGTCCAACATAGTCCCTGAGACAAATAACACGGTCTTTCTAGGGGCCCGACAAAACAGTTCACTAAGGCAGTGACACTGTTTAAAAATTCATTCTAAGGCCCCTGGGTGGCTCAGTGTTACGCATCTGCCTTCAGCTCAGGTCATGATCCCAGGGTCCTCGGATTGAGGCCTGCATCGGGCTCCCTGCTCGGCAGGGAGTCGGCTTCTCCCTTTCGCTCCCCCCCCCGCCCCCCAGCTCTCTCTCTCTCTCTCTCAAATAAATAAAAAGTCTTTAAAAAGTCCACTCTAAAAATACTCACTCTCACTGAATAAACTCTAACACTTGTGAATGTGATCATGAAACTAGCTGGCATTTCCTTGGCGTTGTAGGGAGGCCCGTGAGCAGACAAGAGACCGAAGGAGGTGAGATCAGGGAACGAGAATCAGACCCGTAGCCAATCCGCTCACTCTCCAGACTCCTGCCTTCTCATCAGCCCAGATCACGGGTGCCAACAACGTCGCAGGCAGAATGTTCTTTGTCAAGTTTGTTTTCCAGTCCTCCGGCACCAACTGTTTTGGTTACATATAATTAGGATGCTGACTGCAATGATACTGAAGTAGGTCTGGTCAAAGCTCCTGCTAATGAACAGTCCAAATAAGACTGCTTATTTGGACTTAAGTTTGGACTTAAGTTATTTGGACTTTAAGTTTCTGCTTGAAACTTAAAACTCTGGAAATCATTTAAAAATATTTATAAAATCCAGGCTTTTTTCCCCCTTTTTTAAAAAACTAATTCAGATGAACCTTCTGCTAGGCAGCCCGATGTAATGCCTGACTTTACGCATGATAAAAAAGAAAAATCAGATTGTTTCACTCCACTTCTTCAATGCAAGTAGCCGTGAAGCCAACATGTTAGGGCATCTCCATACGTGTCATCTATGCATGAGTTTACTGCCATCCCACCATTAAAATGATAAAATGATAAAAAATTAAAATGATAAAAAATACTTGTGTAACTGAACAGGTAATTTATTCAACACAAACGCTTCGTGTATACTCACCTCCCATCTACAGTGCCAATGACTGGTGCAGAGAGGCTCAAACATGAAATCTGTCATTCTTGAAGATGTTTTGACTTTGCATACACACACACACATACATGTATACACATATACACGTGCTAATTTTAAAGCTTCCAAATGTGCATATAAATTCAGAATTTGAAAACTGCAGCTTTTCTCCATTTTAAGCTCCATGAGCATTCATATTTCCCAGGAGGAAAACATGATGACCTTAAAAATAATATTCAGTAGCCGGCCCTGATTATTTTTTTTTTAATGTTTTCTGGTAAGAGCCAAAATTGCAGACCAACTGTTAATTTTTTTTTTTTTTTTTTTTTTTTTTTAAGAACTTTTAGGGGTAGTAGAATCCAGATCTGGTGGAAAAAAAAAAAAAAAGGTAAAACAGAGCACCAGCTTACAGACCATAAGCCAAAGCTGGGTACTGGTTGGCTCTGGGTTGGATAATGGAAGAAGCAGGTGACGGATAAAAGGAATGTCAGAAGAAGACGGCCTGTACAAACAGGATACGTTGTGATACACACAAAGCCAAAACCACCTATTTTCTTCAAGAAAATAGGACACACTCTAATGACAACATCACAGTTTATCATTAAACTCAAGACAGGTAAGGGGATGAAATTCAAAAGTGACAGAGAGTTCCAGTAAAAGAAAAGGAAGCATTTTATACCTGTCAAGTCAAAACGAAATAGCCACATAATTAAAACAGTAATCATGGTAAAACTACGCAGCATGCTTTGAGAACAACAGCCTCTGTTTGTTGCACGGTACTTGATTTAGGAAAAGAAAAAAGCTGTTTTAGCATCAACAAAGTTGCTCATGAAGGATTTAGAGGAAGGCACACAGCACGTGTGACAGCATCGCTCTGCTGAATGCCATTTGTTAGCCAGGAACTAACTATTCAGAAAGCAGACTGCTTTGCGGTTCTCAAGGATGAAGACAGGAGTTGGCACTAACAAAACAAAATTCAAATCTCTGACATTAAAGGACTTTAATTGAAGCTCCCATAAAAATTACATTTTTGGGGGTTCCCATCCATATTTCAAGAAACTGAGGCAGAAAAGCAAATACAAGATGGTCCTGTTGAATTCCATGAAACTTGGATGCAGCCCACGATGGTGAGGACTGTAGGCTGAAGAGGTCATGGAAAAATCTGCAAAGGGCACAGAATTCCTTGCCTTCCTATGATTTGGTTTATGCCTGTCATCAGCCTCTTTTCACTATCTCAGGGCCTTCCTGCAAGGTCAGTGTGGTCCTGGGGGCGGTCTCGGTGTGTGTGCTGTGTGAAGTGTTTTCAGTGGCTTCTCAAAAGCAGGGACAATGTGTCACCTCAAGGTGCCTTCTTCCTGAGAGAAGTCAACTGATATAATAGTTCAAATGCAAATTTTCAAACTCTAGAAACATCTGTGTAACCTCATCAGAAGAGGTCACACAGAGACAGAGCTCCTGTTTCAACAGACTCTAAGAAGAACTCTACCTCTCTTCAGAAAATGTCTTGGGCATTCATTGATGTAATTTTTCTATCGCTTGAACAGATGTTCTGGAAAATATCAGATGCAATCTCTTACAGAGAGAAGAGTTATTGTAAGCACGTGTCTATTGTAAGTTATCGTAAGGATGTGTCTACAAGCAAACACACAGGAAATCCATGTGTGCGCCAATAAGACTTTATGTACAAAAACAATGGGTCATAGTGTTTGTTTGTTTGATTGATTATAGGGTCAACCACAGTAGTGTCTGGGGCATCACTGGTATTTATGTATTTTAAATTTTTAATTGAAGTATGGTTGACCTAGTAGTTTCAGGAAATCCTCTAAAAGTTTCTCTAGGTAGGGCACGTGCTACCTGCTGGCTCAGGCAGAACGTTCGTATGTGACCTATGCTGTGGACAGCGTCCTTCACTCCATCTGGTCCCCCCAGCATCTAGCTGGTGTGTGCCAGATCTCCAGGCAAGTCAGAGCTTATGGCTCATCCAACCGCATTGGCCAAGAAAGCTGGCTCCAGAGGTAGTTGCCCATGGGGCACCGTAGGTGCTTTTTTGTCGTTGTTTTGGTTTTTAAGCCTCTGTCAAGGGAAGTTCTCAAAGACAGTGGTCCCCATTTGAGCCATCGTAGGGGACTCAGTGGGTTGTTAAGCTGGAGGGTGGGTCACGAGAGTCAGACTATCAGTTAAGGAAGTGCTGGAGTTCGAAAATGGCTTCTCCTTTTGCAATAAAAAAGAGCCCCATAATAAGATCATGCCCACTGACTTGCTGTCCAGGGCGCTAAGAAGGCTGTGAGGGGCCGGGCCGTGCCCTTCATCACTGGGACTCTAAGCACACTCACATGCTAACTGCCCCATAGAGTTTTACAGGAAGACAAGTGCCCTGTTTCAAGGGAAAAAGTATTTCCAAGGAATCTCACTTATCAGGATATTTTATATATCTTTTTTTCTTTTATGATACAAAGACGCCCTTTCAGATTTTTCCAGGTAAGTTTATAAAGTGATCAGCCGGGAAGATCATCAGTACTGAGTCACAGAAAACACGTCTCCTCTCCAGATCAGCTATGCTTGCTCTAACATCGCCCCTGCTGGAGATTAAAGCCGACTGGAAATCTGTCTCCTTTTTTGTCTCCTGGGACTCTTCAGCTGCACTGAACATGGCAGAGATTACCATTTACCATAGTGTCCAACGGAAGACAGGTGCCAACGAGTTGTAAAGTTGAATAAACTGTTCTCAGAAGTTGAAAAGTTAATTGGTACTTTTTCTGTCTCCCTAAGGGGTCCTCAAATGTCCCAGGAGAGGTCGTGGGCATGGTGTGAGGTCTGCATTTAGTCCTGGCTTTTTATGGCTCCTTTCCCAAAAAAGTGTAAGGTAAGGTGTTACGGCCAATACTCGAGAAAGGCAGAAACTGTGTTACTCTCAGAATCTCTGATCCGATCCCAATTACAATCTAACAGAAGAGTAGAGAGATCGAGACAACAGGAGGTATGACCCCAAATATAAAAATGAACCTACATGGTCACAAAATTTTGAAAGGACAAGTCACCCTACTCCAAAGTAACTTGATCCTCCTCCTGACGGTGTCTGATTTTAGATTTTTAAGTTCATACTTTTTTTTTTTTTTTTTTTACTCCAAAGAGAAGGACCATCCTGTTGCCATTTAGGAAAAAGAAAAAACACACAAAAAAGCAGTTGTCCGAATTAATCCCTGGACTGGTCCTGGGAGAGAAGTTACTCAATTAAAGTTCGGTTTTGTTAGTGCCAGTCCGGAAGCTTTGGGTCAGCGAGGGATGATAACCGAAGGCTCTAACCATTTGTTGGCTGTGACTTCCTGTGCCCAATTGCATTCACTTCCTCTTCTGCAATGGTGGAGTACAGTTTTGAAGATCTTTTCCCTCCACTGGAAGGCTTGTCACTGTCATGATCTGAATGTCTTTTGTAATAATCTCCTCTTTGCACTACTGAGGAAAAGGGATTCGTTTTACCCTTTATATTAGCAAATACATCACTGTGTTGACAAGAATGTTAACGACTGTTAGGATGAAAAATTAAATATCAGAGACCCCACCCCACTTAGGATTTAAGGAACCTACAGTGTTGGGCCTGCCCAGATACACCATCACCTACAGAATTCAACAGCCAACATTATGGAAATGTGGTGCAAACATGAGGTGAGCTCTGAGTCTGCCCCCCCAGGGGTGCTAACAAAAGGCCCCCCGTGTTACCACTTCTGATTCCAGGATGGATTAACGAAAATCACATTCACTATGGAACAAACCAGAAGAATTATAGCAATTTACCTGTTTCAGAAATTAGTTGGGCACGCTAGTCCGAAGGGAGGCACAGAACAAGGAAATGAAGTAACCAGCATGAATAATGCACAAGAAAACAGGAATGAGAACATCAGGAGTATTTTCTAAAGAAAAAGACAAGGCTCGCGAGCGGCTATCATTCCTGGGCCGGCAGAGCTGGGGAGCTGATAAACAAACAGGTCGGACTCTTATCACCTTGGGCAGACTTTACATACTCCTCTCAGATGCACGCATATTTTCAGTCCAATTCCAATACCAAGTGACAACCACAGTGATCTCTGTGGTTAACTCATTGTGGATCCCCCGGGGAAAACTCTCCAGCCCTACCTAGAAAGATGGGGGCATGCATCACCCTCGGTGTTCCCTCTCGAGGGAGAATGAGGAAGGGTGTCAAACATCTACCCCAGAGCTCGGGAATGTCTGAGGGGCAAAGACGTCGCTCAGGACCCGGGGCAGGCAAGGGCTCGCTGGTGTTCACCCACTTGAACCAGGGGCGCCATGACACCCATTTTCAGCTCAGGAGGCTAGTGGCTTCCTCACGGCCTTGTTTTCGTCGTCCGGGCACCTAGCACACATAGCTTTTCATAAAAGTGAAGCAATTTTCAGAACTTCCTTACAGGTAACGATGCGAAGTCGGCAGTCACAGAAAGAAGGGAAGACGAGGGTAGGCGTGGGGGAGGGGCTGCCCGGGACACTTGCTGCTGGCTCATGGGTCCGACTGGCCACCAGCCAAGGTTCTGCCCTCTACGCCAAGACTTCCGAGGGCTATGGCTATCACAGCAAACTCTGTTTGTCCTTTCCATGTAAATAGACTCTCGGCACCGGCTACCTCTCATGGCTTTCAGTGCTCTGCTTGACATGAGTGTTCTATCAGCTTTGGTCAAAACTCTACCTTCTTTTATTTATAGCCCACAGGTTGCGGGTGAAGCTTGTACCCACCAAATGAATCCCCAGAACGGAGAGGAGAAAGCAGGCAATGTTTTTCTTTTTTTTTTTCTGAATTATTATTATTCTCCCAAGCCACAAAAATAGTACTCAGAAATACTTTCTATTAACTTCAACACGAGACTACCATTAACAACAGAAGAGAGGCCAGGGCGAGAAGATGTCAGAGCCTGAAGGGTCAAGGAATTCTACATCCATCAGGCCTCTACAAGAAAACCAAGCAGCTTCAAACCATAACAGGAGCCATCTGGTCATGCGTGATGACTCATGTGGCTCTGGAATGTCCTTACAGGTGGGGACTTCAAGACAGCAATTATATTACTCTGTATGAAGGACAGAACCCAACCGTCCATAGTGTTTTTAACAGATTGAGGGAAGTGGGGAGGGGCGGCGGAGAGGAATGGTGCGTTGCCGAACACGTCTCGCCTCCACTGATCAGGGAGAGGGCAGCCAAGTCCCGGCATATCTTGCTCTGCTCCAACCCCAGCAAATCAGGTGCAGCCAACTGGGGACAATGATTTCCCGAGGGTGTTCTTGCAGGTGCCACACTTGTGAGAATAAGGAATGCATGACCTCATGATTGAGCAAGCTGCTAGGAGGAGCTGCCAGGTCTCACGGGCCTGCGGGGGCTGCCTGCGATCATTCACAACCGGGGGGAGCTTTTCTGGGAAATAATGGGACCTAGAGGTCTACAAGTCCCCGAGATGAGGCACAACGTATTTAAGGCACTCCTTACCTGCTGGGAGCCCGTGCAGGAGCACCTAGTGATTATAAAGAAGTTAAACCTTGGGTTCAGGTGTCTGGTATATTTTCACTCATTGTGTATGGTCTTTCATTAAGATCCAGGGACATAAAAAATGTCGATTCAAGTTTCTGAATGAGAAAACTGCTCTGGTTCCAAAAGTTTAGTCCAAGGGATGCTGATTTAAACTCTAAGGTATTAGTTGAGTCCAAGATTAACTCCCTTCTCTTGAAAGGATTCTCCTTGGAGAAAGCGGATGTACTGGAAACATTTCTTACCTTCCTGGGAAAATGTCCTGGGACTAGGCTGGGGGCTACTCTGGCCATCTCTCTCCTTGTCTGATGGAACTTTCTTCAGGACAGGCGGAAGAAGAGCGATTTTAGAGGAGCCAGGGCTGGATGGAGAGTCTGGGATGTCCTCTGGAGAGACACAAATGCATGAATCAAACTGTTCCACAGACTGGATTCCGAAAACATAAGCCAGGCTAATCTTTAAATACGAACGGCCAGTAATTTTTAAAAAAGCGTTGTAGAACTTTTTTGGCCAAAACCCAAGTTTTGTGTTGCTGCAGACAACATCTACAAACAGTAGGGGGAAAAGTAATTAAAACTTAGGAAAGGTTAAAATCTCTAAAAATCACAGATGTGAATTTATCTTGTAGACACAGGATTTCAATGAGCTGGTATTTGAAAATTATGCTGTAAGTGAACTCCATGTTCCTTTTGCCTCAGACTCAGAGGCGGCTGGATATTCCTCAAACATGTGACATTGATAACCCTCCTTCTTCTACCTGCTGCGGAGTCCAGTGAAGCGGTCATGAAATACACACGAACATATGCACGTAGGAACGTGGGTGCGCGCACCTATATAGACCGAGACCACTAAGTATAACTTGGCATCACGGACTTTTAGAAATAGAAGGACTTCGGTGGGGCGCCTGGGTGGCTCAGTTGGTTGGACAACTGCCTTCAGCTCAGGTCATGATCCTGGAGTCCCGGGATCGAGTCCCACATCAGGCTCCCAGCTCCATGGGGAGTCTGCTTCTCTCTCTGACCTTCTCCTCGCTCATGTGCTCTCTCTCACTGTCTCTCTCTCAAGTAAATAAATAAAATCTTAAGAAAAAAAAAATGTTTTTAGAAGGACTTCGGTGATCCCTGTACAAATGAAGAGATTAACAGTTGACCTGCTGAAAGAAAACGACAACGTTGCTAGGATGTGCAGGCCAGTCTCTTCATCCTAAAGTTTGTACTCTCTCACTTGAACTGAAAGGATGTCCTGAACCGCTCTCCTTCCTCTGCTCTGTGGCTGGCAAAGCTATCCGAACTCGGCATGTGTGCGTGCGTGCACAAAGACGACAATTTTCAGTCAGGCTCTGTTCAGCCTTCTACTTCCGATTCAACTCTCCTACGTGCTCCACTGGATGAAGAGCTATGAAAGAGCTCTCCCTGCTCGAACAGTCTCTCAGGGTTGTGGAGAGGAAACGAGCGGACCGGGAAGTGCCTGCTGACTTCTCAAGCGCTAGAAAAGCAAACGTCAAGTCTTGATCCAGTAAGTGCTAAAGAACAAATGAACACATTGAACAAACAAATTGAAAAGAGAAGCTCCTTGAGACAGAATACCCAGAATCCAGCTAATCTGACATTCAGAATTCCCAACTGAGGAGCCAAAGTACTGTACGAGTTAGGTCCGTTTTGTAAGAGCCGTTCCCTTATCACAGACTAGAGCTACACCTTGTCGATGAAAATACCGGCCTGATTTTGAGTAGTCATTTAAAACAATTCTTCCAATTATTATTTTTTGGTTTCATTCTCCGCACTCTTTATATTATAACAATACTCTGTGTGCACCAAGAAATGTTCCGTGTTTCCCATCATAACAAACTTCGGTCTGTAAAACGGTCTGAGCAGACTTAGGATGCTCGAAGAGACCTGCTCCAAGGGTCAGAGGCCTGACGTGACCCCAGGGTCCCTCTGCGGCTGTGCTTTGGAGACCAGGCACTGGGTTTCTTGAGGGATGAATGGGCTGTGGAGACCGGCGAGCATTAACCAGCTGGCCGCTTGGTGAACAAAAGACCCACAGTGGAATGAGTCCCCACAGTGGAATTCCCCACAGTGGAAGGTGTGTGGAAGGACGCTGCCTTTTTTCTCATTGCACCCAGTCCTCTGCCTGTGGATGAATGACTGTGGTGAGCTGCGTGTCTTTCTTTCTAGCACCCATGCCTACCCTGGGGTGTCCGAGCGTCTGGCTGCTGCTCACCAGCTGTGGGACTTGTCCAACTGAGGGTCCTCACCATCCACAGGTGCGGTGGGGACATACGGAGTTCACCCACGTAAAACACTTAGAACAGCGCTTGACACGGTGTTTGGTTAACATCAGCGGGGATGGCGGTGCTGAGGATACTCTGACCCGCTGCACCTTTACCCTTACTTGCCTACTTACGACGAGGGAAGACAATGAAGAGGTTCTATGAGGTTCATTACATTATCCATTTTACTTTTGTTAATGTTTAAAAATTCTCATAGTAGGCCATTGGGGGAAGAAAAAGAGAGAAAAAAGAGAAAAAAAAAGAAAAAAAGAATAAAGGGGGAAAAAGAAAAAAAAAAAAGCCTGCGAGGGAAGAGCAGTTGTAGGAGAGAAAAAAAAGGCAGAGTCTAATCCATTTCTAAGTTTCTTCTACCAGTAGATTTTCTAAACAAGAGTCAGCAAACTTCTGGAAAGGGCCAAACAGTAAATATCTCAGGCCTGCAGGCCAAACGGCCTCGGTCACAACAGCTCTGTTCTGCCGTGTGAGCGCCGAGCGGCGGGACATAATATGGAGACAGATGGCCTGGCCGCATGCCGCCAGCATTTCGCTTACAGAAACAGGCCCATGGATGGCTAAGCCCTGTTCTAAACCCAAAATATTTCACGTACTATGGGGCAAAAAGAGGAGAACTTAGGCTCTCCCTATTTACGGCCTGCATCCTTATGCGGGGCCTCCTGAAGGGTGTGGAGACCCTTGAGGCCGTTCTCAGGAAGCTCAGTGAGACCCTGCAATGGGCCAGCGCAACCCAGGGCTGCCCTCTCGTGTGGCCCTCTAATCTGTGGCCTGAAGGCAGGGGTAGTCTCTGAGGCCCTGCGCCTGGGTGTTGCATAAAGAAACTCGTCAGGGGTGCCTGGGGGGCTCGTGGGTTCAGTGTCTGCCTTCAGCTCTGGTCATGATCCCACGGTCCTGGGATCGAGCCCTGCACCTGCATTGGGCTCCTTGCTCAGCAGAGAGCCTGCTTCTCCCTCTGCCTCTGTCTGCCATTCTGCCTGCTTGCGCTGTCAAATAAACAAAATCTTTAAAAAAAAAGAAAAAAAAGAATAGAAATTCTTCAGCCTTTGTCCCTGTTGAAATTGCTGGCAGGTTTCTCTGAGCCCTCCTGCAGACCCCTGTGCCCATGATCACTGGCAGCTCCCGAACTGTGGGTGGAGTCGCAATCCAGGGAGCCCCGGAAACCGCCTGACCCGGGGGTCACCCCCTTCCCAGCAGAACCTTACCCGGCCGCGAGGCAGTTCTTGGTTTCTGTGGGATGGTGGGCCGCGCTGCCAGGCTGGGTTTAGGGGACTGCAGCGGGGGCTTCGGGCTAGTTGGAGTGCTGGAAGAGCTCCGCGACCTGGGGCCCACGTCCGCTTTGGGCTCCGCTTTGGCGTTCTTCTCGGGTGTTCCCACACTGAAGCGGCTCTCCGCGACACCTGGGTGTAGCTTAGGCACTGCGATGAGAATGGGGACAAAGAGCACACTTGAAACTCGGAGGAGAAAGAAACTATGAAGCTATGAAGAAATCATTCACAGCCAGGAGAGGTCTGGTACAAACTGCTGTAATCTTCTCCCATACTTTCTCATCACAGGTACTTCCATATGGAAGCACGTCATTCCAGCATGCTTGTAGACTCGAACACGCTGGAAGACTACACTTCTTTGTGGAAATGCAATGAACTTGGTGGTGCTCTTCTGATCGCTCCTGACTATTCCACAGATTGGCAAGCGTCAAGTTCAAGCATGTCCGTGTCCTGCAGGCCAAACGGCCTCGGAGGGAGAGCACGCAGGGCTGAAGGCATTGGCAGCACTGAGCTCTTTCTCAGATGTGGCACGAGGTGCAGGTACAGGAACGACCAACCACAGGTGCCTCAGTTCTGGATAATCATGCGCAGGTAGGGGTCTGGCTATGGGTCCCCAGCAAGGAGAGCTACACTGATGTCCAGAACCTTTTACTTAGAACCTCCCAATCATGCAAACAGCTTCTGGAAGTCATCCTCACCCCTCCCCGGCTGCTTGAACACGAGCTACCTTCCGGCTCCTACATAAAGATACCCAAGCTCAACACAGGACTTTGAAGCAGCAAAGCCAGGTTTCTGACATGTCATTTGTAAGTTACTCTTCAGTTCCCTTCAAGCATGTCTTATTCTTTTAACTACACCTGAAAAGTCAGAGGACCAAAGGGTAGTGGACATTCATGCTGAAAGAACATTCTTTCATCTCAAACAAATGGGCTACCTTCCACCTCCTGAGTGTGGCTGATCGGACACATTAGACATGGCCCTGTCCTCCCCCACTCCTCAGATGCCCCCAGTTTGGGAGTTTTCCTCAAAGACATTTCTTCCCTCTGGGAAATTGGAGAAGGTGCCCTGTGCCGGCACACAGCGAGCAGGGCGGGAGACATGGCCCAGGTAGAGCAACATGGCATCCAGGGGAAAGCTGACAATCCACGACACAGGGCCCCACTCTCCTCTCATTCTGATATTTCTTCTGTTAATCATGTGTGACTCCTGGAACCAGACAGGAAGTGTCTTTTCCTTAGAGGGTGATCGTCTTACCTGCCCCACCTCCATCCAGACGTTCTGTGCTGCCCAAGGCCAGGCTGCAGGAATCTTGAGAGATGGCCTCATTCCCAAGCTTCTGAAAAATTCAAGCACACAGTCCCAGGAAAGTGTGTCTTTATTTAAGATGTAAGAAAAAGAACATAAGCAGATCATAAATGACAACAAGTAACGGCCCCTTTACTACTCTCATACTGACTGTGTCCCACCTCTTCTGTCTCCCTTAGCCGCCTTCCGGAACAAAGCTTGAATGAGCAGGTTCTGTTCTGTGTTCACAGCTCGGGCTCTGGGGTCCGGAGGGTGGTCAGTTCCTCAGAATGCTCCCCTGGGATGACAGGTGCGCGGGGCTCAGGGGAAGCTAGGAGGCTTGGGGACAGTTCCAGTTTCCTGTGGGGGTTTTCTGTGGGAATACCTCTACAGGCTCCGCAGCCCCTGATGCTCCAGGCAGCGGGGGCATGGACACTCTGCAAGTTGACGGACCCTCTCTCCAAGTTGAGTTCCCCAAATCAAATTTTAAAAGTAGTGGAGGGCGCCTGGGTGGCTCAGTGGGTTAAGCCGCTGCCTTCGGCTCAGGTCATGATCTCAGGGTCCTGGGATCGAGTCCTGCATCGGGCTCTCTGCTCAGCAGGGAGCCTGCTTCCCCCTCTCTCTCTGCCTGCCTCTCTGCCTACTTGTGATCTCTGTCTGTCAGATAAATAAATAAAATCTTAAAAAAAAAAAAAAAAGTAGTGGAAACCTTTTCAACTTAACTGTATAAGATAGGCAAAAAGGGACCCATAGCCAGCAGGGCCTGCCCTGCCACTGACGCAAAACTACAGGACACAAATATATTGTTTAATCTATTGGCCATGGATGAACAGAATTAATTGTAAAAACCCCAAAATGGGCACCTGGGTGGCTCAGTGGGTTAAGTGTCTGCTTTGAGCTCAGGTCATGATTTCAGGGTCTTGGGATCGAGTCCCACACTGCTGAGCAGGGGAGCCTGCTTCTCCCTCTGCCCCTCCTGCTCAGGCTTTCTCTCGCAAAAATAAAAGACTTCCAAAAAGAAAAAGACCCCAGAGCTCCAGGCAAAGGGGTCTGTGATAGCAAAAGGGGGTGAGGTTAGAGGGAAGGAGCAGGAACTCATGAAGCTAGGCCTCCGCCTCTTCCTTGGGGTGCAGAGAGCCCACCTAAAAGGGGGGGGGACGACACCTAGATCCAAAAAGTTACCTGAAATGAAACATCTACGGTTGGCTTAATAAGGCCCAAGTTCCCCAGTCACAAAGACGATCTGCATCTGCCTCCCATTCAAAACCACAACGCAGCTGGGCAGGTAGACCGGGAGGCTGATGACCTTTGGCCTGTCACTTCCCACTGGGGGCACACTTCCGACAAACTGAGAAGCACAGAGTGGCTGCTGCCGCTTCCCAGCTTCTCACTATTTGTGATGCTCTACGAGAGGTTATCTGAAACTCAGATCAGAGCTGCCTCATCTACCACATGTACCGGTCAGCCACAGCCAGACCCTGGCACAGATCGCCACCCCACGGCCCCGACCCCAAGGTCGCAGGTGTCCCAGGCTCCCTCAGCACGACAACGTTAGCTCCTTTGCGGAAGGCGGCTTAGCAGGTCTCCGAGGAGGAATGTGCACACAGGTTCCATGGCTAGAACGCGCACATTGTTTGGCGTCACGGAGGAAACGGGATTCCCAAGGAAAGGAAGCCTCGGTTCCAGGGTCCCAGGCAAGCCCTCGGATCCCACGGGGCAGAGAGGCACGAAGTCCCCGCCTGGACCAGCACGGGGCGCGCGAGCCCGGGAACAGAGCCCCGCCCAGAGGCGGGGCCTAAGCAGCACCCCGCCCCCCATCTCCTGGCCTCCAGAAGGCAGGGCCACGTGCTCCTGTGCTCAGACACAGGTAAGAAGGTGTGCTGCTTAACCATGGCCAGGACTAGGCTGCGACTAGCAAGCCACCAGCACACGAATCCAAGGGGACACTGGCTTTCGGGCGT
Organism: Mustela lutreola; assembly: GCF_030435805.1. Taxonomy (NCBI): domain Eukaryota; kingdom Metazoa; phylum Chordata; class Mammalia; order Carnivora; family Mustelidae; genus Mustela; species Mustela lutreola. The sequence continues at coordinate 155,242,915 of NC_081295.1, forward strand.
GTGAGCGCGGGGCTGGGCTCCGAAAGCCAGGGCCTCCTCACACTTTGCACCCGGGTGCCCCGCTTCCTCCATTTAATATATAATCCGAGGAGTTGTGTTTTCTTTCTCCTTCCCAGCTTTCTGAGGTAGTTAACAGGTATCAAAAGCGACCGGGTGGAATAGGGATAAGATACTGTGACATCCATTGTCTTTGAGTGCCAGCAGCTGAGGAGGTGGCCCCCAAGAAAAGATGGGGGCTCTCTGCATTCAGTACTTGTTACTCGCCTTGGTTAATAAAAGAGAAGTGCCATGTGTTCACATTCACGGCTCTTTTCCTTTAAATACATGTATTAAATGTGAAGAGTGTAAAGAAAATTATTCAAGAGTGAAGACACCATAAATTTTAGCAACAGTATACTGACCAATGGGGCTTATGCTGCTTTTATGAAGAATACAGTCATTTTAGGGAAAATATTTTTTTTTTTTAAAAGATTTTATTTATTTATTTGACAGAGAGAAATCACAAGTAGATGGAGAGGCAGGCAGATAGAGAGAGAGAGAAGCAGACTCTCTGCTGAGCAGAGAGCCCGATGCGGGACTCGATCCCAGGACTCTGAGATCATGACCTGAGCTGAAGGCAGCAGCTTAACCCACTGAGCCACCCAGGCGCCCTAGGGAAAATATTTTTATACTAATTTTTTAATGTTTGATTGTTGTTAAGAGAGCGAGTTCATGAGGCCGGGGAGGGACAGTAGGGGCAGAGAGAGAATCTCAAGCAGGCTCCCTGTGCAGTGCAGAACCCTATGGGATCAATCCCATGACCCTGAGATCATGACGTGAGCCAGAATCACGACTCAGATGCTTGACTAACGGAGCCACCCAGCTGTCCCTTAAACTAATTTTTGAAAACCCTTCCTATTATTTTATTATTCTGATAGAACATTCCTGACCAGTTTGAATTTCCAATTCAGGCATTGTTCCCACAGCCATTTGCTCACTTCATGTCCCTGTGGCACCTTTTGGTAATTTACAGTATTTCAAACTCTTTCGTGATTGTTCTATTTGTTAGGGTGATCTGCAATGTTACTGTTGTAATTGTTCTGGGTGCCAGGAACTGTGCCCAAATAAGGCAGTGAACTTCATCGATAAATGTCGTTCATGTTCTGACTGCTCCACCAACCGGCTGTTCCCCCGTCTCTCTCCCTCTGCTCACATCTCCTCACGCCTCCCTATTTCTAAGACACAACAATACTGAAACGGGGCCAAGTAATTACCCTACAACGACCTCTAAGTGTTCAAGTGAAGGAAGAGTTACACATCTCCCTTTAAACCAAAACCTAGAAATGACTAAGCTTCATGAGGAAGGCATGTCGAAAGCCCAGACAGGCTCAAGGCCAGGTCTCTTGTGCCAAGGAGTTACCCAAGTCGGGAATGCAAAGGAAAAGTTCTTGAAGTAAATGAGAAGTGTTATTCCAGTGAACACATGAATGGTTAAGAAAGCAAAACATGGGGCTCTCTGCTCAGCAGGGAGCCTGCTTCCCCCTTTCTCTCTGCCTGTCTCTCTGCCTACTTGTGATCTCTGTCTGTCAAATAAATAAATAAAAAATCTTAAAAAAAAAAAAAAAAAGAAAGCAAAACAGACATGGCTCACGTGGAGACAATTTGAGCAGTCTGGACAGAAGACGATCACACCAGCCACCACTACCCTTAAGTCAAAGCCTCATCCAGAGCAAGGCCCTGACTCTCCAGCTCCATGAAGGCCTGAGGGAGGTGAAGACACTGCAGATAAAAAGTCTGAAGCTAGCGGAGGGCAGGGGTGTCATGAAGTTGAAGAAGTTCCAGAACAGAAAAATGCAAGGTGAGGCAGCAGGTGCTGACGGAGAAGCTGCAGCAATTTCTCCAGAAGATCGAGCTGAGAGAGTTAATGAGGGTGGCTACACTAGGAAACAGACAGTGTAGACAAACAGCCTTCCTTTGGAAGAAGATGCCATCTAGGACTTCCACAGCTAGAGCGGAGAAGTCAGCGCCTGCCTTCAAAGCTTCAAAGGACAGGCTGACCTTCTTAGGGCCTAATGCAGCCGCTGATTTTAAGTTGGAGCCAATGCTCAGTCCTCCGAAACTCCCAGGGCCCTTAGGAACGGTGCTCAAGCGACTTTGCCTGTGCCCTAGAAATGAATGACTGACAAAGCTTGGAGGACAGCACATCCATTCATAACATGGTTTACTGAATATTTTAGGCCCACTGTTGAGACCTGCTGCTCAGAACAAAAGATTCCTTTCAAAACATTACTGCTCATTGACAATGCACAAGGTCACCCGAGAGCGCACTGTGGTTGCCTGTTTTCATGCCTGCTGACACAGTATCCATTCCGCAGTCCACGGATCAAGGAGTCCTTTCAACTTTCGAGTCTTACTATGTAAGAAATTCATTCTATAAGGCTAATGCTGCCATACACAGTGCTTCCCCTGATGGGTCTGGGAAAGTCAACTGAAAACCTTCTAGAAAGGATATGACATTCTAAATGCTATTCAGAACATGTGTGATTTATGGAAGAGGTCAAAAAACCAACATGAACAGACTTTGGAAGATGGTGACTCCCACCCTCGTGGAGGATGTGGAAGGGTCCGTGACTCCAGGGGAGGAAGTCCCTGCGGGTGTGGTGGAAACAGCAAGAGAGTTGGAGGGGAGCCTGAAGAGGAGACAGCGTGGCTGCCATCTTGGGATCAGACCTGAACGAATGAGGATGTGCTTTTGACACATGAGCGAAGCACATGGTTTCTTGAGACGGGATCTACTCCTGGGGAAGACGGGGTGAAGATTATTGGAATGACAACAGAGGATTTACATTATAACATAAACTTAGTTGAGAAGGCACCAGTTGGGTTTGAGAGGGTTCACTCCAATGCAAAAGCAGCTCTGTTGTGGGTTAGATGCTGTCCAACAGCATTGCACGCTACAGAGAAATCATCGGTGAGGGGAAGAGTTAATCAATGTGGCCAACTTCACTGCTGTCTTATTTTAAGACACTGCCACAGCCAGCCCCACCCTGGAGCAACTGCCACCCTCATAGGTCAGCAGCCATCGACATGGAGGCAGGACCCCCCACCAGCAAGCGCAGATGATCGTATTTTTTATCGATAAAATAGTTAAAAATAATAAGGTAGGTACAGTGGCTTTTTTAGACACAATGACAGTCACATACTCAACAGACTACAGTATGGTATAAACATGATTTTCTATGTACTGGGAAACCCCTAAATCCATTTGACTTGCTTTACTGCAATAGTTTCCTTATTGTGTTGGTCTGGAACTGAACCCATGACATCTCTGGGGTCAACCAGATGGGGGTCCCCATCTCTGGGGAACAATGTGACATTGTTCTAAATAGGCACAAGATGGCGCTAGGAGCTCGTTACTGTAAGCCTTCAACACCTAAGACCTAAACCACAGGAATGTTGTCACTCCGAGTAAATTTATGTATCCAATCCAACACGCATGGAAAAAACCCTCCAGCACGGCCCATCTTTCTACCAAAAAGCAGCTGTTCATCCATGAAAAAACAGTAATAAAATAAACAGCTCATTAGTGAAAACAGCAGTTCCCTGTTGTAAGAAATTCTATAAAATGGATTGAAATTTAAACATTTCCTTGGGCGTCTGACTCACCAGTGATGTGGTCACAGTGCTTATTCAGAACTCTGATCAGTGAATTAGCAGAATACAGTTAAATTGTCCCGCCCTCTGCACCCTCCTCGGCCTTCCATAAGGGTCAATGAGTAAGTTAGCAGAGATCTGTCATGAGAAAATTGCTGGGTAACTACTGTGCTGGTAGGAGAGCTATGGCAAACAGTTGTAAAGTCATGTGGGATGCAGGATTTAATGAAAAAATAATCAGCTGTTAAGCCATATAAAACCCCTCCACACCTTGGTATATAATACAGTTTACTAGTAACTTTCTAAAAATCAGCGGTTCATTGGGGTGAACCATTTATTCTCATACTTCAAGTAAGACAGATGAGCAATTTTTCTTTCTTGGGGAAACCAGTTACGTAGATGAAAAAGAGCTCAGATACACATGCAAAACCCAAAACCCGGGTTACCGTGGGTATGTTGATCTTAGCGATCACAATAAAGCTATAATCTTTCAAGTAGCTACAAGAGAAAGGAGAGATCATGGAAGGAAAAAAACACCACCATGTCTACTTTAAAAGATGTGCGAAGGATAAATGATATATTAAGTCTGATTTTGGGAGGACTTGGCAATTTTGAAACGATCAAGCTTTTCCTGAAGCAATCCACAATATATCTCAATGGTCAAGAATTTAATTAATTCTAACAGAACACCTTTACTTCTTTTTCCCTTTTGACTTTAAAATCTGAAACAGAGCAAGGAATTTTTAGGTTTGGAAAGCGGAACTCTGAGAAGACTGTAAAGGAGATCTATTTCTATAATTAGAATCTGGTTTCTTTTTTTTTTTTTTAGGTTTTTAAAAATTTTTAGGTAATCTCTACACCTGACATGGGGCTTGAACTCACAACCATGAGATCAAGAGTTGCATGTTCTACTGACGGAGCCAGCCAGGCACCCCCACAGTTTCGGTATCTTTATTAGCCTCTATCCGTTGTTTCTGGTCACGCTCAGGTCTCATCTTGGATTCAACTGACTGGTGCTCTCCCCAGCTGTGCGCATTTCCGGGCATTGGGGGTCCCAGGCTCCTGACTCACACAGGAAGCACCTCCGCAGGTGGGGACAGGCCGGCAGACTCTCGGCCAACAACTTACCTTCAAACGCTGTGGCTCGGAAGAGCGGACCCTCGCGCTGGAGGGAAAAACTGGCCATGGCATCGTCATCTGTGCTTTGGGTTCTTTCGGAAAAAGGCTTTTGGTTTTGGATTTGTATTGAACAGAATGGGCTAGCTCTGCACCTCTCTCACCAATGAACACCAAGAGGGGGCGAAGCCACACAACCGAGTCAGAAGGGACCCAGCCTCACCTTCTGTGCGCAGGCCGCTCTCCTCTCCTGCTTGGCCTTCATCTCCGCCATCAGGCCGCTGCCCATCACCTGGATCCCATACCTTCGCCCGCCCTGCGGGCTATTCTTGCCATCACTCCGCTCCACCCTGCCCAGGTCCTCCCCGTGACCTTCCTCAAGGGAGTCGGGGGTTTTTAGCTCCTCTGTCCGCTCTGAACTGCCGTTATGCTCCGCGGGCTTAGCGTCCTTTCTGGGGGTGTCTGTGGCTGGACTTTTGACGGCCCCTTTTGGCGAGGACGGTTCATCCGGCATCAGGACCGTGGGAGGCCGCTCCGATTTGGAGCGGGACTTGATTAAATTGAGAAAGCCGCTCTTCCGAGAGTCTCGCTTTTTCTTTTCATCTCCTCCCTCGCTAAGCTCGTGGGACTCAGAGCCTCTTGAAGATGATCTCCTGGGATTCAAAAGAACAAATACTGTGGGTTCTGCTGCAATTAAAGTTCTAGCCAGAGTCAGTCAAAATACAAACACGGAGCTTGCTGCTGCCCTGGCAGCCGTTCTAAAGCAGTTGAAGAATTTGAGTCTTTGCCCTTGATAAATAGAAGTGGGGAATGTTGTCACAGTCGCAGGTAAGGAGGAGAAGGCACCACCAGCTAAGAAGGAGAACCTGAAAGGGTAGGTGTTTTTGAATCTTAACGCTCAGGTCAACTGCCTCTCCACTTGTAAGACCTTTCAGCAAAGCTGGCTCCACATAGTCACAGGACAGAGATGGCCTTATTTAGTGTGACTGACAATGGAAAGGGCCGGCCGTCCCCACAGCCACCTACAATCCCTGTGTCATCACTAGATCACATCTGAAATCCCATCGATGGTGCGCCACTCAAACAAAGATGTGGGTCTTTGCCTCAAGGGAACACCACTGAAGGAGGCAGCAGGGACGGTGAGCTTTGGCAGAGCGTTGTACACAAGAGTCAAGTTCAGGAACGAAAGAGAATATTCAGGAATGGGGGGGTGGGTAGGGGAAAGAGCAAGTCCAAGGGGTCAATGGGAGGTCTCCCTGGTGCCTTTCATTTAGAGCTGGCGGACTCCAGTCCCGTTAGCTCCTCTGAGTCCCCCATGAAATCATGACCAAAGGTGGGAAGAAAAAAATAAAGGCAGGAGCCCCAGAGCAGAGGAAAGGCAAAATAACAAAGTCTGGGAGCCAAGAGAAATTTTGACTTAAAACGGACTTAATAGACGTGGAAAGCCGCCTCCTGAAGTGCTGGTGGGGGAGACAAGAGGCAGCGGATCTGCACGAGGCTCCCGGTGCCTCTGGAAACAGAAGGGAAGCAGGAGCTCTAGAGAGGAAGAGAGCCAGAAGTCCATTCGCCAAACCATCAGATCCTCTCCCCAAACCAGAGATCAAAACTGCCCCTTCACGCCCAAGTTTACCCACCGGGCAGGGTGAGGGCCAGCAGGACAGCTGAGGCACATGTGCTATCGTGAGAACAGGGGGGTTCAGGTGGGGGGCTGCAGACCGTGGGACCCCTGGCGTAAGGATTATTTTAGGCTGATTAAGAAATAGCAGACACCGGAGCAGCTCTGAAAACTGAGTACAAGTTGCCCTTTCGGAAGAGCCATTCATAAGAGAAATGTCCATTTGTAAGGGCGTGTTCTTCTCAATAGCAGGGAAAGGATAACAATCTCTAGAAATTTGTCAATGGGGAAGGTATGGACTTAAATCTATATCACCCTTACCACAGTTATAGTCCTTTTTCTGGTAACCTCCCCACACTCGTCCCCTGCCCACCATCCCAACATCTTTCTTTTATTTTTAGCTAAAAATAGTATTTTAAGGTGGTGGCTTGAGCCGTTCTGGGGAACTACTCCGTTTTTCTGGGTCTCTCCCATGTATATAGAGGGTATCCATGTTCGTGAACTTCTGTTTTTCTCCTGTTAATCTGTCTTTCATTATAAAAGTATCTCACCCAGGAACCTAGAAGGGTAGAGGGAAAATTATTTTTCCTCCCCTATAATCATAAGAAAGCCTGCATATTGGGGCAAAGATATTCCCAGGCTCCTTCCCTCATTCTGGGTCGTACATGGGCCAGGTTTACACCCTCTAGGCACGGGGTCAAATTTCCCAACAAGCTCAAGAGAAAAGACTCAAAGACTTGGATAGTCAGGGAGGCCCTCCCCCAACAAAATGGTTCAAGAAGGGTACCCTACACTGAAGTCCACCAGACAACAGGCTCCACTTGCTGCCACGTGAACTGGGGAGACCCTGGGCTCCTGATCCAGTCTGTCCCAAAGATGTCCCGGAATGCTCTTGGCTTCAACATGAAGAAGAATTCAAAGACAGACACACAACACAGTGGATAAGCAACACAAATGGGAAAGTTTATTAAACCAAAAATACCCACTCAAGGGGCACCTGGCCAGCTCAGTTGATGCAGCAGGCAATTCTTGATCTCAGGGTTATGAGTTCAAGCCCCACAGAGAGATTACTTAAAACATAAAATCTTTAAAAAAACAAAACAGAACAAAAACAAAATACAGTTTTAAGATAGGAGTAGATAAGCTTAAAAGAGAGCAAGCTGTGTGCAGGGGTTTGGGGTTCTACCTTTTATGTGCAGTTGTTAAAAAGAGAGTACAATATTCATTATTTGGTGTGGGGAAGCAGGGTTTCCGGTTGTGGCGCTGCCATCTTGGGCCTGTCTGGTGGGATCCGGCTTCTCGCAGATGCTACCAGGACGGGACTCTGACCTTCCCTACAGCCCGCCGTGGCCTCCCTCTTGCTGGCCTCTGGGGATCCCGTTAGAGCCTCACTGCCTCTAAGACACCACCTTCCAAGCTCACTAGTGTTCCATTTCATTTCAAAGGAAAGAGCAAAATACTGTTGCGCCATCAAACAAGTGTAACAGGAAAATGTGATGGCAGGAGTATAAAACCAAGGTTGGACGTTATAGCTGAGGAAATCTCCCAGATGGTAAGGAATAGGGGGCAGGAAAAAGAATGAGAAAACAAGAGACAAAAGTTCAAAACAAAACAAAACAAAAGCTAATGGATTCATAGAGGAAACACGTAAGTTGCATAATGGATGTTTTAAGAAAGAACATAGAGAAAAAAGAAGGGAAGACATTATGAAAAAAATAACTCAAGAAAAATTCCAGAACCAAAGCACACGAATTTTCCAGTTGAAATGGCTCATTAGTGCCTCGCAAATGGATACAAAACAAAACAAAACAAAACCTACCCAGAGTCCATCATCATAAATTTGTGGGAACAAAGAGAAAATCCCAAATGCTTCCAGAAAAGAGTAAACACAAAAACAAGTAAGAAAGGATCCAGGCTCATGAGCACAACAGACTTGTTCGGGCCAAGGGCAGCCTGCCTCAAGATGGGCTGCTTTGGGATGAAGATTATTTTAAGTGAAAAAGTCATCAAAATCCAGCTGATTCAGGAAAAGCTCCTTCCATCTCCCTTGACAGCCTAAAAGAATTTAGACAGAGGAGCTGGTCCAGGGAAAGAGCTGTCGGCTTCGGGAACTACACTGTGTGCCATGAACCAGGAGCGGTAGACGAGGGAGGACCCTAGCAAGGCCTGTTGGATCAAGGTCCTCAGTGTCCCACTGTCTGAGTGGGACACTCCGTGTATACCAAACATTCACTCTCCTGAGAACTGCATTCCTTCCCGGTGAAGTCCCAGACCCCTGTCCCCTTCTCATCAGCTCAAAACAACATATACGCCGCCTCATGTGGCCTGACCGTCTTTGGCATTTCTCCTCTGTGAGGCTTCCCTGTACATACACTGTGATATTGGATTCTCTCCTGTTTATCTTTCTTTTGTCAATTTGATTCTTATTTGATTTAATTTGATTTTGTCAATTTGATTCTTGTCTGGCTAGAAGGATCTTGAAGAGGACAGGGTATCCTTGCTCCCCGACAGACAGATTCTAACAGTAACACTAGAAGCTAGAAGAGAACGGGACCAGGTTTTGAAAACTCTTTGGTAGGATGGATTCAATCTAGAATTCTGTATGTAGTCACACTGTTGATCAAAACGAAAGACGGATCTATGAGTCTCCCAAGATGCCCTTCTCAGGAGACAACCAGAGGAGACCATCCACCAAAATGAGGGAGTCAGGAAAGGAAGAAGACAAAGGCCAAAGGACACAGGAAAAGGACACAAGTATGTGGCAAGGGGAAGCCCCCAGCAGACCAAGACAGGAGGTGGCAAGGGACAGCAGAGGCTGCTCCCAGATGCCGGAGAGTTGGTCAGGCGTCAGTGAAGGAAGTGTATCTGTCCGTCCCTGGAAATGACACGGAGAATACTTGAGCAAATGCAGAGGAGGTTTACAATTTTCTTGGAGACGTATGGGAATGGCAGAGACAGGACTACGGAAAAGTCAGCAAACGCAAAAGGGATGATTATGAACTGTAGGGAACATAAAAAAACCATGAAGGAGAGCAGACCAGAAGATGGTGTACCTCAGCTGTGCACATTCACATGGAAGAGAGAGAGAGAGAGTGTGTGTGTGTGTGAGAGAGAGAGAGAGAGTGTGTGTGTGTGTGAGAGAGAGAGAGAGAAAGTGTGTGTGTGTGGGGTGGGGCAGTCGGGTCCAGGGTATCAGAGCTAAATTGTCATCCTCTACAGTGAGGAGCTAACAGTCGTGCCTGCTACCTAAAACTGAAAAACAGGAAATAGCAAAAAAATGTGATTAAAAAATATGGAAGTACAAATAAAAAATAAGCAGCGAAAGGCGTAGGAATGATTTGCCTCTGGGGAATAGGGAGTGGGGAAAGAAACCATGGAGTTCCTTTGTTTTTTTTCTTTTTTCTTTTCTTTTCTTTTTTTCCTTTTTGGGGAGAGTCTTGTAGAACATCTGGTATTTTAAACTAAGAGCGTTTCTAACTTTGATTGCAAACGTTCTTCATACAGCTTGCAGATTCCACCCGTGCCTAGCCCTTTACATATCAAACTGACAGTCTGTTTTTATACAACAAAAAGATATAAAAAAAATCAAAACTTCTAGTAGATTCCACCATTTGATGAAAATTGATCTCTATTTCTGTCTACTTGTGCACTGCAACTTACTCCCAAAGCAGTATCTTTGTAGAAAGTAGATTTTATACCTTCTAAAAACATGCCTAACTTTCCTCCAGAGCCGATCACAGAAGAAGGCATCATAAGGGTGCAGGAAATCACACGGGGGCGGGTGTGAACGGCTCAGATCAGGAGTGCGTATACCTCTCCACCAACAACATATCACCTTCTGAAGTTTGGGAGGCGGTGAGCCTGCAACTGGGTCTGTGGTTTATAGGGATACAGGGCGAGACAGTCTGAATTCATCCCACCAACTGTGACCGAAGGCAGACTGTATGTAACAGGCAGGGTCAGACACTCAAGTTACAACGAACAGGAAGGCCTGGGGGATGCTTCCGAAGAACAGGCATTCTCTGGTGATGGATGACTTGAGAGCCCATCCTGAAAAAGGACTCTCCTGTTCCGTTCTGTTTAGGTTGGCACGTCGGGACTGTCTGAGTCTTTTACACTGAGAATGCATCCATCCATTCCTCGTACCGTAAAAAAATTTAAAACAGAAGAAACGCTCAGAGGATTGTGTACACTCTAACAGATGGGTGCAGGGAATTTAAAAAAAAAAAAAAAAGTTTCAAGTCAGTGGCAGAGAAAGAGCAATTAATCTGGGGGGTGGGGACGGAGCCATCCTGAGACAGCTTCAGAGAATGAATGATACCGAGGCTGGTTCGAGAAGAATGGAGCCGGGAATGGAGCCCAGGATGCCACAATTCAAGGCCAGGGTCAAAGACAAGCAAGCAGGTCCTGAAGCTTCCAATGTGCAGTAAGCTCCACTGGCATGGACAGAAACACTCCACTCATTTCCACCTCACCATCCGCTGAGGCAAGAGAAGGCCCGTCCACCCACAGACTGGCCCCGTGTCTTCCCTCCCTGTGCAGGCCCCCACCCCGCGAGCCTCAGCTTCCCGCTGTGGGTGCGAGGTGCTCCTGAAAATGGGTGTCTCCAGGGGATGAATATGTCACAGACACAAGTCCACGGGTAAGAGTGTGTCTGGGGACAGGTCTGCATTTGGGTTGGGGACTAAAGAACTTGGAATGAGTCCTGCTTACGGCTGGAAGTGTTCCAGGTTAAACTGCTGTCAGCAGAAGTTCCTAAAAGGCCTTTTAAGGAAACAGCACTTAAGAATAAGAAAATGAGACAACTTCCTTGGACACTGCCTGCTGAAACCCCCCATGCACTAAACTCTGAGCCAGGAGAGTTTAGAAATAAGTGACATCAGCTGCCGAAGTTCACTGCCCTGACATAGAGTCATCCAGGCGCTGGTGGTAAAGACCTTAAAGAAAGCCCGTGTGTTCTGTGGTCTATTTTAGATCAGTACGACGGTTCTCCAACTTCAGCATGCCTCAGTTTACCCTGGAAGGGTTAGAAAAGTACAGACTGCTGGGCCCCATATCCAGAGTCTCGGATTCAGTGGGTCTGGGGTGGAGGCCTGAGAATCTGCCTTTCTAGTAAGTTCCCGGTGGACAGTGAGATTGCTGGCCCTGAGATCACGTTTTGCAAACCATCAGAAGAGTCAATCCCACGTCATATAAATAAGATAAACGAGCCCTGGCATGGTGAATTTAATGGCAACTTAATAATTTAAATGTGCATTAGGAAGTATTATTAGTGGAATGACTCTGAACTCACTTGGAATCCATTTTGGTCACCTTCTTGGTAAAAAATTCATCCACACCTTCGTCCACTCTTCCCATAAGGCCGTTCTGCTCACCGTCTTGGGGGACGACGCTGGCGGTGCAGACCTGCAAGTCGAACACGGGGAACGGTCATTCAGGCCGCGTCACTTGTCAAACATTACAGTCCTGTTCCAGGCACGGTGAGGAGGGCCGTGGGAAGGACGAGACCAGCTAAGTAAGGGCCCAACGGTCTACAGGAGGGCAAGTTCTGCGTCGAACTGTGATGGGGGCTGGAACAAAAGCGAGGCGTGCACTATTAAGGCACAGTTTCCTGGGGCTGGCTGTCCCAGGCAGCGAGGTGCCCAGTGCCCCTAGAGACGGAGAAAGGCATTGCGGGTGCTGGTAAGGGAAGAGAAAATGCACAAGGGAAAGGAAACAGGGCTGGTTCTGAGACTGGAGAGCACTGGATGGCCAGGGGCCAGTAGGGTGTGGGTGGGATTAATGGCTCAGTCCAAACCCTGGCAGATACTAACATGGGCCCCTGCAACCAACCCCCCACTTCCTTTCTTTCTGGTGGGAAGAACCCTGATTTCAAGTTGTGAATACTTACTTGTATGAACCAAATACCATAATTCTACCTCCTTGCCCATGATCGGTAGCTAAGGCGTATGATATAATTCCAGTCAGTGAGATGTAAGGCAAAACTGCTAGGGGCTCATGAGCTGGTTTTCCTGCAGAGGAAGGAATGTATGTTTTCCTGCATGGTTATATGTGGGAGGACGTGATGTCGGAGCCACAGCAGCCCCGTGGGGTTCAAGAGAAGGCAAGCCTGAGGACAAAAGCCAACATGTCTTGGACAACAGAGCATAAGGGCAGAAAGGGCAGAAAACTCCTGAATGTTTGTGCTTTGCTGCTGAATAAATCAGTCTTTGATCCTGAAAATTTTGGATTTCTTGGCAGTATTTCTCACTATTTAAGTCATGTTTAGTTGTATCTCTTATCTCTACCGAATGAATACTTCCCAATCAATGACACAAGAACCTATGGTGAACAGTCTTGAATCGTACGCTGAAGAGTGTGGAATTTTACTTTGCAGGCGATAGGGAAACCACAAAAGAAGGGCATGACCAAACCTGAACTCTGTTCAGATAATTCTAGGGCAGCATGAAGGGCATGCTGGAGAAGCCTGGGAATGTATGTAGGCGAATCTGTTCAGGAACACAAAAGAAAGAGTCCTGGAAGAGTCTAGTCTAATCTGGAGGAGATGAGGAACAAATTAAAGGCTTGAGAACTGAGAAAGGAGGTGCCTCAGACGAGGTCGAAGTTTCTAGGCTAGGTGAATGGGAGCCTCATTCGAGGCAACATAATTCGAAGACCAGATTTGGAGCAAGAAATGATGAGTCCAATTTCTGATGAGCATTTGAGATGCTGTGGGAAACCCAGGGTCAGGCACCCAGCACACACATGAAAGCTTGGGTCTCAGGAGAGAAGGTGTAAGGAAATCATTTATCAAGTCAGCATTGCTCCTTGAATGGACAACTCACAGTGAGCTTCACCACCTGTCTGACTTGTGTCTGCAATGGCGTATTAAGTTAATATTTCACACCAATAGGTTGTGGGCCCTTGAGAAAGAGGGCATAGGTTGCTCATTCCTTTGGGCACAAGAACAGATTCTCCTGTGGGTGAGAGGTTCTCTGTAATCTTGATTTGCAAGTGTCAGGCTGCCTCGGGGGGAATCTGGCTCTTGTCCGAGTCTGCATACATACTATTTAACGGAAGAGCCAATCACATGCTCTAAGCAATCATCCACTTCACTCACTGGGAAATCTCCATTACGAACATGAGCTGTGTGTCTGAGTTCATGTTTGTGAAATGCTGAAAAGCGAGCTGATAACAGATCACAAACAAAAGAACTCCCATGAAATGCGAATAATAACCGTGATATGTCTCATCTGAATGGTGCTTCTATTGGAGCAAGGCTTTCCTACGCAGTAGAATAGAGCAGAGAATCAGCGAAGTTCTGTAATTCAATTAGGGAGAGAAAGCAGCTGTCTGAGTCACTTTTACCACAGAAGATAAAGCAGCACAGAACTTGCTTGTGTTAGCATTTCTCCCTCTGTCAAAGAATGGAGACGGGGATCTCTCTGGTAATGATGGAGCCCCGTGTGTGCTGAATGCTTCATCGTTCGCACAAGCGTCTCACACGTTATGATTTCATGTTCCCATCTACTCTTTGCACTGAAAAGGAAAGGTTAGTTTCATCTTAGTTTTTGATTAGTCACAGATCAAAACAGTGGCTCAGAGAGTGGGAGGCACGCGCACGGGTCCCCTGATTGAAGGACGAGAAGGATTATGAGCCCAAGACGTACAGTCCTAACAGGGGGCTTCCTTCCAATGGACCCATGACTCCCTTCAGAGGTTCCCTCGCAAATTCTTCTCATTTTGAGAAAGAGGAAAAAACCACGATTTTTTACTAGCATAAATTTCTCCTTTAAGGCCCTTTCCTTTCTTCTTGCTTTGAAACGGAATGCAGAGCGAGCACAAAAGGTTCTCAGGGGTCAGGGAGAACTTCAGTGGGTTTCAGAGATGGAAGCAGACAGGGCTCAACAAATCAGTCCGCTTTCCTGCATGACGGGCCAGCTTTCAGGGCTGGACAGACCTTGAGGCTGATCCCTCCCAGTCTAACCCTGTCATTTCAGAGATAAAGACGCTGAGAGCAGAGGGGTGATGGGAAGTCCAGAGTCGCTGGGAGATCCTCAGTGAGAGGCGGTTTAAAATGTATCCATGAGAATTGGTAGGGGGAGGTGTCGGCAGCTTGTATGGAGAGCAGCAGAAATACCGAACACAAGAATGAAACCGTTTGTCAGAACAGTTCAAGGCTAAACACAGATGCCGTTTCAGCTCAATTGCTAGCAAAAGGAAAGGAAGGGACACAGAAACATCAGAAGTTCCCTGAATCCCACTGGACTTTGGTCTTTCTGTCAAGGAACATACATTTCAGACTAAAAAGTACAGCATCATTACTGGAAGGGGAGAGCAGAAATCCCTCAGCGGGCTGAAATGGATGCGTGCAAAGAAAGGCTTTTGCAAAGAAAACGGGACATCGGAGTGGCTGTTGCGGTATCTGACAAATCGAAAAAGTCGATTTTGCACTTTGGTGTATGAATACATGCTAAAAGGATAATTTGCGAATGCTGAGAAGATGAGCCAGTGATTATGAGGACTAATGACAATTCAGACCACCCTCCGGCAGGCTTATGAACATGATCGCACCAAGGAAACACTGTGGGTGGTGCACCTGGTTTCCGACGAGGCAGCTGCCAAACCTCTCCTAATGTCTCCAGAGGCCGCATGGAGAGAGATGGGCAGGGAGGGAGGACAATTAGTGTATTATTAGTAACTCTGAACGCATACACCCAAGCAGTGCTAATGAGCAAGCTGCATGATCATGGAATCTTACACGCATACATTACAGTAGGAATCACGGAGAAGAGAGAGCGAAGGAATTAAGTCAGGAAAAAAATAACCGAGAGGATGTAAAGTGAATGAAATATAATAAAGGGACCAAAATTGATGAATCTGAGAGGACAAAAGAAACCAAAGCTGATTCTTCCAGGAAAAAAAAAAAAAAAAAAGGAAAAGAGTAATAAAAGAGACAACCTTGCAAAATGAGGAGAGAGGCCAAATAGATCAGAAAAGGGAAAAAATGGGACACAGCTACGGTTCAGGAGATTAAAAAGTTGTAAGAATGTTATAAACAACGAAATGAACAATTATACTAAGTGGATGACATCCTAGAAAAACACTGATGGCCAAGGTGGTCTCAGGAAGAATTAGGTAATCTGATTAGATCTGTAACAAAAGAAAGCAAATCCCTAGAAGAGGAATCTATGCATAGATATCACCAGCACACACAAGACACATCAGCCCAGATGGCTTCCCAGGGGAGGAGCAGAAAATCTCCACTGGATACAGACAGTTCCGGAGAATAGGAAAGGAGAGCTTCTGAACTAATTTATGAAGATAGTATAATTCCGAAACCCAAGTACAGAGATGGTCTAGATAAGAATAACTATAAGTCTCTCTTATTTATGCACATAGATTAACCCCCCCCAAAATATGGTAAACAAAACCCAGCAGTATATTAAAACAAAGCAAGGATATATACCTGAAAGTAGTACAACACAGTATGTTAATTATACTAGGATTAAAAAAGTAATCAAGAGTATCACGATTATTATCAAGAGTGGTATACCTTTAGGAAGGTCCATTATTGTGATTCACGACAACAGCAAAGCAAAAGAGAAAAATGATTAATTTCCAGAAAAATAAGTGATTAATTTCCAGAAATACTGAAGGAAGAAACCAATCAAAATTAAACCATCATTCACTGAAAAAAAAAATTAGCCAACTAGGAAGGAAACTTTCTCAACTGAGTAAGGAACAGCAGAAATTGCTACATGCCTACCCAGTCTCGGTATCAAATCCTGACTTATTTGGCGTATCCATCAGACCAAGTGAAACACATTATCTTCTCAGATGCTCTTGCACCCGGGGCTAGAAATAATGGCTCATTTCTGGACAGTGAGATGTAAGAGCAAGTATACTAGGACTTCTGGGTAAGCTCACATTTCCCAACGCATGTGCCCCCTTTTTTCTGTCTGCAATATGTTTATAAATATAGAAGACTACAGGTCTTGCTTGAGAGTGACCACTACCAGTTACCAAGATGACACAGCTATGAAAAAGTGAATACATCCACTCTCACCACTTTTACTCATCATGGTACTAGAAGACCTAGCCATAGCAATCAGACAAGAAAAAGAAATACTTTCACTAAACATGACACTAATTATAGGAAAAAACTCATAAGACTCCACCAAAAAATTACCAGTATTAATAAGTGAATTCAGTAAGGTCACAGAACCTTTAATCAATATGCAGAAAAACATTGCATTTCTATACAGGAATAATAAAGTAGCAAAAAGAGAAATTAAAGAAAGAGTGTCATTTAGAATTGCAACAAAAAGAATAAAATACCTAGGAATAAACTTAGCTAATGAGGTGAAAGACCTGTACTCTGAAAACTATAAAATGTTGATGAAAGAAACTGAAGATGACACAAAAATATGGAAAAATATGGAAAGATATTCTGTGCTCATGGATTGAAAAAACAAATATTGTTAAAATGCCCATACTATATCCAACAGCAATCTTCAGACTTAATGCAGTTCCTATCAAAATAGCATTATTCACAGAATGAGATTAAATAATCCTAAAATTTGAATAAAATCAGAAAAGAGCGTAGATAGCCAAAGCATCTTCAAAAAGAACAACAAAACTGGAGATATCACATACCCAGATTTCAAGCTATACCACAAAACCGTAGTGATCAGAACAGTATGGTATTGAACAAAAACAGACTTGTAGATCACTGAAACAGAATAGATAGCTCAGAAATAAACCTGTGATTATATGGCCAATTCATCTTTAACAAAGGACGCATAAATAAGCAATGTGAAAAAGACAATTTCTTCTTTTTATTTTTTTTTTAAGATTTTTTTTTATTTGACAGAGAGAGATCACAAGTAGACAGAGAGGCAAGCAGAGAGAAAGAGGAGGAAGCAGGCTCCCCGCCGAGCAGCGAGCCCGATGCGGGGCTCGATCCCAGAACCCTGAGATCATGACCTGGGCCGAAGGCAGAGGCTTTAACCCACTGAGCCACCCAGGCGCCCCGACAATTTCTTCTTGACAAATGGTGTTGGGAAAACTGGACAGCTACACACAAAAGAATGAAACCAGACCCCTTTCTTATATACCATACATACAAGTGAACTCAAAATGCATTAAGAACCTGAATGTGAAACTAGAAACTACAAAAATCCATAAATCCAAGGATAACAAACCACATTCTTTCCTACACAGAGCTTACAGACAGAGAGTGCCTAGAGAACACTATGGCGAGAGCTATAAAAACAGTTAGAATAGCTATGAGCAGTAGGCACTGGAGGAGCCGAGGCCTCCATGTAGGGTTGTTCAGGCGGTGCACTATGCACAACCAGTCTGAAAATGACCTCCCCTGAAGTCATGTAAACACAGACCTATGGGAGGACAGAGATAGACACAGGGACGGCTTCCTGGAATACTGAGACAAGTGGAGATCTCAAAGATAAGTGGTTATCAGCCCAGGAAGCATGTGGAGTGCAGAGAGCAAGTGATGAGAAAATGGCTACAGCTCTGGAGGATTGACACCCAGGCTGAGAAGCAGCAATGTCAGGAATGACAAGGAGGAAGGCGGACAGCAGATCAGGGTCGGCAGCAGGGACCTGGTGTTCAGGGTCAATTGTGATGCTCCGTGGGGGACAGGGGCTATGAGCGGAAGACAGGTTTGAAGAAAGAGAGGCCCCCAGTTCTGAATGTGTGGATCCCGAGGGGCTCTGGGACACTGAAGTCCAGGAGGCAGGTGAACACTTGAACCCAGAGTGGAGCAGACACAACAGAAATCAACAAGTGGCAACCACGGGCTCTGACAATGGGGCCCAGGCAGAAAATAACACAGTTGGAGGCCTCACGTCCACGCGGGGCCAGGTGCCTGGGCCAATCTCCAGCCTCCCCCCTGGAAGGGAAAGGGCGAGGGGGAGAAGGGGCCCCTCCCGGCCACCTACCGCTGCCTGGGTGGGCTGCTGCTTCTTATTCCGTTTTGGCCTTAACTTGGTAAAGTGCTCCAGCTTCTTCCCCTCCTCGGAAGGCAGCTCAGAGATCAGCCCGGAGCTCCGCTTCTCTGGTCGGAAGGACGGGAAAGGTGGGTCTTCGATGTGAATGGGCACCTCCTCCAGCGCCTTATCGAGGTCAAACTCCATCTCTGAGATAAAGCAGAGCCCTGGGCTGACGCTTACTGCGGAAGGACGACGCAATACAGAATTCCTCAAAGGGACTCTAAGTGTATCACAGAACAGCAAGTGCGCTCCTGGTCCCCATCTGTTCATATAGAGCATCCCTGGGAGGCATCCCTGAGGTGGTCAGAGGTCCCTGCTGCGGGTCTGTCACAGTCCCGGGGAAGTGGCAGGCATTCATTAATGACTCACCGAAGGCTCTGGAAACGGGTCGCAGCATCCGGCTATGGATACTCTTCCTTTTGGATTTAGGAGTCATCTAGCAATGAAATAAAGAAAGCATTTAGGTACTCACAGAAAACTTGCCTTTCAAACTTCAGAAACCTCCTGGGGGGGGTGGGCGAAGGGGCGGCTGCAGAAACATCTGGGATCACATGTTACCCTCAGTATTTGCTTCCCTTCTTTCAAAGATGGTTCGTCACCTCTGACAGCCTGCCTGGAAAGACTGAGCCCACACATTTCTCAGTGTTTACAGTGCTCTCAACCCAGACAAACCCCCTGCTTGCTTCTTGCCTCCAGCTACCTTCAGTTACATTCTATCAGTAGCATTCTATGTCTATGAAGATTTACATTCATCAGTTACATTCTATTTATATGGTGGAAAGGATCAATGAATGATACAGAACATAATTCCAAGTTGCACATGAGGATATTAAAATGGATATAAAAAACCAGATTAAAAGATTGTAAACACCAGGTGCTAACAAGGGAAACTGCCAACTATTCACTGTCCGTTAACACCTGCACATGAGGGATGTAAGGCAACCCCTAACTCTTCATCCCTTTAAGGGTTTCAGCACTTGTAACTGTTTCATTTCATATGTCTGCCACCAAGATTTTGAGGTTTACATTATGGGAAAAGGCTAACTAGGAAAAAAACTGCTATGACTTAGGAGTCGGTATCTGCTGTCACTTTTCAGGAAGAGTCTTTGATCCTGTTAGCCTTTTAAAAATGAGATCAAACCCCAAATCACCAAACATCTTAAGCACCAGTGCCAATCTTGATGACGCAAAGCCAAATCTAAGGGGGGGTCTTAGCTTCTCCCGCAGCAGGACCCCAACTGTTCGAGCGGGAGGTGGCCTCAGTTATCATCCAGAGGAATGAATTTGAAGGAAGAAGTTGTGTCACAGAGATGACAAGGGCTTGTACTGGAGCTGGCATTAGGAGCAGCATCGGGGAGAGAGCCATTGTGAGGATCCCTCAAAACTGCACACTTTGTAATCGATATACAGATGAATGGATCTGCGGGATGTTTTAATTGGTCTGATACTGGAAACTAGTATTTGTCTAAACTAAGAGACAAGACAGCTTACTTGGTAGTCTTTCGTTTAATAGGGGGTCATGTAAGGCTTTCTCAGAAAACATCCACATACATGAAAAACTCTCTTCGGTTCAAGGAATGAATTGGTTCACACTGATTTTTAAAGCAAACTACTTTACAGTTCTTACAATTTTATTCCAGATTTAACAACAGTTAAATCTTGGCTGTTATTTACTATTGAGAGAAAAGGGAGAGAAAAGATGAGCAATCGGCTGGTCGTCTGGAGATATACAGTGAAAACCTGATTTGGTTCTTTCGTTCAAGGTTTTGTTAAAGGCAGACGATCTAAGGACTACCTATCTGTAAAGTAACAGGTCTTGCGGGTTCAGTAAAAATGGCGTCAACACAATGAAACTGGAAAGGGACCCAGCTTCCAGGTTGTTCTCCTCCCAAAACGGCCCTGCCATCCACCGAACAATATAGTGGACTGACTGGTCTCTCCATAGGTGAAACTTCTAAAAATAATTGATTTTCAGGGGACACAAACTCCCAAAATATACACTACATTTAATGAAAATGTCTTTAGTATTCCATCCCCTTTGTGCACAACCATAATGGGTAAAAGAAGCAAGCAGCAGCTGGGGATATAATTTCCAGCCAATTCATTTAGACAGCCACAAATAAATAAGAAAGAGGTTTTAAAATGCATGGAATGAAGATGTCTTCCAACATTTTTTCCTGTGACTCTTGATTAGATTTTATAGAAAGAGTGTTCATCGGCAAAAATAATCTAGCCCAAGTTTCCCTACATAACCTTTATAAAAGAGACCAAATGTGTGACCATTATGACATTTCAAATATATGACAATTTTAAATATGTGAAGCAGAATGTGTATATTTAATTATATATAAAAGAATACATGGACTGCTTAACATTTATAAATAATATGAATATATATAAGAAAGATATTTACAAACTAATGTCCATCTGTGACTAGGACATTCAGCTCAACCTGATTTCACAGACACACTGAGGACTGTAGGAACTCATCAGGATATTTGATGGTGGACTTCAACCAAAGGGGGAACTAGTTCATTCTTGGTTTGACTTTCTAATGCTTCAAAGCTATCCTTCATTTCATACGCTCTGTACAAGTGTAAATATCTCCAGAGGGCATTTCACATGAAACTTTTCCACTGATTGGGACATATCTGTTAGTTTTGAAGTTTTTGACATTTGGGCAGGGACAATGGACATTAGCTGAAACAAGCAAGACTTAAATGAGACTAGTTTCTGCAACTGGTGTAAGAATGCAATTCGATTTTAGACATTTCTTTTTGTGCACGAACAGTTTCATGCTCTCTTATGGTTTAAGTATAACAACGGGGGGGGGGGAGTAAATTTTATTTCACTCCTATTTTTCTTTCTTTCGAATTTTTTCTTCCTTAACAGTTTTAGAGGAAAAAACTGAACTTGCTCACTCTTTACTGGCTCACTCCTATGATTCCACTACATATAAATCTAAAGCAAGAGGAAATATAACAATGAGCTACGATTATCTTCCCAAGAATATATTTAGGGACAAATATTCTGTGTTTCTCCAGAAATCTGGTTTAGATGCACTCTTTGCACCCTTCTCACAACTGTTGATCACATGAGTTGCAACCTGTGGGGGAAAATCTAGCTTTACCAGCCTTTTCAGAGCTGTTAGTGCTCTTACATCAAAATAAAGGGCTAATTTTCTCAGACTGTTTCCTAGTCTTCATTTCCTGCCCCGGACATTTGTCAATGAGTATTTACTGACAGGAGAGATCATAAAGTGCCCCTCAGATAGAGGGTCAGAGCCTGAAGAAGAGGTACACACACCAAAGGATGCTTCACACATCAATTCATGGTCAACTATTATTTTAGGCCTAGACAAAATTACTTGAAAAATGCATTTTGTAATAAATTATTTTCAGTATTCACAAACTTGGCAAAGAAGAGGAACAGTGTGTTAAACCCTTTACAAAGTAACTTCAGAAGGAAAACCCCACGCGTAAGACTTCTTTCTCATCCTAACCTCACCATGGCCGACTGCAGACGAAAGGCAGGGCCCTATTCTCTAGGAATCAAAAGCAACACAATGTCTACATTGCTCAGAAATCTCACTCATTTCATTCAGGTTTTATAACGAAATTGAGATGATCTATATGTCACTCAAGTGATAGGACTATTTTAACACTTTAACAACTTATGTTGGAGTCTGATGAACAACGCAACACTTTTTTTCCTGTTAAACTCACTTTTAGCATGTAATTCCTAGATATATATATATATTTTTTTAAGCGAGAGTGAAATTGTTTCTATCACAATGGAGAAGCTGCCTTGTTCATTTTATCAAGTTCGTGCAAAGAATAATAAATAACACTCTCACTTTGGGCTCAAGAATCCCTGATTTTCTTTTCCCTGAGGTTAAAACAAACAAAAACACAGTTGGTTTAAAAAAACAACAAACAGTTGGGAAATGAATTGGGAAAATTCTTCTGATAGGAGAAGCAAATCATGATGCCAACTTTCTACATCCCTGGGAAGCAAGAATCAGGAAGAAAAATACCAAAACAGAACCCAGATATTTGAGTGATCTTTTTTTTTCTTTTTCTTTTCTTTTCTTTCTTTTTTTTTTTTAACACAAAGGGAAAAACCACTTCTCCCCTCTTGAAGGCTGATACACTCTTCATCAACATTCTGCTGGCTTTCAGGCAGAGCTAGGATCTTTTCAATTCATTGCCTGTTTTGCTGCTGAACCAGCTTGTAAAATGCAACCTTGTCTCCAGACTGCTGCCGGTTTCACGCAGGATCCGCAGACGGATGACGACACTCAGTCTCCGGGGAGACCAGCCGGGCAGCGCAGAAGCAGATGGAGCACAAGAACACAAACCAGAACAGCCAGAAACTGCAGAGCCACCGAGAAATACTTACACTTGTACAGCAGAGAGTCTCCATGCAGCAAAAAGGAAGGAAAAAAAGATGAATGGGAGAGAGATAAAGCAACAGCATTACAGGAAAAAGGGAGGGAGAGACACAGTTCACAAACAGAGAAGCCCCATAAAAAGCTTTCACAGCAAAGGAATAAGGCAAGAATGAGGCCACAGTTATTGGCTTAATGCGTCCATTCTAGCTCTGGGTAAGCAGCCACACAGTTGCACAGTTACAGCTTGAAAACGGCAGAAACTCTTGGAGACGTGACCTCTTCTGTTACATGTGCACAGAATGCCGCCTACAAACCCCAGAAGGCAGGGGCTCCATTTGGGGAATGGAGACGTCATCAGCATCAAAGGCGCATGGTAAATAGAACACTGGACAGACACTGGGAAACTCCATGCAGGTTTTGGTTCTTGGGCCAAACTGCTAGACCCAGAAACAACATGGGGACGGGGGGTCTCCAGGCATGTAGAAACATCCCTTCTGGGGGTCCTTCTCTATCGTCTGATGCTCCCCACTGTGCTGTAGGATGAAGGAGTTTTGCATCCTCTCTCCCCCTCAGTCACCAAAGCTTTTCAGGAATGGAGCTGATGCCAGGTTCTAGAAAGCAACCTACCCACAGTGTTACCAATGGTGATGATCCCTTATGCCTTATATTTGACATTCGGTCTCAATTAAACAAACTGATCACCAGCAGTTGTTAGGTCATCTTCTTAATGCTGCAAATTTGTAAGAATTTTTTAAAAACAACCAAAACACAAGTCCAGTTATAGAACATCAGGCTTTGTGAAAGCAAAATACTTGGCGGGGGAGGGAGGCCAAGGGAGTTTTTTCCAAATTTCCTGAAAACACACCCTGACGAAGGCTACCTACGCCATCCACCTGGGGCTGACTCTTTTTCAAGTTCCTTATTTTTTCTGTGGCACTTTTTCTCAAAGCACAACACAATGAAATCATGGTACCCTGCAATCTGAGAATGGGAGTGGTCTGGGTCTCTTTAGGGACAATGGTGGCACAGGGGCATCTGGGTGGCTCAGTCAAGTGAGTATCTGAGGCTCCGGTCACGATCTCAGAGTCGTGGGATGGAGCCCTGTGGCAGGTTCCACACTCAGTGCAGAGTCTGCTTGGGATTCTCCCTCTCCCTCTGCCCCTCCCCCTGCTCTCACGTGTGTGCTCTAAAGAAATTAAAAAAAAAAAAAAAAAAAAAAAAAAAGGAGGCACACCAGAGGCCTTCCCCATAACCATCGCCAACATCACCATTATCATCAGCGTATTACCCGCTTATCAGAAAGGCTTCCATCAGCAACGTGCCAGAAAAGCCTCAGTCTCCAGACTCATTTCATATTTTATTAGGTAATTTTCTTCAAACAGATCTCATTTTAGGATTCATTAAATTAGATCGAAACAGCCTTGCTAGATGGAGGGAGGAAAAGTAAAAATACATTTTCGCATATTATTGAATTGCTTGAAATAAAGACTCCTGCTCCCCTTTTTAAACACACATCCCCTTGGAAGTTTCCTTGGAGACACAGCTATGGATACAGACATGAGTGAGTTACAGTTGACGGTTAAGTCTCACGGATTATTTTAGACTTCCCTTCTTTTTGTGAAAGGTTAATTCAACAAGACAAGTGCTCTGTCCCAATGGTCCACCTAAAGATCATTATTAAGTGATGGTGAGGGACCTTTCAATTGGTTCAAAAAAAAAAGGAGGCACACCTATCACATGATAGGCAAGCAAGAAAAAAAAAGTTCCTATGAAGAGGGAAACCATGTCAACAAAAACCTCAACTTTTCAACGTAACAAAGATCATTAGCTCATGCCTCTACTCCTTCGGCACACTTTTTAGAACCCAGTTAACTATATTGACTCCAACATCTCTCATTAGGACAAGAGAAGGACCAGTGAGTGAAGAGAGATCATCCTCTCTTAAGAGTAGGTCTCACGTTCAAGGCTTTGGCATCCAAGAACTGAGCTCTAATCTCCAATCTGCCACTTATGGGGTTGTGAAGTTTTGGCTGAAGTTTTCGTAACATCAGCCTAGTTTCTAGTTTGTAAAATAATGTATTGTGAGGATTAAATAAGATAAAGTGAATATAAATGTTTATAGTGCCATTCAGTGGCCTCACGGCGCTTCACCAACTGGTAGTGATGATAAACATTGGGAATACTGTCATCTTTCCACCTCCTATTCCCAAGTCAAGGACCAGGGTGTGAGGACGCACGCGTAGGTCGTAGACTTAGATAGCCAAAAACTGGGAACAATCTAAAAGCCTATGGAACAGGGAAATGGATAACTCAAATGAAACTTAGTGAAATGATAGAACAGCAGTTAAAAGGCAAAAGAAGTTTCACAGGTAACAACGTGAACGAACCTCAAAAGCTTAATACTGAATGAAAAACGCAAGTTTCGGAAAAAATACACATGGTATGGTGCCACTGATGTAAATTCTAAGCCACACAAAATAACACTATATATTGCTCAGGAATCCGTGTACATCTGAACATAGAAACTAAACAGGTAGCGTCCAAACTCATAACAGAGATGCCTTTGAGAAGAGAGAGAATGTAGGTACTGGTCAACACTAAAGTGGTACCTGGTACCACTTTACCAGGGACGTTTTGTATTACTTAAGATTCAACAAATGTTTACTGAGCACCTACTGCATACCAGGCACTCTTGAGAAGGGGAATGGTACAGCTCAGTCACAGCAGGGGTACCCATGTCAGGTTACTGGGCTGCTGGTAACACTAAGTTCATTAGGTGGCAACCTCCCAACCAACCATTATAAGGGTACCTTGGTAATTAATAATTACTCCTTCAGTAAGTAATAGTAAGTCTCTGTGAACTTTTGTTGCATGGGGATGACTCCATTTTCAAACAACCATCGACAATCCCTAACTGGCTGAATGACTATAATGGGAACTACAAAACTGTAGCCCTTGCCACTTCTCTCATCATTCCCACATTTATTAGGTGCCGATCCCCTGCAAAGATTATTCCTTTTAAAGGTCCTCTGTAACCTTCTCTTTTTTACTTTCTTAGTATTGCTATGGGCTCATGGCAATGAGTCATCCTATCATAAACTATTACTGTCATTATTCTTTTTGGTGCTCAGAATGTCCGAGTGGAAGCCATTTCAATCTGGATTTTGTAGCCTTTGAAATGGTCCCTTTGGACGTGGGGCCCATCCTTGCTTTTTGACACAAGATATCCTAGGCTCACCTTCTGTTTTTCTGTGCACTTTTAGAATAGATCTGGGTAATTCCTGGTTAATGAATTAGGTTACAAAAATTAAATACTTCCTACCAGATTTTCAGCTGAGTCAATGCTCAAGGGGAACCAAAGACTCAGTCATTCTTAATTGATTTATACCCTCAACAGCAAACCAAGTAAGAGTCTCACATGTGTGGTTTAAAAAGCAATTTCTAAATAAATAAAATAAATCAAATTAACAATTTTAAAGAAAAGTCATTTCTACGCATTTCCATTTTTAAAATGGTGAGCTGGTGTAGACTTCCAAGAAAAAAAAGAGATGCCTAATCCTTTCTGTGCCGACTGGTTAGATAGGAGCAGGTTTTAAACTTTCCAGAGAGCAGGGCTATGTAAGGCACAACTCTGGGAGAAGTACAATAAATCTGGGTACAGAAGGGGAACAATATGCAGAGATTTCATGAGGTGCTATTTCCCACCGAACACATCATTACCTCCAGCTCTCCACATCACCCTATTAACTTCCATATCCAGAGTCCCAGAGCATATGAAAGTTAGATGGCATCGCGGTGTTAAATGCGTTGAGGGAGTAGCCCTGACGAGAGCCTATCATGAAAATCACAGGACTAACAATGTGTATGTTAACTTGATTTGCTTTCGTACTCTCCAGATCCGCACAATTTTTTTTGCTTGATGCAAGAAAATTAAAAACCTTTCTCTTCCCACCTCTGTCGTGTCTTCTTCAGGAAAACAGTTCATGGCTCACTTTTTGTTCATTCTCACTCATCTTGCAACTGATGCCAAAGTGAAGTGTTACACTTGTGTGTTTTCTTTAAAAAGTACCTATAACTTAATGCTCTTTCTTAAGGGCTGTGCAGAGAATGAAAGGGTTCGGTTCTGATTGCAAGCAGGCATCTTGAGAGCCCAGGTTAGTGCCGCCAGGCTAAGCAGCACAAGCTTGCGGACACGAGAACCAGGTACATGCCCCTTTTAGCACTGGTATAAAAAAGACCAGTACTTCATTGCCGTATTAAGCGCAATGTTATTCTAACAGTCATAAAAAGTTGAGTAAGATTTTAACCTTTTTAATTGCAAAAGAAAGAATGAGTAATAATGAGGGAAAACTCCAAGTATTAACACTTGAGAGAAGTATTTAAGGCTCTACTAGATCTTTGGAAAATCTACATAAAAATGGAAGGCAGGAATGAGGCGGCCAGGAGATTTAAAAACTCGCCTTCAGAATGGACATCATGGCTCAGTGACATCAAGAGGAATAATCAAAATTAGCCTAAAATGTTTAATATAACACATTTTTTTCTTTTCTAAATAATTTTGGCCTTTACAGGCAGGATTTTTTAGTGTAAGGAGAGGGATGTGACCTGCCTTCAGGCAGGCTCTGAGCAACAGTGACAAACATCTCCAGCCCCCCCCCCCTTATAAAAGATTTTATTTATTTATTTGACAGAGAGATCACAAGTAGGCAGAGAGGCAGGCAGAGAGGGAGGGGGAAGCAGGCTCCCTGCTGAGCAGAGAGCCCGATGTGGGACTCGATCCCAGGACCCTGAGATCATGACCTGAACTGTAGGCAGAGGCTTAACCCACTGACCCACCCAGGTGCCCATTAATGTAACACATTTACTCTGTCCGTAGGATATCAGCTCTATAAAGATGACAAAAAATAATCATTAATACCACCACCACCATCAAAAACCAGATTAAATCCTTTAACAAAATGGGGTGCCTGGGTGGCTCAGTTGGTTAAGCATCCGACTCTTGATCTCAGGGTCATGAGTTGTTCAAGTCCTGCATGGGGTGCCACAATGGGCTTGAAGCCTACTTAAAAAAAGCTTTAAATCCTACAACGATTTATTCTACTGGTTAAAAAAAAACTTGAGTCCAGTAAACCCCAGTGGTGCTAAGTGAAAAGAACAGATGGTGACTGACAGGCCTGATGCCATGGGATTCTGGCTGGAGAGCTGCAGCAGCCAATCAGCAAGCAGGAGATCTCGTTCTCGCTGGATCTCCTGGATCTCCAAGGAGTCTTATATCTCCTTATCCCAAATCTCCAACCTCAAACAGATCTCGGGGTAATGATGGCTTACCACCCAAACTCTGTAAAAAGTAGATCTGGCTCAGAAACCAAGGTCTTTGTCCTATTCAGTTCAACTCCATTTGACTGACATCCCTTCGGAATGGACTCTCCAGGGAGATTTTCGAAAGAGAATGGAATCTCAAGACACCTCTCTCCAGACTGCAGATCCGTTAGTTTGCATGTTATTTGCTCACAACCTTCCATCATCATCATCAACACAGTCCGCTTCATCTATGAGGAAATGTGCCAAATGCAAGGCAACTGTTTGCCACCAGTGATTTTTCACTGGCTTTGGTTGCATTTTAAAATGAGTTAACTATCTGCAACCCAAGCTACAGGGAACAGTGAGATAAACGGTCTACTGAAGTCACTTCCTACGTGCCACTCTGTGGCGTACTGTAACCCAAGAAGCCTGGCTATTGAAAGCACATGGGTACAGTCTTTACCTGTCATCCTGACCTAATATTAACAATACAGCAAGCCCTCATGAGTGCCCTTCATTGACATTCTCTAGCCTTTAAGATTTCAGTATCAAACACCTGCATACAACAGAGTCAGTGACCTGGGAAGTCGAGGCACAACTAGAAGCATTTCTGTGGTTTCACGATGCCCAAGATAGAGGATGCTCTGGAGCAGTTTTTAGGAAAAGACCACTTTGGCCATGCTGACTTGGATGGCTTTCAGGGATTTAAACTGAGGACATGCTCAAGGGTAGAGGTCGATGTGAAGCTGCTTCCAGAGGAAAATCCTGGGTTGGTTGCTGGTTGCAGAGCTCTGGCTGGGCGGTCCTCTGTCTGAGGAAGAAAATAGTCTCATGGCTCAATTTGGATAATCAGATGTTAGGTGTGAAGCTGGCTGCATGAGTTCTGGAGGCTAAGGCTTCACCCCTCCCAGCAAGGAGAACAGAGCCCCATGCAGGCATAGTGGGGCATGGTTTATGTTTATGTTTACTTGTTTATGGTTTGTTTGTTTTAAAATTCCTCTTAACTCTGTTCACTCACTTTACCTTTCAATTTCTATTTTATTAATTACTAAATGTGCCACCTAAAGTAGCTTCTCTCAAGGAAAGCAGGACATGTATAACTCCAAGGAGCAACTCTGTGAATAAGGTTACACAATCTAAACTTAAATATATCAAAGAAATGCAGTTACATCTGGAGCATGGAAAGAATCTGTTTCTGGTCTAGGTTCCAAATGTGGGTTTCAGTCTGGAAGTCAGCAGGATTTTCAGAATACACATCAAGGCCCAAAGCTAAAAATTATTTACTTTATATTTTGATTTTGTTAAGGAACAGGCTAGGGGCACCTGGGTGACTCCGTTGGTTAAGCGTCTGTCTGCCTTTGGCTCAGGTCACCATCCCGGGGTCCTGTGATGGAGCCCTGCATCGGGTTCTCTGCTCGGGGAGCCTGCTTCTCCCTTTCACTGCACTGCTCCCTTTCCTCCTATCTCAAACAAATGAATAAAAATTAAAAAAAAAAAAAAAAAAAAAAGGAATAGGCTTGTGATCGATGTTTGACCACAGCCCTGGTGGCTGGGAAATCAAATACCAAATTCTAGCAGTGTTGGCAGCTTCCTCAGAAGCAAGTCTGGGGAAACCAAGAATTCGGAGAGGCCAGCTTTGCTCTGAATTTCCACTTGGAGCTCAAGAAGGAAGATGACCTCATCCCAACCCCAATGGGATCCCATCCCTCAACTACAACTGGGACAAAGAGATTGACGTCGAATCACGACGGCCATCGAATGCAGCCTGCTTCTACTCAGATGGTCCCCAGCACCAAGCAGAGCTCTGCACCCAGGCTCTCCCCACATCCACCTGCAGCTTAGATCCTGCTTCCTGTCATTCCCATGTTATTCCAGCCCGCTCGTTCCCTCCACGGCAAGCCTCTACTTTCAAAAGATGTTTGGTTAAACCCCCAACTCCATCAGGCAAGAAGGAAAGCCAGGAAACCAACTGAACATGGAGCAAGGAGCATGGCCCGATTCGCCTGGAATGAATCCAGACTGGCCCACCTATGTTCTCTGAACGGGCAGCTCGCAGAGGCAGAGCGCCCCCTGTCCCAGGTCTCTCTGCTGCTCATTCCCAGCACCTCCAACACAAGTTAGAATGCTCCCAGTCCACTGACAGGAAGAGTCAAACCGCGTAAGGACAGAATGGCCTGCAGTCATGCAGACCAGCCCATGGAGCTCCCAGTGCAAAACCCTTGCGCATGGGCTCTTTCTCACCCAACCTTTGCTGCCCGTGACCCAGGCCAGCCTGAAGGCCAGGGATCAGCAGAGAGGGCATGGGCTTGGGAGCAGCGCCCAGCTCTGGCTGTCCCTTAACTAGCAAATGAGCTCCGGGGCAGGTGTTTGAATATCGCTGACCTCTGGGAGTCTTGCCTGAAAAATGGGCTAAAAGCTCCCACACGTGGCTGCTGCGACAAACTCACACGGGGCGGTAGTGGGGATGGGGCTCTCCTTTTTTCTTATCCAACTTTACTGAGAGTTGAGATCATGAAGGACAGAACCTATAATCCCATTCTTCGAACCTCGTAGTTTTAAAGATAACCTTTTCACACAAGGAATTATTTTCTAGAGTCTGCAGAGAAATCTATTACTGACACTGGATGGTATCCACTACACAGAAATCAGAAAGACCTAAGTCCTGTGCTCTTAAGGAGAAGAGAATCTCGTAGGGAAGCAGAGCCAAGCAATAACCATAATGCAAAGCCAAGTCACTGAACTGGATTCACTGAGCAATTATTATGTACCAAGCAGTGGGCACTAGGCCATGGGAGATGCAGTCAACAGCACAGCCGGGTCCCTGCCCTCCAGGAGCTGAGAGTCCAGTGTGGGGAGGTGGACAAAACATCCCTCCAGGAGTAAGGAAGTTCATTTTCTGTGATGATCAGTGCTGAGAAGACCAAGGATTATAATATGGTGTTAGGACTAGAGGGCTTCCTTGCCCAGAAGGGTCAAGGGAAACATCTGAGAAAGAGGCAGTTGGGTTGAGACCTGCAGCGTGGGAAGAAGTGGCTTTGGGAAGATCCGGGTTGGGGGGTATGTTCCAGTGGAACAGCCCGTGAGATGGGAGCCATGGCAAGCTCTGGAGAAAAGCAGTCAGCCACCATGGCTGGAGGGAAGTGAACAAAGGAGAGAGCAGAGAAAGGTGGAGACAGAGAGGCGGGAAAGCACATTTATTCTGCGTGCGATGGGAAGCTGTTGGACAGTCTGACACACAGTCCCAGGCTGCTGGGTAGGGACTGACAGGTCGCAGACAGGCAGGAGCGTGGGCTGCCGGTATGTGTCACCCAGGGTGACAAGGCTGAGGGACAGAGCGGGACAGGGCACTCTGGGAAAGGGAGCAGCTAAGCCCGCTGGGCAAAGCTGGTGTCACAGGTGGGGACTGGGCGTGCCTGAGGGGCGTCCATGGCTCTGGTGTGGACACACTAAGTATGACATGTCTGCTGGACATCGAACTGAGACGTCAGAGGAGCAGTGGAAGATACAAGCACAGCTCAGGGTAAACTGGGGTAAATGTCGCGAACATAGAAAGACTACACAGTCGGGAAGGCAGTGATCACCACAGGGGAGTGTGTCTACACCGAGGCTGCACGTGCTGACTACCCGCTCATACCCAGCTGCTGAGCCCAGGCACACCCGCCATCCCAACGGGACAACTCGGCCAGGGCCTGGCAGGCACCCCCACTCGACATGTCCACCACCGTCCGTTTCTGGCGAGACCTGCCATTCTCCCGGGGGCCTCGTCTGCATGGACTCCTTGCTCCTTAAACAATATAAGCATGAGCTAGCCCTCTACAGAACTGGGGTGTGGCCTCCAGCCTCTGCGCCGCCCCCCACCCTTCACCCCTGCCCACACCCTAATGCTACGACAGTTGCTGAATCTGCGACGTTCTTGCCTTGCTCTGAACCTTCGTGTGTGCTGCTCTCGGCCACGTTTACTTACTCATTCTGCTGCCAACCGACTTCTCTTTCCAGTGCCTTCTCTCAACGTCCCAACAGTTACCGAGCGCTCACTATGTGCCAGGCGTGATGCTTAGAACCTTCCTCCAGGAAGCCTTCCTTGACCACACCCCTCCCCCATGCTGGGCTGGGCAACGTACCTTCTAGAACAGCACTCACACACCACATCCAACACTTCACCGTATCTAAGGTGGTCCTTAATGAGGCGCCATGACAGAACACAGATGCACACCTCAGGAAAAGCAACCGTACAGAGGCCCAAAACAGCAGGAGGAAAGGGGCGAGTCTGTTTAGCCGAGACCTTCAAGGGTACCATGTCCTCCCCCTGGTCTGGATCTCTCTGCTCAGGCCCCGCTGTGCCATGAGGAAGAGTAGGTCAGGGTGAGGAGCTGGGCCCATCTAGTGCTGGGGACAAGCTGAACCCCACTGGGGATAGTGAGCTTCTGGTGACGACAGTTTCTCAGACATCTTTGATGGTGACCAATCCTTTTTACTTAACTTTTTAGGTTTTACTTATTTATTTTTAGGACTTTCTGCAGCCAACATGAGGCACAATCCAACCCCGAGATAAGGAGTTGCGTGTGTTTCTGACGGAGCTGGCCGGGTGCCCCCCACATTGTGACCCACCCTATGTATATGGAATGTATTTTCCCGTAACGACCTGACGCCTGCGTGCATGGACGTGTTGTTGAAACAAACATTTGGTGTAATCTGGTACTTTATATTCGTAATACTTTATGTTGCATTTCAGAGGAATATTTTTTTTTAAGTCCTGGTCAAAACCATGACATTGACTTGATGAGCCACTTGGGGGTTGAGACAGAGGTTTGAAAGACACATTCTTTTCTAATTCTAATTCGAGCCTTTCCGGATGACCTCATTTCGGTGGCAGACTCCCATCTCTCCACACCCAAGCAAATGCGTGTGTGGGCTTTACACCGATGCCAGTTCCGTGATGTCCAGAATGAGCTGTGCCATGTCCGCCCTTTGGCATGGCAAACTCGGTGGGGATATACTGGTTCCCTCATCTTCCA
Organism: Mustela lutreola; assembly: GCF_030435805.1. Classification (NCBI taxonomy): domain Eukaryota; kingdom Metazoa; phylum Chordata; class Mammalia; order Carnivora; family Mustelidae; genus Mustela; species Mustela lutreola. Next base: position 155,275,984 of record NC_081295.1, read on the forward strand.
TTTTCAGCAAGAAGCTGAGAATGTTGTTCAAGATGGACGAACAAGAAGCAACTACTGAACGGAGAAATGGCCCGCCGGTCTGCATTTTTAGTTCAGGAAGTCTTTGATAGCTCAAAACTACCTAAGGCTTCAATGAGAAATACTCCTGCCTCCTCCCTGGGTGCCCCGGCCAGCAGCCATCTTGTCCAGCTTTTTTCTCTCCCCTGTTCCCGGGTAAGCGAGCCGCCTTGAAGGACTGCTCACCCTCACCCTCTTCGTGAGACGAACAGACGACACAGACACACACTTACTATCTAAAGGAACTGTTCTCTACGATTTGAATATTGTTTAATTCAGAAATTAAAGAGGACATTTAGTCTTTGGTTTCCACTGGCAAGCAGTGATAATCTCGAGCTTTCTGACAGAAGAGAGAGGTTGTTGAAGCAAATGTGTGTACTCTGCAAACATGAGTTTTCTAAGGGTTGCAAAGTGGGACTGATTTTAGAGAAATCATCTAATGTTGGTTCTATTGCACTATCCCCAGGAGTACTGAATCTGCGATTGCTTGTGACGGACTTAACTAGTTAGGACTTTAAAAAAAAAACACGTCCAGTTTAAGGGAAATATAAGTATACTCTGTGTCCTCAACACACACACACACACACACACACACACACACCCCTCTAAACAATGGAATGTTTTTGTCCATTTGTTTCATCAACGCACAGGCTATTAGGGTCATTCGCGTAATTTAACTCAAGAGAAAAACCAAAATTATCTTTTACAATTATCATTACGTGTCGGAATTGAGCTTGGAAGAATCATCACATCCTCTGCAAGTCAGATAGCGGACTTGGATGCTGGTTTTGGAATGCCCTGATGCCACAACTAGTGCACGTTTTAAGTCATTTTATGGGGGGAGGGATTTAGTAAGTCCTCCCCGTGTTCCTCCTCAGGAGTTTGGTTCATACTGGGAGCAGTGCAGCCGTTCCGTCACAGGCCAGGAAAATGTACAGGGATGACTATAGAAATGGGATGTCACAGGGATTTCCCATGAGGTCTCCTTTGTCCCTTGGGAGCTCCTGAGGGTGGTCACTGCTGTTTGTTAGGCTTTCTAAAAAAGGTTTTCAGGGCAGATCTCTAGGGAGCTCCCTGGAATAAGGCCTCTGTGAACAGCAATGGTGTCAGTCAAAAATTAAAAGATTAAGGTAACTGTTAGTTGTCAGGGAATGGTGACCTCTCTGGGGACTTGTGGGTGCCACTGGCATTTCCACAAAGGACTGCCACAGAAATCACCAAAAACTTCGAGGAACATACAACACCCATTCTAGCTGCACTATACAGACTGTACTATAGTTGTGAAAATCAATATTTGGAAATCAAGAGGTTTTCATAGGTTGCTTTGAAACCCCATGTTTCTTGTGCTCTCTTTCTCAAATAAATAAAATCTTAAAAAAAAGCTTAAAAATTATATATTAAAATTCAATGCTGAATTTGTTAAGGGAAAATAATTGTTATTTTGTCATTGAAATAAGGATTCATAAGATGTACTTGATAATAATTCAAGCCTTTTAAAATTCTTTTCCTAGGAAACAGCAGTAAGGAGATGAACAGCTTCTCTGCATGAATATCTTTTGATTTCAAATGGGTATGATGCTCATTAAAATAACTGAAAGTATTACATACAATTAGTGAGCTAGTTATGCTACGAAGCGGACCCTGGCTCTTCACCCACTTGGCACACGATCCTAAACCCCGAGCTTCTGGGATTTTTTTTAAAGGTGATAAACTATATATAGCGATAAATTAAATACTGAGAAATAACTCATCAGTAGAATGTGAACCGCATCCCTTGATATTCCGAAGGCCAATGACAAAGTGAAGTTGAAAGAGACAGCTGGGAATACTGATCTCCTAAGAGCACCTGCTCGCAGGGAAAGAACAGATGGTCTGCGGACAGTCAAGCAGCGAAGGAAATACGCGTCTCAGTGTGACACAGAAGGCATGGGTGCCGAGATTATAAGCACTGAGCAAGTTAATTAATCATTATCGGCAACAGAATAACACATGGAAAGGCAAGGAATGGCCCAGGTAAACCTGAAGTGGATAGATTCATTTTGAACAACTGAGTGTGTCAGATTTTTGACACAGCGGTTTCCAGTCATGTATCAAACCTGCAGGCTTACATTAGGGTTACTGGGCACACGTCCTTCACTTGTGTTCCTGGTTACATAGCAATTTAGTCTGGAATTAGTAAGCAGATAGGTTACACAAAGCAATGCAAGTCTAATTAAATCTAACGGAAGCTTTAATTCTGGAAGTAAGAAATCCACCATATAGGACAGCCATATACTGGTTGAACACGTAGACTACGGTACCGAACTGCCCGCCTTTGTTCAAGGTCACTTGAACAAGTTACTTAGCTTTTCTATGCCTCAGTTTCCCCATTTGGCAGACACAAGAAATTAATGAGATCTATCATTCTAGGTGGTTGAAAGGAGTGAATTGGTTCCTCTTTATACAGAGCTAAGAACAGTGCCTATCACATTACAGGGACCACACCCAAGTGTTAAATAAACGAACAAGAGGACTTCTGATTTTCTCTCTGGAGTGAACTGGCATCAGAATCTCTGGGGCTAGGAGAGTGGACACAGGCTGGAAAAAATCTGCAGCTTATTCTAATAGTTTGTGTTCTTTCTGCCCCTCCATGACGCCATCACTTGGACTAGATAACTTCTTTGCTTCTTTCTAGCTAAAAGAAAAAGAGATAATTATTTGACTGAAGACAGTTTTGTAACTCTGCCTTTTTACTTAAAGAAAACTGCCTTTTCCTTCAACAATTATGAAATTAAGGCTGATGAGAAGGTCTCGGGCGTCAAACCACTCATCAGTCACCCTAACTTCAGCCCTCACTTAGTTTAAGAAATCAGTCATATATAGGTTGTTTCCGTTTCCAAAAAGACAACCACTGAACTCAACCAATATAAATTTCTACCCCTCATTTATGGTGCTAACCCTTCCTTAGTGTGATTACAGTGTGGTTCCTTACAGAGACATAAGGACTGAAATGGGATTGACTTTTGGACCAGGGAGACATGGAAGAAACATGATGATAAGATTATCTAGGGGTAGGGAAAAAAAGAGCCGTCCAGATTGCCTACTAAGTTTGTTAAAGAAATGTTCAAAAATAGATTTAGCAGATGTCATGAACATCACAGGCAAAAAAAAAAAAATGCCAGGATCCTGAGTCTATAAGTAGAATCTCTAAGGAGAAGGTTGGAGGAGTCCAAGTTACTTTGGAATGCCCTAGGGATAGTGTCACGGGCTCTGAGCTATCAACCAACATTTCAGGGAAGAGCAAAGTTACATCCCCACGCTTGCCAGGGCTCTGCTGTTGGGGGGGGGCACAAGTCCTACCCAGCGGGGCTTCACGATTCCACATGGGAAAGCTTGTCTGCAGGCACAGATGCACTTGGACTTCTGGGAATCTTCCACCCAGCAGTTAACCTTGTGTCCTAGCTTCCTGGATCACTTAAGCCAGAAATGTTGCCAAGGAATAGGCACAGGCTCATTTAGAAAACCAAAACAAATTCAATGTCTCTGCCTTGAAAAGCTGTTCTTCAAACTCTTTTAAAATGGTCCCACGTAAGGACCACAGCATGAATCTGGTGACAGACGTCAATGAGAAACACAAATGACTTGTCACTCTGATCACGAAAGGCAGTGGCAGGGCAGGTAGTTTTAAAAGGTGAGACAAATCCTCTCTCCCTTTCAAATTCGCTCTGAATTTGTGCTACTGGCTTAGGGTAAGAAGCCCAGAGCCCAGAAAATTGATTTTCTTTAGGCGACAGAGCCCTGCCCTCGGGGGAGCTGTCGTGGTGTGTAATGTGCTGTTTGCAGGTGGCTGAGGACGACGACGGGCGTAGGGTATCGAGAACATCCTCGCAGTCCAAACACACTCACACACACACACTGTGGACGCACGGACGTTCCTGCTCATTAAACTGACAGCAAACTCAGCTTGGCTTTCCGCTACTTCACAAGTCATTAGCCTCATTCAAACAATGATTAAAGCATTCGCTGGAACAGACCAAAGCAATTCTCATGACTTAAAAATTCTGCCCATGTATTTGGGTTTCTGTAGAGAGCTCCGTCCTGTGTTTCTCAGGTCACCCCCCTCAACGCCTTCCGCCCTGCTAGAGGTGTTCATGTCAGGAGTGACAATCAGGGCCAGGAAAGGACCGCCCTTCTAACCTGGGCCACCGTCAGAGCGTGGTTCTGAGAGACCTTGGTCTAGTCCTGCTTCCTCTGTGTCACGGCGACAGGAACATTCTTACAAAACGGAAGCCACTCGGGGCTGGGCATTCCTGAAGCGTGGTTTTCCCCTCTGGTCCTCCATTTTAAAATATAAACCAAATGCATCTGCATTTTTTAAAAAAGGTACAGACTTCTAGCTGTCTGATAAACAAGTCCGAGGGATATAATGTATGACCCTATAGGTAGAGTTAGTACCCTACTGCCTACTGGAGAGTTGCCAAGAGGAGATCATAAAAGTTACCACCAGGAACAAAAAGTCTGTAACTATGTGTACAGATGTTAACTTACCGTGGTCATCCTTTTACAATATATACATATATCAAATCATTATGTCATACACCTCAAATTAAAACAATGTTGGGATGTCTGGCAGGCACCATCAATAGAGCCTAAAACTCCCGACTGCAGGGGTTTTGAGTTTGAGACTCACATTAGGTGTAGAGTTTACTTTAAAAACAAATAAGAAAAGGGGAGCCTGGGTGGCTCAGTCGGTTAAGGGTCAGACTCTTGATTTTGTCTCAGGGTCCTGGGATCGAGCCCCGTGGTCCGCACTGGGCGGGGAGCCTGCTTAAGTCTCTTTCTCTCTGCCCCTTCCCCGGTTCATGTGCACTCTCTCCCTAATAAATCTTTAAGAAAATAAAAATTAAAAATAAAACTTAAGAGTATTATATGTTGATTGCATCTTAATAAAAAAATAAATTTAGGGGCGCCTGGGTGGCTTAGTGGGTTGAGCCTCTGCCTTCAGCTCAGGTCATGATCTCGGGGTTCTGAGATCGAGCCCCACATCCGGCTCTCTGCTCAGCAGGGAGCCTGCTTCCCCCTCTCTCTCTGCCTGCCTCTGCCTACTTGTGATCTCTGTCAAATAAATAAGTAAAATCTTTAATAAATAAATAGATAAATTTAAAGAAATTATTCCTCTCCTCTCACTCTACCTACCTTAAGAACAACCACCTTTTTCTTTCACATGACAAAACCAAAGAAAATCAAAGGAAAACAAAGTTGACACAATGAAACACCATCCTTACAGTAGCTAAGTCAGTCAGTCTTAGGCAACATACTCTCATCCTTAACCACACAACTGACACAAATGCAACAAAATACATCTTACTAGCTCACGTTTTCTTTATTCCTTCCCAGCTCACACATGACTGAATAATTCTGGCAGGAAATGTGACAGAGTTAATTCTGATTATTTAATTCATATTTATTTTCTGTAACATACTGATTTTCTTTTAGGGTTAGCCTAAGACCTTACAGAAATAGTCACCCTATGTTAACTTCCGTTGCCTCAAGATGCAAACAAGGTAAAAAAAAAAAATACTAAAGCTACATTTTATAATATACTAGACAAGTTAGTAAAAAACTTGAGAATTCCCAGATATAGACCAAATACACTTGTAAGTTTACAGAGTTATATAGCAAATTATTTGTCATTTTTCGCTATACTAGAATGGTCTTTGAAATCTAGGACTGTATTTTTGGCTTTCTTTATTCTTTTCTTTCTTTTTTTTTTTTTTTTTTACACAGATTTTATTTATTTATTTGACAGACAGAGATCACAAGCAGACAGAGAGGCAGGCAGAGAGAGAGGGGAGAAAGCAGGCTCCCTGCTGAGCAGAGAGCCCGACGCGGGACTCGATCCCAGGACCCTGGGATCATGACCTGAGCTGAAGGCAGCGGCTTAACACACTGAGCCACCCAGGTGCCCCTCTTTTTTTTTTTTTTAAAGATTTTATTTATTTGACAGTAAGAGATCATAGGTAGACAGAGAGAGGAAGGGAAGCAGGCTCCCTGCTGAGCAGAGAGCCCGATGCGGGGCTCAATCCTAGGACCTTGGGATCAAGACCTGAGCTAAAGGCAGAGGCTTTAACCCACTGAGCCACCCAGGCACCCCTGTATTTTTAGCTTTCTTTGTAAGCTTCCTTGTATATATATGATAGGGTTTTATCTGGAGGATTCTCAATTATTTTATTTACAGACTTTAACACATAACAATGGCTTATAAATACTCAAAGCATGATCTCTTCTTCTGGACTAGAAAAATAATAGCAGGCACATCAAGTCCTTGGTTTTAAAAGTTGAAAATGAATATCATTCCTCACAATGGCTTAATCTAAAAATTACTAGAATTATTAGCTGATGTAGAAACATTTGGGCAAAAAAGTGGCCGAGATACTGTCTCAGCGGCACCTCTCAGATTATGAGGAATTCCTAAAAACATGAATTATTTTATTGAAACATAAAAATATCGAGAGGCACATACAACTGTTTTTAATGGTAAAGTAAGAAGTTAACTATACTACTAATACAAAATTCTAAAATAATGAAATATGAAGTTAAGTAAAATTATCCTCAGAGGGGAAAAAAGAAACCAAACCTATCAACACGCTGAACACTCCAGGTATGTGGCCAGATGCATATGCGACATGAAATCCAGAAAGTGATTTAGGAATCAAGGCCTACTGCTGGGTGAGCCCTTGATGTACATTCCATCCTCAAAAGCACAGGAAGCCAAGGGAACTAACCGGAAATGCAAATTTAAGGCAACACCCTAAAACTGGGTAAATTAAAAACAGGAAAAAGCACCAGAGGGGAGAAAAATGATAGGACCAAGACAGAAACTGTCATCCTACATATTTCGTGTGTGTGTGTGGGGGGGGGGAGTCCTCCCCACCTTTTTAATGGGTTAATTGAAAATATTTTGTCACAAATGACCTTCAGAAGTTAAATAATCCATTTCTCCTAATGAAGTTAGGAATTTTTTCCCACTGCAGCCACAGGCACAGATCCAGGTTGTATGCTCACTGAAACTTCCAGAACTTTTCCTTGGGAAGGGGGTATGGGGGTACTTTTTAAGAAACAATAACAAAAAAATCCCCCCAAAAAATGAGCAAAGGAAAAAAAGAGAGAGAGACAAACCAAGGAAGACAAACCAAGACCAACCAACCTATTCTCTTCACTCTAGAGAACACACTGATGGTCACCGGCGGGGGGAGGGGGGGCGGGCGGGGGGGCGGGGGGGACCATGGGGACAGGGATGAAGGAGGACGCCTGTCGTGCTGCGCGCTGGGGGATGCAGGGAAGTGGTGAATCACTGTATTGTACACCCGAAACTGATATTACGCTGTATGTTGATTACACTGGAATACAGAATAGAATAAGATGAAACAAAGTGAAGTTTTACGAACTTATAAATCCAAAATAAGGTACAAGCCTTTAGCGGGGACCTGATGCTTCAGCTTCATTAACGGTCTCTGTAAGCAACACGTTTCTGAAAGAAGGCTCTCTGGCGGGGAGTTCTGTTTGGGTCTGGTTTGTAATGGTGAGAGCTTTAAAAAAGAACAACAAAAAAACTGTAGCAAAGCCCTGTGGCGATGGGGTGACGGCGTCACCGGAGGACGCGTCTTACCATACAAGTATCCAGATCTTCCAAACGCTCCATCTCCGTGAGCTCCTCCTCCATGACCACCGAGCGCTTTGCCGGCTTCTCCTCGGCCAGCTCGAGCTCTAAGGTCTCTGGCTGAGCGAGGGTCTTGCCGCGTCTGCTGAAATGGTCGGCCTGGGAGAGTGGAGGAGAGCCAGCGCCAGAGGCAAGGGAAGAGCGTGTCAGCAGAGCTCTGGGGGACCCTTCCACAAGGGGGCGCGGCGAGGGACTCTCTCTGCCTGCGGCCAATGACAACGCTTAATGCATTCACCCTAAAATGACTTACCTCTTCGCACCTTTGGAGGGTGCGTTGTCTTAGGCCAGAAATTTAAAAACCTCCTTTAGTAAAAGACCAAGAACACTTGGTCTAAAAGAAAATAAGGATGGTTCTTTTTATTAATTTGACTTCACCGTTCCTCTGAAATAACTTCTTTCTCCATCTAGTGCATTCAAAGTATCTAATGAGGGGAAATAAAATGATTCCAACCTTTCCTGTTTTTAAAGGGCTGAAAGGAAGGAAATCGCTAACGAAACTGCAATTGCGTCCAGCTTTCATTGTTTTCAGGTAGTGAATATTGTATGTGATAGGATTTATTAATTCCCACTGTTAGGCTTTAGGTAAACCTAAAAACATTAATGATAAGAGGTAGAATAAACGGGGCTGACATTAATAAACTCAAGTGGCGGGCTGATTCATCACCAGGAACTTTGATTTAATTCTTTGGAAACGACGAGAACCAGTTGACAATACCGTGAACCTCTGGCTACGCTTCTAAACTTAAACTGGGGAATATATTAGCGTCAATGGAATGTCTTTGAAAACAAAATTTCATTTTTTAGATACTATTCCTCTCACACAGCAGTTAACCTCTCCTCTTACAATCCAAATCAGAATACTAAAGTTCAATACATAAGTGCACCCACACAATTCTTTTTTAAATTGTTAAAAAAATTTTTTTTTCAAGTATACGTTTTGAGTAAATTCTTCAAAGAAAGATAAATGCAAAAAAGGTGAACAATTTAGCCATCCGGTGTGGCGCTTGTGGGCAGACATGTTGATTCAATATCAAGGGGGAATTCTGAGGGAACCCTGAAGCTGTGGGTTATCGAGCAAGTTCCCATAAAGGATGCTCCATTGATTTTGTTTCTGCTTATTTAAAAAAAGAAAAAGTCTGACTTGGGAGCTCTAAACACTAACACAGCTCTTTCCTGTGCCGTAAACGAGAAGCTAGTGCTTCTTAAAACCTTTGGGGTGATGAACCAGTTTTTAATATCTCCGGTTTGCCATATACCGACATATGAGAAAAATACAATAAACATGAAGCTTTGGAGAAATAACATGTGTTTGCGTTTGTGGCCATCTCCGACTGCTCTAGAAACTTCTCCGTGTTTCCTCTTGGTTGCTGACCTGACCTTGTTGGGGACGGGTGCCGGGTGGTGAGTCGGCCAGCTCTAGCTCCTCCCAGGCAGGAGACGCCTGTCCTACCTTCTTGGTTTTAGAGGACGGCCTACGTATTTTTCTGAAATAGTCATGATGTCTGCCTCACGAAGAAGTGGTTACGTTTTTCTCATTGTGGGGTTCACTGGCATCACGAACAACTCAATGCCATAAACCCCGGCCATCTCCAGCCTGCACAGTTAACTTGAAATCTTTCTCTGGGGAAAATGTCAAGACTTGATTGAGAGATCTGTACCCACATCGCATTGCTAAAATGTTTGCGACATGAGACAGAAGGTGTAATAAAACCTCCATCGATGCCTCAGGGGACTTCCTGAAGTTGAAAACACATGACATTCCTGATATATTTTATATATGCAGTGATATTGGAAGTCTTCTACCTTGATAAAGCCAGTCTCTAGACAAAAGAAATTTCTTTCTTTACCTCAGTTATATCCAAGAGGCCTGGCTGGGCACGCAGCCACCAATCCCTAGAATGTGTCCACTTGACTCTGGCCTTTCTTTGGACTCCACATATCTCCTTCCCCTCACCCCATGTTTTCAGAAATAGTCCATTCTCTGATGTGAGTCGGAGAGCAACAAAATATGCATACAAATGTTAAATGACCTAAAATATCTTAATTTTAGATCTCAGTCTCAGTAATATTTCTAAGCAAAACTTTGATCTGCATTATAAATGCATGACAAAATTTCTCAATACCATCACTTTTCTGTGCCCTTCCATTTCTTCTGGAGAGATTCTAACAAGTTCTAGAATTGTCTAGAAGCAATGTCAGAGAGGAAAAGTAGGATCGTGGCCCAGAAACCTGCAGAGGAGTAAGATGTGGAAAAGAAGCTGCCTCCCCAACTCCGAGGCCGCCCGGTGTCACAGAGGGCCCCAGCCAGAAATCCCACTCCGGATGGGCACAGTACTCACCAGTTTGTGATGGCAGCGTGACAGCGCATCTAGGATTTCGTCCACAATCCGATCAGACAGGAAGGAGGCCACTGTCAGCTTGACCTCACTACGTGAAAGGCAAAAGGACACAGTAGCATTTTAATTTGTGCAAAGAAAAAACATCACCCACCGCTGATGCTATGTCGAGAAGGTCGACTGTGATTCCACTTCTGTCTTTGAAAACGGAATATCAAACATTTGCACAGGGCTAAGGATTTCCAAAGATGAGCCTTAAACGCCACCATAAACACACAGGTAACAGACCTGCTTGGCCAATTTCAACCTGTCTCTGCGATCTCAAAACTCAAGATGTAGAGGCATAAATGAGAACCATCTGGATAAAGAAAAACTGAATGGGAACCAGATGTACCGTGTGGGCAGGAACAATTCCTCCACTGACATAAAGGAAAACAAACCTGGGCTGGAGAAAATAAGAAAGTCTAGTCTGATCGTTAAACTTGGGTTATTACTGTAATATGCATGTCCCCTGCCTTAAAAAAAAAAAATACAAAGCATTTTACCAATCCGGTGGTACCACACTGAGCTGCTTCTGCCATACTCCCCGTCTTACTTCGACTGTTAACATATTCACCACTCTCTTGCCTTTTATGAATAGGTTACCAAATGTGCACCTTCAGTGTCCCTCGTCTGACCTTAAGAAGGCATCCACTCGACACAAAGTAACCCACTAGTTAGTTTTGGGGTTTTCACTAATAAACAAGCCATGAGGGTCTCTGTCAGAAAGCTGGTACTTTAGTCTGCATTTTAGTTATCTGGTATTCCCAAGAATTCAAATTCCACCTGTTGTCTTTAGTCTGAATAATGCTACCGAAATGCACGTACCCATAAACGGACATGAACGCATGACACAGCTGAAGGGTGAGCTGCAGAGAGACAGACCCATGCTCCCGTATCGCCTCGTGAATTCAGTCTGTTTTTTTTTTTTTTTTTAAAGATTTTATTTATTTTAAAGAGAGAGAGAGATCACAAGTAGACAGAGAGGCAGGCAGAGAGAGAGGGAAGCAGGCTCCCCGCTGAGCAAAGAGCCCAATGCAGGGCTCGATCCCAGGGCCCTGAGATCATGACTGAGCTCAAGACAGAGGCTTAACCCACTGAGCCACCCAGGCGCCCCCAGTCTGCTTTTGAAGTCAAGAATTATTCAAGTTTTTAGAGCAGGGAAAAGAGTTATCAAAATAAAATTATTTAACCCTAAAGCTAAGGTTGAAAGTCTATTTGTGGAACAGGGAAAAACCTTTCTAACCTAAAGGCAGTAATTTGCATTGAGATTATTTTTCTGCCAGGCAGATTTCGGATGGCAGGGGAAAAACGGAGGCACTAAGTCTTTGATGTCTACATTAGAAATTTTCCTAGGCTAAAGATAAAACAGTGTTTCTTTAATTCCTGTCTCTGAAACAAGGTCTTGGGAGCTACTGGGCTTATCTAATACTTTACTTTATTATTTCCCAGAGGTGTCTGCTGGTAAGAGTCACCTGGGTCTTATTTTTTTTTTTTTTAATTTTATTAACTTATTTGAGAGAGAGAGAGAAAGAATGTGTGTGAGAGAGAGAGAGCATGAGAAGAAGCATCAGAGGGAAAAGCAGACTCCCCGCTGAGCAGGGAGGCCAATTCGGGACTGGATCCCAGGTCTCCAGGATCGTGACCCGAGCCAAAGGCAGTGACCCAACCAACGGAGCCACCCAGGCCCCCTCACCTGGGTCTTACTAAAAATACAGATTACCGGGTCCCACCGCAAACCTGGGGCAGGAGGGGTGGTTTAGGAGAGGAGGGGGACTGGGAATCTAATTTTGACCGGTACTTCCTCCCATTTTTTTAGGCATGTTTGGGAATTTTCTTCCCCAGAAAACTAGAGAACCAGTCATTTATTTCGCTCTTTCTCTCCCCCCTTCCATCTGAGTTGGGGAGGGGTGGCTTATCTGTTACAAATTGTAGCACGAAAAAAGATCCTTTAAAATGCACTCAAAAAAAAAAGGTTTCAGGATCGTTCTATCATTTTGTTACTGGAGAATGTGCTTCCTTATTGAACTCCCAAACTGCAGACTTTGAGAAGGAAGGATTCCCCCGAACCTGCGGGCGCACAGCTGTGTCTGCATGTATACACAGGTGGGGGCGTTAGTATTTTCATTGCACATGTGCTCCGAGTACCGCATTATAAAAAGCTGAGCAAGGACTCCATGAACACAGAAGTGATTCACTGACATGAGGAGTTCTAACCTGCTGGTCACTTTCCAGAATGAGCCCATCCTTAAAAGAAGGGACCGTATCTGACAGAATTTGGGACTCCAGTAAAGGTGTCATCTATTGGTAATCCAATCCAGTTGGACAGAAGGTTGGTGGCCAATGCATTTTTTTTCTTCCTTAATACTTCAGGGGCTCCAATAAAAATCCTAAAACTACGGGTTGCAAAAATACTAAGCATACCTAGTCTGGGCTCGAGTCAATAAAATCATTGTTCTATGGGGTCCTGCAAATCTTTGAAAAGGCCTTTCATTGCTCAAGTCTTACTGTTCAGTTGAGTTGACCCTAGAGTTTTTTTTTTTTTTTTTTAGAAACCCCAACACACACACGGGACAGCTGCACCCTAGACCCGAGATGGTCGCGTTGCTGCAGATTCCTCAGTCCTCGAAGTTCGACGATCTACTTTCCATAGCTAGGTTGTAGTCATCGTTGGCTTATTTTAAATCTCATTTTTCTCATAGGTTCTCATTCAGCTACACATTATTCATTCTGTGTTAACGCAATTCCCAATTCTTCAGAGAAGAGTTGGGATTTGTTTTGTTTTGTTGTTGTTGTTTTTAATACACTGAAGTATTCCTACCAAGATCCACAAACAGTTAAGAGAGGACACTTAAAAAATATTTCTAAATTTTGTTTCTAGCCCTCTGACTCCCCAGTGGAGAAACACTGAGAATTCGTGGACTATTATTCAGACCGCGCACCCCCCGCCCCACCCCACAGAGTTTCTAGTGGAAATCAAACACAGTTTGTTTGGTGATCACACCTTCTCAATATTCTTGGGTATCTTCCAAACTTTACCAGGCACAAACCTAGGTCAACACACCAGAGCGGCATCAGCACGTACCCAGTATCCAAACCCACCAAAGAACACAGGGGGCAAATTCGGCCAGGTCCAAGTGGGCCTCCTCGCCTACCTCCAGACTGTGCACTTGCTCCGAACAGCACAGTAGCAGAAAGCAAGCTGCAAGTTAGTAATTTTTTAAAGGTGGAAGATAAGCTTCAGGAGGAGAAAGGGATTACAAACAGGTGCACCACTCCCCCACCATTAAAAATCAAACACTTAAAAGAGCAGAGAGCTGTAGGCTCCTGAGTAAGGCAGGCCTATCTGTGGTCATCTTGTTTTGGAAATGTATAAACCTGGGCGTTCCTGCACAGCTCCGTTTATATACAATTACTGCCCCTGAGACATGCCGAACACACTGTACCTGGTGATAGCCAACAGTAACTAGTGTCCCCGGCTGCCTCGACTGCGTTCCCCGGAACCGCAGAGCCTCGGTTTCTTAAACGTCATAAACCTACCTAATTTTGTTGAGGATATCGATTCCAGACTGCTCCAACAGGACATTTTTCACAAAAGTCCGTGGAATGGAAATCTTTTCAGTGCTGGCGTGAATCAAGTCTTGTCGAATGTGGGCTTTCTTCATCACATTGGGACAAAGGTCCTCGGCAGCATCGACCATGGACTCCAGCAACACCTGTAACGCGATGCAGTGGAGGGGAGAGGTGACGTCAGAGCACAGGGCTGGGGGAGAGGTGACGTCAGAACATGGGGTTGGGGAGAGGTGATGTCAGAGCATGGGAGTAGGGCAGAAAGCTGAGAGCTGGTTATACCGAACCCTGAGCCCTCCCAGAACAGGGACACAGAGTCTCGGAGCACGACCAAGAATTCTGAGCTGCTCTTGGGGCACCAGTGCTGGCTGGCTGATCGCTGGATTTATCGCTTTAAATCACCGGAAGCCCCAGCCGAGCTTTGGGCTGGCATTTGAAGGGTCACGGTGTGACGGCTGCTTGTAACACCAAAGCACTCAGAAGAAGATGAAAGAAGACATGTATCAAGCCTTTATACACCAACTTACCGGTAGCACCGGGACTATTCTCTCTGCTGCTAGAAAAGAAAGTGCCAGATACCCCTGGAACATATATCAAGCGTGAACTCTTGCATGATTTTACAAATCACAGAAACCCCAAATCGAACCCTTCAACAGCTCTGTCAAAACATAGGTGGTGAAAAACCCACCGATGTATGCTTTTAAAAGAAAAGCTTTAATGTTCAGTAAAGTTACAATTGTTACAAGACACAGCATGAATGACAAGACAAAAACATTTAGCGGGCACTTGACAGAGAACAATCAAAACTCTGGAGTTTGCAAAATGTTTCTGCACCTTTTATCCTTCTGACACCTGTGAGATGGGGGAGGAGGTGCTTTTCCTGTGATCACCATTTTGAAGCTGAAGAACGTGAGCGGGGGAAGTTACACCATTTGCGGGAGTTGGAGGATACGGCTGGGAGTGTGGACAAGGGCACGAAACGCACTAGCGTGAGACTGAGATCTGAGTCCTCATGGAGGGACACTGGCTGTTGCTGATTTCTCCATTTTAATTTCCTCCTGTATAAAATGGCAAATAAAATAGTTCTTGCCTCCTGAGATTACTGACGATAAAATAACATTACAACACTTGAAGTGTTCAGCGTGGTGCCCAGCCCGTGATAAAAATTCAGCCCGTCACAGGTCATATTAGGAATGTTTCCAAGGATGCTACTTTCAACAGTAAGATCTCAGTGTAGGGAAGCCAGCTTGATCCCGTCACTAGACAGGGAGAACAAGGATGAATGAAGCCTGTTACGGGCAGACCGGTCCCGTGCTCTGTCAGCTCACGTATTCACATACAGGCCCCCACCTACTAGTAACACCCCTCATTCCGCTGCGGGATGAGCAGTAGAGCAGCAGGATGTGTATAAAGATCTTCTGGACAACCGGGGAGGACGGGGAGGAGGCAGCTACCTGAGAAATTGCCAAAAGCAATTCATCTTCTGACAGCACTCTGGCCCTATTATAACGCTAATTACTGATTTCACAAATCATTTCAAGAAGGCTGCAAGCAATGCAAATACATCGGTTTAAAACAAATTACTTTCCTCTTTGGCATGAGAATAAACAGACTCTGGTCCAGACTGTGTGGCATCCAGTACTCTGATCAGAAAAGCCTCGGGAACCAGCATGCTATTGGGATTCTGTTAAGTTCATCCATATGCTTGTGACCTTCAGAAAGGTTCCTTCTGCATGACAGCGCAAATTTAGCTAGAATGAATCTCACACCTAGAGGGGAGGCCTGGCCTCCAGTGTAGACCCTGACATGAAATTTCTGTGGAATGCAGATCTCTGCATTCTCGCTACAAATTCATTTCTCTGGCCTCTTTCTGCTTTCCAAATTGATAAATGCATGACTTCAACCCTATACAAAGCAATTTCAGCCTGCCCTTGGCACTCAACTCAACAGAGGCTTTGGACTGAGTCCCTACCACCCCCTGTAGCCCACCACTGACCAACACGAGAATACTGTATTATCCCACCGAAGAATATCATCCATGGTAGCCTTTGACCCATATAATAACCTTCTAAGTGAAGGCTGGTTTTCACAAACCCATTTTATAGCTAAGGAAATCGGGTCTTGGAGAATAGTAGCGACTTGCTTGAGCTCACTTAGCTGGCTAACGGAACAGGTGAGATGGGGTCTCGGACCTTCACTTTGCTATGCCAGGGACCCGCTTCTAGTGCCCGTGCCCATTGTTCTGAGGAGCCACCCTTTCCTCTCTCTTTATAACTTACAATTTTCATCCCTGTTCCCTTGGGTCAATGGTACCCAAGGCTTCCATGGTAGACATTCTGGTCATGGGCTTGGTAGAAAGGGGAGAAAAAATTACAATAGAGCCTCTGACCACTTCTTGGTATCCAGCCCCCAGCTCAGATTCTAGAACAGAAGCTCCTTCCAAGTACCATGGCTTCCGCACACCAAACCATGTTCTCCAACACTCAACCTTCCCACAGTTTCAAATAACTACCTACATTCCAATGATTCTCAATCAAATGTTTATGTACAACCACCTACATAATCCAGAACATACATATACGTACATACAATGCAGTCTAAACATTTCACCTGCATTTTCTACCATGAATAGGTCAGTTGTAACACACTTCATCCTCCTCTCACCCTCCACTAAACAGTAACTACAACAGCAAAATCCACCAGTTCACAAAGTTTTTATTGTGATGGTACCAGACGAGATCAGAAATTTTAGTCTTCAACCCTGTCCACCACATCTACCTCAAAAACATGTTAAATTTACTCCTATATGCTTCCTCAAAAGCAGAAGTAGGTCAGAAGATTATTCATTAGCACAGAATAGAAATCTCCAAAATATCCAGTAATTGCTCAGCTTGCTAGTTTCATTTCTTGTCCTATTTCTGTATTCCCCTTCTAGCTATTCCCATTCAATTACAGTTGAAGTTTCCCATATGTTGGCCCAGGCTCCATCCCCAGGCTTTGCACACACCATTCTCCTGGCCTGGGATCCTTCTTTCCCTCTCTGTAGCCAAAATAAATGGTCTGTCGTCCTCCATACTCAGCTCAGCTCAAGTATTACCTGTTGAACAGACTTTCTTGCTCTTCTCCCCTTAAGCCCTCTATACCCCAAGCTTTGATGACACTCCTTGGTAACCATACAGCATCTAGTGGAGACTTCAGAAATTAAACGTGTCATAAAACGATCAAGAATGTAGCACCTTGTAACCACTTGGGGGTGTGAAAGAACCCCTCTGAGACTCTCATCCAGAAAAATAAGTATAAAACTTAGCATGTAATTTTAGAAGTTCGTCAAGAGCTAAAGGCACCAGATTGCAGGTATACAACTTGTACCGGATGGCCATTGTGAAACCCTACCCTTTATTGCCTAGCACACTTAAAAAAAAAAAAAAAAAAAAAAAAAAGATTTATTTATTTATTTATTTATTTGCAGACAGAGATCACAAGTAGGGAGAGAGGCAGGCAGAGAGAGGAGGAAGCAGGCTCCCCACAGAGCAGAGAGCCTGATGTGGGGCTCGATCCCAGGATACCGAGATCATGACCTGACCCAAAGGCAGAAGCTTTAACCCACTGAGCCACGCAGGTGCCCCCTTAGCACACTTCTTGAACAGTCTCTAAAAAACCAAAAAATCTTACAAGCCCCGGAACTCACTAAATTTGGGTACTAAACAGCCCATCTTTTCTCTACTAATCTCTCTTTCTGTTGCATTGGTTTGTCTACTTTTGATTACTGTCCTAATTATGATACGTCTTAATATACGCTAGGGTAAGACTGTCAACCATCTTGTTTTTCTTCGTAAGTGTCTGAGCTCTTTTTGAGCACTGCTTTCCCGTATATTCAGAATCAGCTTTGTCAAGTTCTGTTAAAAACCCATTGGAATTTTTACTGAATTGTATCCAATAATAGATGAGTTTGGGAAAAACTGACATCCTGTGATGTCTCTTCTATCCATAAACCTGACACATATTTTACTTTGTTTTAGACTTTCATGAAAGACCTTCAGTCAAGTTTTATAATTTTTCATCACTGAGGTGTTAAACATCTTTTTTTTAAATTTATTCTTAGGTACCTTAGATTTTTCTGTTGCTATTTAAAAGGTTAATTATTTCTAATGATATTTTTGAACTAGTTTTTGTTGACATATAGAAATGCAATCAATTTTTACATATTGGTGTAGCTCCAGCAACTTTATAGTACTAATCCTAACAATGTACCTGCAGATTCTTTTGGGGTTTCTATGTAGACCATCATAAAATCATAAAATGTACAAATCAGAATAATTTTCCTTCCTTCTTAATCCTTATAATTTTCATTTCTTTTGCTTGTCATATTGCATTGGCTACAGTCTTTAATATAATGAATAGAAATTATAAAAAACTGCTTTCTTCCTGATTTTAAAGCAAAGATTTTTATCTTTCCCCCCAATTTATTAAAAAAAAAATCCAGACCTACAGAAAAGTTGAAAGAGTGAGATAATATTCATATCCTTTTCCTGAAACTTAGCAATTGCTAATAATTAGCAACATATGCTTTTCTCTTTCACTGGATCATTTGAAAGCAAGTTAAAGGCATCAAGACGCTTCCTTCCTAATTTTTAGCTTTAGCTCATTAGTTTCCAGCCTTTCCTCACCTCTGATATTGGCATTTATAACCCATGTATTTCACTCCCTACTAGTTTAACTGAAGTTCAGAGGTTCTTATATTACTATTAAACTTATCATTTAATTCTGAATATTTTCTTATTTAAATCATATTTTTGCCTTTGACCTTTTGGTTATAAGTAATTCTTAGGGGACTCCAGGTGGCTCAGTTGGTGGTTGTTCTACTCTTGATTTCTGCTCAAGTCATGATCTCAGGGTGGTGGGATAGAGCCCCATGTCAGGCTCTGCACTGAGTGTGGAGCCTGTTTAGAGTTCTCTCCCTCTGCCCCTCCCGTGCTTGTATGCATGTGTGCACTCTCTCTCTCTCTCAAATAAATAAAGTAATTTTAAAATCAGTAAACAATTAGATTTTTGCCCAAATTTTGTCTACTAAGTTTTAATTTGTTTGAATTGGGACTAGAGAATATGGTTTTTAAAAAATCATTGCGATGTTCATTATGACCTCCTTAGCATTTTTCATAGATATTCCAGGTATCCTTAAAAGAACTAATATTATTCTGGTCCACTTGATCAGAACTGAGAATTCTGGGGCACCTGGGTGGTTCAGTGGGTTAAATCCTCTGCCTTCGGCTCAGGTCATGATCCCAGGGTCCTGGGATTGAGCCCCACATCGGGCTCTCTGCTCAGCAGGAAGCCTGCTTCCCTTCTTCTCTCTGCCTGTTTCTCTGCCTACTTGTGGTGTCTGTCAAATAGATAAATAAAATCTTTAAAAAAAACAAAAAAACTGAGAATTCTGTTGCTCCAAAATTCTTTTTTTAGTATTTAAACTGAAATGTTCACTTCCTTAATGCATTATTATTTTCTTTATTCTTTTCTTTTGAAGTATAATTAACAGTATATTAGTTTCAGGTGTACAATATGATGATTCAGCAATTCTATACATTTCTCAGTGCTCAATAAGGTAAGTGTACTCTTAATTTCCTTCACCTGTTTCACCTCCCCCCTCTGGTGACCACCAGTTTGTTCTCTGTATTTAAGGGGTTTTTTTTCTGTTTATTTTGTATTTCTGTCAATTTGTTTCTTAAATTCTAAATATGAGTGAAATCATATGGTATTTGTATTTTTCTGATTAACTTATTTCACTCAGCATTATACCCTCTAGGTCCAACCCTATTGTTGCAAATGGCAAGATCTTATTCTTCTTTGTGGCTGAGTAATATTCCATTGTATACATATATTACGTCTTCTTTATCCATTCATCTCCTGATGGACACTTGGGCTGCTTCCATATATTGCCCATTGTAAATAATGCTGCAGTAAGCATAGGGGTGGATATATCTTTTTTTGTTTTCTTTGGGTAAATACCCAGTAGTGGAATTAATGGATGGTATGGTAATTCTATTTTTAACTTTTGAGGAATCCCATACTGTTTTCCATAGTGGCTGCACAGTTTATATTCCCACCAACAGTGCATGAGGGTTCATTTTTCTCCACATACTCACTCATACTTACTTCCTGTCTTTTTATTTTAGCCTTGTGTCAGGTTTAAGATTTGACTTGCATTGTAGGTTTGATTTGCATTTCCAGCATCTTTTCATGTGTCTACTGGCCATCTGTCTGTCTTCTCGGAAAAAATATCTATTTAGGTGCCCTGCCCATTTTAATCAGATTATTTGTTTTTTGGCATTGGCTTGTAAAAGTTCTTTACATATTTTGGATATTAACACCTTATCAGATACATCATTTGCAAATATCTTTTCCTATTCAGTACACTGCCTTTTTGTTTTGTTGGTCATTTCCTTTGTAGTACAAAAGCTTTTTATTCTGGTATAATCCCAAAAGTTTAATTTTGCTTTTCTTTTGCCTGAGGAGACATATCTAGAAAAATGTCTCTATGGCTGATCAAAGAAATTTCTGCCTATGCTTTCTTGTAGGAGTTTTATGGTTTCAGGTCTTGACATGTAGGTCTTTAAGCCATTTTGAGTTGATTTTTGTGTGTGTTTTAAGAAAATGGGTCAGTCTCATTCTTTTGCATGTAGCTGTCCAGTTTTCTCAGCACTATTTGTTGAAGAGCCTGTCTTTTCCCTATTGTATATTCTTGCCTCCTTTGTCATAGATTAATTAACCATAAAAGTGTGGGTTTAGTTCTGGACTCTCTATCCTGTTCCATTGATCTGTGCATCTATTTTTGTGCCAGTACCATACTGTTTTGATCTCTATAGATTTTTAGTATATCTTGAAATCTGAGATTGTAATACCTCCAGCTTTGTTCTTCTTTCTGATGACTGTTTTGGCTATCTGGGGTGTTTTGTGGTTCCATGCAAATTTTAGGATTATTTGTTTTAGTTCTGTGAAAAATTTCGTTGGAATTTTTGTGGGGATTGCATTAAATCTGTAAATTGCTTTGGGTAGTATGGACATTTTAAAAATGTTGGTTCTTCTAATCCATGAGCATGGGAGAGATTTCCCTTTGTTTATGTCATCCAATATTCTCTATCATTACTTTACTTAAATTTACTTCACCAATTACTGGTAGTCATTTTCAAAGAGTTCTACCATAATAGTGAATTTGTCAATTTCTCTTTGTAATTGTATCCACTTATTCTAATATACATGGACCCATAGGATTAGACGCATACCTGTTTGAAATTACGTATTTCTGGTAAATTGGATCATTCAATGATCTGTTTTATTTCCAGTGATGCCTCTTCTGTTGTATCACTAGATCTGGAAAGGAGCATTCCTCTGGTGTGGGACTGAATCCTATATTCCAGGATGGTTAGGTTCATTGTCACCTGCCCATCCCCGTGGCTGTGACAAACCAAAATAATCTCAAATACTTCCTGATGCCCCCTAGGTATACAGTATAACCCCTGTTCAGTGCCTCTGTTTCAGTGGTTACATGAGAATTTTAACATGGATACTCTACTTCCTGTCTCAAGCAGCACTGTCCAACAGAACTTCCTGAGATGATCAGAGCGACCAACAGGGAGCCACTAGTCAGACACAGCTACTGAGCACTTCAAACACGGCCAGTGCAACTGAGGAACTGAGCTGGAAGTTTTTAAAATTTGATGTGAGCTAAAATTTAAATGACCACAAGTGGCTAACAGAGAATACATTGGACGATATAGGTCTAATGCAAATGTCTTAAATCTTTTCCAGACCATGACTGGGACCCTAGACTGGTTTTCCTCATTCCTTATTGACTTAACTACTCACTTATAATACTTTATTTTTCTTCTTAATTTTATAGCACAAATGGGGCATTAACACTGTTGATTATACTCAGTGTTTCTCTTTGCCCACACTCGGCATTTGCCCTGCTTGTTATTCTTTCTTGCATCTCAGACTCTCTCTGATAATTTTTCCTTTGTCCCAAAGTATATGTTTTTTCTTAAAAAGAATTATTTATTTTAGAGAGACAGTGAGAGGGAGAGGGGGAAAGGGCAGAGGGAGAGAATCCTCGACTCCCCGCTGAATATGGATCCCAATGTGGGGCTCGATCTCATTACCCTGAGATCACACCTGAGCCGCAATCAAAAGTCGGATGCTCAACTGACTGAGCCACCCAGGTGCCCCAAGTATATCCTTCAGGTGTTTATTTAGTATAGTCTAGTTAGAGTAAACATCACAGTTTTTGTTTGGATGAAAATGTTCTCATTTCACCTTTATTCTTAAAAACTAGGTTTTATTGGATATATCATTCTTGGTTTATACTCCATGTTCTCTCAGAAGCATGAAGATATCCTTTTCATTGTCTTTGGCTTCCACCCTCTGTTGATTTGGGAGCTGTCTTGTCGGTCTTAGTATCGGTCTTTTTAAAGTAATATGGTTTTCCCCTCCCTCTGGCTCCTTGCAATGCACTCTCTTTGTTCTCAGTGCTTTTCACTTCCTGTTATGTGGTTCTAGACAATGGATTTGCTTTTATCTATCGGACACGGGTTCCACCCGACTTTCTGAATTCAAAGATTCTGGTTATCAGTGCCTGAAATCCTCAGCCCTCATCTCCTCAACTGTTCCCTTTTGCTGTTCTCCCTTTTCTTCTGGAAATCTAAACTAGGCTTATGGTACACTTTCTCACTCTAACCGTGCTTCTTAACTTTTCTTACACAGACTTCCTTTTGTTACTCTACGTTATCCTACCTTCAGACAGTTTGAGTTGAACAGGCAATGTGATCACTGGAAATGCGATCATCAGATTTCACTTTGCCTGTATCTCCCCAATGCTAATTAGGAGGGTATCTCATAACTGTAAAAATAACTAACAATACTCAGAAAACTTACATAGCATTTGTAAAGTAAGTTGGCAGCTACACCCCCGTATTCTGCTTTGAGCCAACACTTACTGCCATCTACCACCAGCAAACACAACCTCTGCACTTAAGTGCCTGATGTCTTTCATTTGCTTTAAGAAATAAGTAGAGGGATGGGGCGCCTGGGTGGCTCAGTGGGTTAAGCCACTGCCTTCAGCTCAGGTCATGATCCCGGCCGGGGTCCTGGGATCAAGTCCCGCATGGGGCTCTCTGCTCAGCAGGGGTCCTGCTTCCCTTCATCTCTCTCTCTGCCTGCCTCTCTGCCTGCTTGTGATCTCTCTCTGTCAAATAATTAAATAAAATCTTAAAAAAAAAAAAAAAAAAAGAAATAAGTAGAGGGAAACAAGAAAATTCAGAGAACCCAAGTGAACACCCGCTAAAATGCCATCATTAGTTCCCTCAGGACTAATTTCCTTAGTAAATCTGAAATTGACCAGTGAAGTATTTCACAGGGTGTTCCGGGAGTGAAATCATGTATTTCCAAGGCCAAAACAAGCACTCTAAAATTTAAGTCCCAAAGGGAAAAATGAAAGTTTCTTTTATGTTAAAACACTCAAATCTCACTTATTCATCTACTATTACTCCAGGAATAAATGTTAGGATCAAAAACAGGGAAAACAGGAAGAGAGTTGTCTTTTAAAAACACCTAAAACAGACCAGCCCAGAGAAAATATCGCCTCTTCTCAATGAAGGAATTTCTCCAAATTTAATTGCTTTCTTCTCCTCCAGATAGTCTGCTGAGAAGGCTGGTTTACCTGGCCATTCTGTTGCTTTTCTGAAAGGGTATTTCTGAAAGATGTCTCAGAGCGCTATTTGAACTTATTATTACCCAATATTCAAAATGTTTACTGCTGACCTTCATGCAGGACAGTGCCTAGACACAGGGGATACACAGCTGAGTGGCTTAAAGAAAGCTGACTTACAGCAAGATCAGGACACAACCTCAGGCCTACTTGTCCCATTTTTTAAAAAACCATTGTAATAAGATCTTAATTTTTACGAAATAATCCACCCACTTTAGCATCTGCTAGTACAACATACTAATTTTAAAGAACCTGGGAAACAGAGAAAGGGCTTTTTTAAAAAGCTAAAGTAGATACTAGTAATGAAGTAAATAAAGACCACTGTGGTTTAGTGAGAAAGTCAATATGGAATTATAATGAAAACATTTTTTCCTACATCGTTTTAAGAAAATCAAGATCTTGAAAGGCTATATACATATACAAATGGGTAGGGTGCCTCAGTGGCTCAGTCAATTGAATGTCCAGCTCTTGATTTGGGCTTAGCTCCTGATCTCAGGGTCATGAGGTTAAGCCCCACCTCAGGCTCTGTGCTCAGCACAGGGTCGCCTGTCCCTCTCTCTCTCTGTTCCTCCCCCTGCTCTTTCTCAACTAAATAAAATCTTAAAAAATAGACAAATGGGTATTTTTTTTGTTTAAATAGTAAAATGATGTCCACTTGTTAGTAAGTCCGAAGGAAACAGAGAAGACGTGAGCTGCCTAGAGTCTGTTGAAAGAAGTCTATTGTTCCCAGTTCCAAGGAAATTAATGAGTAACATTTAATTAAGAAGCTGTGATTGAAGATTTGCAATGATTCCTGCCAGACATTCCCAAAGGGAAAGGAACTTGGAACTCAAAAGGACTGAGAGTAAAGAAAACAGGCGAGTGGGGACTACAAAAATGGGCCAAGGAGGAGTCGGGGACCTCCGAGAGCCATGAGAACAGAGAGAAGCAGGCTCTGAGGTTTGCAAATAAGGAAGCGCTGATGGAGAACATGCTGATACTGACAAGGGGTCAGAAAGGCCCGCCTCAAAAAAATGTGGGGAATGTCTATTTACAGAAAAATATTTTGGGTCCTAAATAGACTGACATTAGTGCAGGCTTTGAACAACTCAAAAGCCTTTTGCTTCAGACCTCCGCCTTCTACTCCCTTCCAAGAATGAGGGGCAAGTCAACTAGAACCCCTCGGTGCACAGAGGAGAAGGACACGTGTGATCGGAGACTCCTCGGTCAGAAGCTGTTTGGCAGGGATGTTCCTGATGCAATATTCCACCCTGATTTTTTGGATTTGGGGTGTTTGTTTTGGTTTGGTTTGGTTTAACTGAAGTTTTATTTCTCATTCCCATAAAGTCCACCTTAGGACTGTGGGATTCTGCAGAATAGCTTCTCTCCATGCACGGGGCTCAGCATTCCAAATGACTCTCAGTTTCTGGCCCTTTTTTCTGCACGGGCCTCCACGACTGCGCGGGAAGAGCCCAGATGTTTCACGCCGACTTCGACACCAGCCAATTCTCAGTACGTGAGGAGTGCTCACGGAGACTTTAGAGGAAAACATTAGATGATGGATACGAATATACAATTTAGAAAAGAAGAAAAACCAATAGATAATAAAATTACCTGACTTATACTAGCTATTAAAAACAAAACAAAACAAAACAAAGGCCAAATAAGATTTTTCTACTCCTCTAACCTGACAAATAGGAACAGAAGACTACAGTAGGGTCGGGGAGGGTGTGGCAGTGGGAACACTGGCTGCAGATGTAGATGAAAGTATAAAAGGTCCCATCTGACCTGGAAACGCGCCAGTTACTGGCATTTACCCTACCTGGATTAATTAGAAATCAGACCATAAATAATGGCGGTTGTGAGGTAACAGAAAATATGTATAATGCTCTCCGGCCCCAGTTCCTGGCACAGAGCTCCTGAAACCCTTGCAATTTCCTGAGAGAAAACACTAGAAGCATCTTCAGTTCTAAAATCTGGCCTGTGACCCTGATTCCTGACCTAGGCTCCTAAAACCCTCATAATATCCCAGAGGCTAGAGTGTCTGTTCTAACGAGGTGACGCAGGGTGGGCTTCTGAATGGTTCCTGATTGGGGACTGGTCCCCGAGAGACCAAACACCACACTCAGAAGGTCAGAATTTTCAGCCCTGCTCCCCGTGTGTCTTGAGAAGGAAGAAGGGCTGAAGATGAAACTAACGATCAGTCATGACTACGTGATGAAGCCTCCATAGAACTCTGAAAAGGACACGTTCAGAGAGTTTGCAGAGTGGTGAAGACCTGGAGGTGTGGGAGAAGGGGCGCTCCAGGACAGGTAGCCCCCTCCCCCTGCCCGACGACCTTGCCTGGTACACCTCTTCCCTTGGAGGGTTCGTCTGTACCCTTTATCATATCCTTTCACAAAGTGGTCAGCGCGTTTCCTTGAGTTCTGTGAGCTGCGCTAGTCAATCAGTCGCACCTGGGCAGGGTGTCATAGGTGTCGTGGGAACCTCTGACTTAATGACACAGCCCGTCAGTCAGGAACACAGGTGGCAACCTAGACTTGACCTTGGTGTCTGAAGTGGTGGTGGGGGGCAGTCCTGTGAGACTGAACTCTCCACCTGGGGGGGGGGGGGGTCTGAACCTTCCCCAGGGAGATAGTGTTGGAATAGAATGAAGTTGTCGGACACCCAGCTGGTGTCCCTGAGAACCACGTGGTGGGGGAAGAAGCCTCACACATCTGGTGACCGGAAGTGTCCTTTGGCATGAAAGCAAAGGCGAGACACACACAGGTGAGTGGAGGTTTCCAAACACATTGGCAGATCCAGACAATGAACTACTATGTAGCCATTAAAATGATGGTGATTTTTCACTTATCTGGAATTGTACTCATGCCGTTGTACCGAATCCAAAAAGCACTATAGTCTATACGAACAATCGTGCATTTGGACACAGAACATTTGGGAATTCACTGGAAAGTTAAGAGGGATGCAATCCCTGGGATTTCAAGTGATTTTTTCCCTTTCCTTTCTTTCACAGTTGTTAGTATTATTTAAATGCTTCACAGACTAAGTTTCCTTTTTAAAATAAAAAATAAATAGCAACGAAGATCGTTTCCTTCCTACATACTGTATCCTTCATGGAGGATGAAACAAGTGTCATTAGGTAACAAATGAGCTGGTGGAACTCTGCGCCGACGGGCCTCCTTCTGCCCCTCCGCCTTTACTCACAATGGATGCAAAACACCTACATTAAATAAAAGAAAGACGACTCACTCCAGTCTCTCTCTGCGTTACATGCCCAGAAAGATAAGAGGGGCTTAAACTTCTAAATAATCCACAACATTTTCTCCTTCATTAATTTAATTTACAAGCAGAGTAATTATCATGTTGTGAAGTTATTACTGAGTCCCACATCCAATCCCCATGAGCTGAAGCAATCTCATTCTCAGGAGAAAACCGACCAAATAACTATAGAAATTGAGACATGGTTTTTTAAGGCATCCTTGAACAGGCAGAGCAGAAATGAGGACCACCTTCTGCAGGTACAATTTCTCTGTGTAGTTGTGTTTTCAAGTAACCTTAGGAAAAATCTAGTCTCAGGTTACATTTCAGAGAATTTTTTTTCTTCCCCAGTCAGGGAGCCTGTGGACGAGTCTCTGCAACTTGGGTTCCTTGTTGCTTCATCTAAATCCCTGTCCTTGTCTTTCAACCAGCTTCTCATGAGGACCGTTCGTTACCCACTCACCCAGCGGGAGGCCCTCTGTAGCATCAGCTTCCAGTTACCGTCAATGGGGCTCCTGTCCTCCGGGCCATTCTCTAAATCAGATGTGATGCCAGAAGATATTTTTTCCCTAGAACAGCCTTCTCTTCCTGTCTCGTAAGTGGAAATCCATCATTTGCTTATCAATGGCACCTTGTAAAGTGCATTTAAAGATTTTTCCATCAAGAGTATCAATTTTCTCGGTTTGACTTGCTCTCATTAGGTAAGAAGTTACTCCCACATTTGTACACAAAGTTCAGACAGATCCAGTGTTACTACCAGTGCCTGTGGGGTAGGTGAGCGCACACATATACAAATTGCAACCACAGAAGTCGCTACGGTAAGAAATGCCGTCACACACAGCTCTCCTAGCGACTTCCCACTCCAAAATAACGGAAACTGCACACACCTTCAGTTGCTCATCTACGACTCTTGTCACTTCTCCAGCCATGGACTCCAGAGTTTCTTGAATGGGACTGAACGACAAGCCACTGGCCCCCGCCCAGGACGCACCACCGACGTGGTACAAGTTTGGTAACAACTGTAATAAAAACACAAATAACCTCTCGGTAACTATGTAACTAAGTACCGGAGTCACTGTGGAGTTAGTGAAAAGGGTAAGAAACATTATGAGAGAGGCTCTGGTCTTGATCAAAAGCTTCATACAGATGCGTAAACTGTAGAGTTCAGGATCAGTATGTTACCTTCCCATCTTCCTCTGCAGAATGAAGGTATTTGACTAAGGCTCATGATCGTCCTCCTGACAATACTCGAGGGCTATGTGAGTCCAAGAGCAGAGCCAGGCCCAGGCCCCAGGCTCTCTGGCCAGCCCTGCCCCGCCGACCCTCAGTCTTTTCTCCATGAAGCCAGACTTTGGGGACCAAATCCCAATTTGAAAGAAGTTTCCTTTTAGAGGTGACAGGGGGGAGTTTCACCCTATCAGCTTAGAAGAAGAATACTCTCAAGTGAGCTGTTGCTCGTGTAAACTACAACTCTACCCCTTAGCTCTTCAGGACCCGATGACAACCCTTGTCAGCACAGGGGCCCCTACTTCTTATTCCGTGTTTTGATGACTGGTAATTAGCCCAGGGAACAGAAAGGAGGCAAAGAGGAACTCCCCTCACTCTGCCACTTGTCAGTCACCTTGACATTGGGTAGAAAGCTAGAAACAGTTGGACCTCGTTTGTAGAACTGAAGTTTAAACAAGCTTTTTATTACACAAGACTTTCCCGTAGCCTGAAGTGAAACTCACCGTTTTAGAATTCTTCGCATCACGCATGAGCCTCTCTGCTGACTTTAAGTCTTCCTGGACAGCGTCTCCCGCACAGTTTCGTAAGGAGTTGAGATGGTCCTGTACTTTCACACATATTCTGTCAATCATCTGCTCCACGCCGTGAGAAGGACAGCAAGCACCCAAGGCAGCACAGCCAATATTCAGAGAGAAGAAAACACGGAATGAATGAGGACAAAAACACCTCTTAACTAGAACATTCCAGAAGGTAGCTTTCGGCCAGTTATTAATTTATCTGTTCATATCAGCAGCGTTCGGCAACATTAACTCCAATAAAAGCTCAGGGACTTCAGTCCTCTTTCCTGCCTTAGGAAATGCAGCACGTAGAACCAAAGTGTGTACTTCTGGATGATTCAGAATTTCGTGGCTACTCTGTGACATTTCGCTAGATAATAACTCTCCTTCATTAATTTCTATTAAGTACCCTCTGTGACAGACACAGTGCCAGGTACTGAGGAAACAGAGAAATGGACTGTGTAATTTGGCAACGGCTGAAATGACAAGATGGTGTCCACAGCTAGTTGGTCTCAGTATTACAGAATCATAAGATCTCTGGAAATTAATATTTTTAAAAAGATTTTATTCATTTATTTGAGAGAAAGAGAGCATGAGCAAGGGGAGGGGCAAAAGGAAAGGGAGAAGCAGGCTCCCCCCTGAGCAGGGCTCAATCCTGGGACCCTGAGATCATGACCTGAGCCAAAGGCAGACGCTTAACTGACCGGGCCACTCAGGTGCCCAGAAATTAATATTTTTAAAGCTAATTCAATTATATGGGGAAGTAATAGGTACTTCCCCATATAAATTAAAAAGCCACTCTTCTGCCCAAAAAAACACATTGAGGTTTTATTATTTTAACACAGGCAATAATAAAGTTGATAACATTTAGTTTCTATTCCGTGAAAGCCCCTCTCCCAGGTTAATTACATCTGAATCATTTTCAGTCACTCCAGGGACGTAAGCGTGAAACCCAGAGGGAAGTGGAAGATCACTACTGGAGACAAAAAGTACCAGAGATGGGCAAGATTATGTCCTTTTGTATTTGCATTTACAGAAAAGAGCATGAAGAAAGCTAAGAATTCTAATGAAAGAGATAAACTGTGGTTTACAAAGTCTCTCCAGTATTTTGCTCAGAACTGCAGGCAATTTCATGGTCTTAAAAAATTACTCCTTCTTCCAGAGACCTCACATACCCAGAGTCCTAGCCCATCTGGGCATTCACTCGGCAGAGGCAGCAATCTAGTGATTTTTTTTTTTTTTAAATTTTATTTGTTTTTTTGACAGACAGAGATCACAAGCAGGCAGAGAGAGAGGAGGAAGCAGGCTCCCTGCCGAGCAGAGAGCCCGATGTGGGCTCAATCTCAGGACCCTGGAATTATGACCCGAGCCGAAGGCAGAGGCTTTAACCCACTGAGCCACCCAGGTGCCTCCTAGTAATATTTTTATTTAAATTCCCACTTGCTCTATTTCGAATGATTTGAAATAACAACCACTGGAAGCCAAAGTCAGTCCTCCTTCCCCCATGAATTCTGTGACAACAGAGACGTGGGCCCAGCACCGGAAGACTTATGGTCTAAATACAGGGTGGTAGCATCACCATCCCTCTTGTCCTCCTGTTCTAGAAAATCTGTTTCTAACATTTACCCCATCTCCCTTTCTAAGGTATTAGGAAGACAACCCAGTAAAGTAACACCACTCACAGCACCTATTCCCTGACACGGGGTCACTAAGTCAACATTAATGTGCATTAAGAACAGCTCCTATTACCATCAAATGTCCTGGGGTTATAGATGTGAAGGACCCGGAGCTCCCCACAGGAAACAGAAGTTCTATGAATAATGCTTCTCACTAAAATCTAAGCTCGTAGGGAGCAATCGTATCTTAATTTGATGCGTTTTCACAATGCCCTGCAGAGAACTAACTATAGGTTTTAAAATATCTTCTTAATTGATGTAAAGTCTAACTCTTCTGTTGTATTGATCTGTGCCTCCTCAAGCGAGGAGTCATCCATAATTCAGATCTTCCCAAGAAGAATACTTAATTTCTAGAGACAGACCACATACTACAAAAGGAACTGATACAGCTCTGAGGCCACATTTGAGAGGCCTGTGGAGGAGGCACTGTGAAGTGGGTCATCCTGAACAATCAGGAGGCCAAAGAGACTCCCGAAACGTGTGCGGTCCCCAAGGAGACAAGTTCCCATGACCTCAACACCATGTTCTGTAAGTGGAATTTGTAAATTACATCCACAAGAAACATAAAAATTTAGTTCTTCCATTCAAGTAGGACATAAAACCTCCCAAGTCTCAAAGGTCTGTCTGAACACACAGTTACTAAGGTTCGGAACAGCCCAAGAGGTCATATCCAGATGCTTCACAACCAAAGAGCTCAGGGCCCAGGAACGTTAACCTACAAAAGGATGACACAGGATGACTGTGTGGAGAGCAAGTCTAAAATTCTGACAAGAACTCGAGGATTTTGACTCTCAGTTCATACTGAAGTTCCTAAGGCACACATATGTGAGGAGGAAGGGAGTCGGGAAGCCGGAAGACTGTCATCCCTTGGGCTGGCCCGCCCCATGTCTCACGATAGGTGACAGCACCTACGCTCTTCATCTGAACGGCCACTCGGTGCCTCAAGCCCCAGCAATCTACTCTCCTCACACAGCCCGCTGAAGTTGTTAACCACCACCGTCCATCCGTGCGGCTCACGTCCCTCTGAGGAAATGTACTCTGTCATTCTTGGCCACGGTCATCTTTACGTTAAGTCCTAATCTGTCTTCCCATGTCCCCTGGGACAGACCCATGACTCTCCCTTGAGAACAATAATCAATGGCAGGCTCGCTTCTGTGGGACGGTCTGGCACACGTCTGAACGCAGGCAACTCCTCTTCCCTAATCTGCTTCCCTTCAGGCTTCACGTTCCTGGTTCCTCTTGCCACTCTGCTATGGTGACAGTCTCACAGTCCCCAACCCTTTCCACCCCCAGGCCCCTTCTCTGCATTGTCTCTTCCATCTTGGACCCTCACAAAATACCACCCCCCCCCCCAAATAAAACTGATTGTAACCCAGGAGAAGGGGATCGGAAAGTTAAGCGGGGCGGGCACCTTCCTTACTGTAGCAAGCATACCTCCATTAATGCGGTACAGGTCAAGCTGGCTTCTGTGGCAGCTAAATCACCACTAGCTCACGTCACACCCGTTGGGGACCGATGGGCTAAAGAACCCAAAGTTCAGAACTTAGAACTCCTAGTAATAAATGCCATCCTTGGTTGCTCTCCACTTGTTATAACCGTTCCAGCAAATGCCACACTTGCCGAGAAATTTCATCTTTCTCCATGTCAATCTCTTTAGCCGATTCAAGAGACAGACTGAACGCCTAAAACCAAATGTGATACCGTCCTGAGTAAGATACACCTTATACCACCCAGTGACTGAGAAGCCTGGAAGTGGAAAGAAATATTCACATCAACCGTAACTCAAGCTAGAGAACTCTCCCTAATAAAACACCCATAAGGGCACCCACATTTTATTCGTCTTGTTCTGCCCAAGCTCAGCTCTGTTTCCTACAAGGGTGCCTGCCACATACTTAGAAGTATGGAATGATGCAGGAATGATACACAGGAATGATATGAAGATGTGCAAGATTTCAGCCAAGGGAGGGAGCCCATCTAGCCGAGGTTGAAGGTGGCTTTTCAACTGGGTCCTGAAAGATTTCTACAGGTTGAGAAAGTCGAAGGGAATTTTAAGCAAAAGGATAAGCATAAGCAAAGGCACGGGCAGACACCTGCGAGGACTATTTCCTGATTAGGAACAGAGCACTTTATTGTAGGAGACAGGACTGGAACGTTCAGCTAAGGCAAGAGAGTGTGAGACCCAGGCACAGGCTAAGGAGGTGGAACAGGGTGTACGGGGTATGGGGTATCCCATCCTGGCTCCTGCCACAACCGTGAGGTCTACAGATCCTTACCCCGTAGCACCCTCGGTGACTCAGCTTCCCTGCCTGATGCAAAGGACATGGGCTATAGAGAGCAGAAGGAGACATGGAAGGTGGATATACCAGTTCCCACCGTACTTATGAAAGAAGACACAGAAGTGAGTTGATAAAAACACCTGAGCAAGAGGGCTGGCAATGGAAATGGGGGTAAAAAAAAAAGGAGGAACAGCTGCAAAGACACTTGGAAGGTCAACGGGTGGCCACAGCGACCATTGGCTGGTGGTGGCAAAGGAGACATCTAAGATGGCCACAAGGGTTCTATCCTTGGTGATGAGGCCATTGAGAGAAATGGTAAAATCAGGAGTCCCAGAGATAAATTTTGTCTTAGTGACCCCCTATCTCAGACATGCTGAGCAAGTGTTGATAAGTAAAATTTGCTGGAAAAAAAACAGGGATAGACCCAGGAGTTCCCCACAGTTGGAGCATTAAAATGGTAAGGGTAGATGAAATAGCTAAAGGAAAGAAGTACTAAGTACAAAACTTAGGAAAGGGACTGCAGTCGGAAGATGAAAGGTTTAAGAGGCATGTGGGAAGGAGACAGACAGGACCCAAGAGGAGCAGAAAGATATTCAAAACGGCACATTGTCAGTGAATGAAGCAGTGAGTCTTCGGAAGGATGAGGCAAGTCAATCATGACGATATCTGTGACAGTTAAGACTAACAGCAGCAACGTTAACGGTTTACTGGTGACAAGTCAAGTTCTTCTCATGCTTTATCTCAGTGAATCCCCCAGCATCTTCAGAGTTGTCTCCCTGGCTTCACAGATGAAGAAACCAAGGCTGGGACAGGTTTAAGTGACTCACATCAGTTCACGCCCACAGGGAAAGCAAAGCCCGTCCTTCAGTCTGGGCCGTCCGCACTATCCTGCCTCCTCTCATGAACAGATGAGGGAGAAAAAGCCCAGGGACTTGGTGACATTCACCACGGAGAGAGCCATTCTGGTACAGATAAGGACACATCTGGAAAGGTTACAAGGTGATGGGGCAGCAAAGAGGTCAAGCAAGTACAGAAACTCCACATGTGAGGCAGGAGGGGAATGCACTGGAAAAGAGCTACAGACACTAAAACTGCCTTCTACCTTTTTAAAAAATGGTCAGCAATGTTTATGAGTGAGAAGAGTGGATTTCGGCAAACTATAGGCAATTCTAGGCCTGTTTTAATTTTTTTATTTTTCAAAAGTCTTTATATTTTGCGAATTCAGTGTTTAAAAAAAAAACCAAAAAACAAAAAAACAAACCCACATAGGAACAGACTGGAAAGAAATAAATCAAGACCATGTGGGTGAGGGTGTGCCCGAGACTGCCTTTATAAATAAAGCTTTATTCATTCATGCACACAGTGGCTATGGCAGCTTCCGCTCTCCCAGAGCAGAGCTGAGCTGTGATGTTGTTGCAGACCCGAAAATTTGTCTGCAAATCCAAAAATGTTTACTTTTTGTTCTTTTACCAAAACGATATGCTAACTTCCTGACAAAGAGAGTTTATGAGCTGGATAAGAATATGAAAGCAAAGGGAGAGTATGGTATCTTAGAATCTTAATGAGAATTCTTGGCTACCCAGCTGGCCGGGACAGTAGTCACAGAGCGCCTATTCTTTCTGTATTCAGATTTCTGGAAACTTCGATAAGAAGTTTCAGTCTCTTGGAGATAAATCTCTCTTAAAGTAACTGAACCAATTAAAGTCTGAAAACTGCTAATCATAACGTCCTAGGAAATCCCCAAAGAGAAAAGGTGGAAATATACCTACCACACAAGGACTCAAATAATTCAGACAGATGTCACCCATGCAGAATTAAACATCCGCACTACGCCCCCTGTGTCCCATTTCCTCGAGGCTGAGAAGACGAAACTTACTTTTAAGGATTAGCATTAAAGGTTGCTGCAGTAATTTTTTTGGATGGGTAAAATCCCCTGCGATTGAGGGGCAACATTGGAAGGATATTGTAGTAAGAAGAGCCCGTATTACGGCAGCTCAGAAAGGAACCCAAGGCAAAGACTCAATGTAAGATTTTAGCACTCTCACTGCTTTTAATGTTCACCACTAAAACCAGGAAGTAACAGTAAACCATAAAGTGCTAAGCTAATATTCGTCCCTTACAGGGGAGAAAAAAATAGATTTTTCAGGCATTGGTAAGGGAAACATTTTGTTTTCTTTCTCAAAACTCCCCGCTACCTCACCAATATTCATAATTATCATTTTTCTTTTTTTATTTTTAAAGAGTTTATTTAACAGACAGAGATCACAAGTAGGCAGAGAGGCAGGCAGGGGTGAGAAAGCAGGCTCCCCGCTGAGCAGAGAGCCCCCCCATGCCAGGCTTAATCCCAGGACCCCGAGATCATGACCAGAGCCAAAGGCAGAGGCTCAACCCACAGAGCCCACCCAGGCGCCTCCTTTTTTTCTCAATATACATCGTTTTCCTATTTCCTTTACAAAGAATACATATTTGCTGTACAGGTTTCAAAGAACACTGTGAAGTATATGAGACTGAAATGCACCTAAAACCTCTTGAGGAAACCCTCACAGACCTCTATGCAGACCTATGCGGTCTTCCAGATAATTTCACCCACTTGGAGTAATATGTGACGCTTTTATCGTGGGCACTTCTCTTTCATTCTAAGAAAAAGCAACAGCAAAAAATTAAGATGACATTTGCACAAGGTAAGAAAACATTAAACCATTAAAAAAAATGGGTCTCAATGACAAAGTCTGCCTACCAGTCCCCCTGCTGAGATAAACACTTTTGGAAATCCGCTGTTTTTTAAAATTCTTCTGGTGGCTTCCATTTGAAATTTAAATAGTAGACTTACATTTGTATTTTAATTTCAGTAATAGTTAACTATATTTGTATTTTTGATTTAAGAATGAATGTCAGAAAAGAGATTGAGTCCATAAAATAAAAATTAAAAACTGAGCATACTTAACACTCCTACTCAACTGTTCTCCCTCTTCAGTTTCTAATTTTCATTAGTATCAATACTGGTGCATGAGGACTTCTAACATTCACATTTTTTAACATAACAATGAGGTTTTCCCTTGTCTGTGTTGATATTAAAATTTTAAGCCCACTAAAAGAAAGGCAGTTACAGAATAATGATGATGGGACCTGCACAGCAAGAAATGTAATCCTGTGTCTTAATCCCGCAGCTCCCAGCAGACTGGCCAAAGGGGCCATTTTTAAAAGCTTTCCTTCAGCTTCTGTGACTATATGGATTTCATTGTTGCTCTAGTTCCTTATTATTACTTCATATTGTGTCCTCTCTTATTTCTCATTGTTATGCTGGAGAATTTCCCCAGAGAACTTTTCGTGCGTATGTTCAACTGGGGGTGATTTCTCTAAGTCCACGTCTGAGCCCATTTTAATTCTGTCCTCCTGTCTGTTTGACAAGGTGGCGAGGTGTGGAATTTGTGGTCCCAAATAAATCCCCCTCTGAACGTGGATGACATCACTTCATTTGCTTCCAGTCATTGGGACGGACGCTGGTTCTAGTTCTCCTGTAAAATAGCCCTTGATTCTCTCTGACACTCTTTAAGATTTTTTTTTTCCCTCTCTTATAGGTGTTCTGACCAGGACGTGTCTAGGTGTGGCTCTTTTGGCCTTTCCTTTGGATCAATTTCAGTGGGTCACATCAACCCCACAATTCATGTTTTCTACTATTTTTTCTCCTTTTCAATTTTGAAGCTCCTATCAGAAGGCTGTTGGGTCATTTGGAATCCACTCACCATTCTGTTTTACTTTTCTTTCATGTTTTCCATCTTTTTACTGCATGTTCTAGAGATTTTCCTTTACTTTTTCTTCCCGAGAAACACCTTACTTTGTGCCCTGCCAGTTTATTTAATTCTATCTACTGTGAGCACATTTCCAGTTGCTAAGCATTGTTTCCTGTTGCTCAGCGGACTATTCCTATTATGGATAGAATATTCCCTCAAGTCCCACTGAACTTACTAATTACAGTATTTATCGAAGTCCTTGGCTGTGCTCTGAATTATCTGAGGTCAGATTTTTGGTTTATCTTGCTCTTTCTTTGACATATATTTCCTCAAATATCTTAGGATCCTTGGTTTGGGTTGATATTTTGGAAGAAAATAATCCACATTTCTTTTATTATCATAATTCCTTTTTCTTCTCTAGCACTGGGTGGAGAGAAGGGAAATAAAGTAAAAAAGGAAACATTTTCGTTTCCCTTTAGTAATTAAGTGTTAACATTTAACAAGTTCTTTCTCTTTTTATTTTTTATTTTTTTAATTTTTAGAGAGAGAGAGAGAGAGAGAGAGAACACAAGCAGGGAGGGGGAGAGAAAGAACCTCCAGCAGGTTCCACAGTCAGGTCGGAGCCGTGGTGGGACTTGACTGCAAGACCCTGAGATCATGACCTGAGCCAAAATCAAGAGCTGGACGCTTGACCAACCGAACCACCCAGGTGCCCCAATATTCAACAAATTCTCAATTATTTGGGGGAAACTGGAATTTTGTTTCAGACTCACAGGAGTGTGAGAAAGGGGAGAGAGACACACAACGTCCCTGACGCAGCGAATCTGCTTACCCTCAGATTCTCTCATCCGTAATGAGGGGTTCCTACTATTCGCACGGAACCCGAAAATACGCTTTATCGACAATCTTAAAAAGCACAAAATCATCAGCAACGAAAAGCACATTTTCAGCATCAGAATTAGCCTATGTTTTCCTCGCCCTCCATCCTCCCCCAAACTCTCCTTCTGTTTGTTGTCATCTCCAGAAGCCACTTCTTCCGGCGCCCCTGGGGATGACTCGGGGACAGAGATGCCGCGCGCCCCCCTCGGGAGAGCGCCCGCGGGCACGCGCCCCTCACCTGCTGCGTGGTGCTGGTGACGATGCCCTGCTGCAGGCGGTACGCCTGCTCCTGCAAGTACTTCCGGGTCTCGTGGTTCCGCAGCAGGTAGTTCTCGATCTGAAAAGCAAGCACACGGATCTCTCAAGGACACGCCGCGACTCGGTGGAGGGTGAAGGGAGAAGCCAGAAACAGCGAGGGGCTGAACTTGGAACCAAAGCTCAGAGTCGCTGACCCCACGCCCATGACCCCGCGGAGACCGGAAGCGGGCTGTCACCGTGATGCACGCTGGGAGTGCGAGTCAGAGACGGAACCCGCGGGTCCCGGGAGCGAGCTGACAGGACTCGGTCGCTGACAAAGATGGGCGACGGTCTGAGTGCCCCGCCGTCGGAGACCTCACGCGGTGATCCCTGCTTTCCCTCAGGAGTCTCTCCCTCGCGAGTCCTTCACCACCCACCAGTTGCAAACTTAAATAAACGGGCCACGGTGTACAGGTGGCGGCCTCCGAAACCCCGAGCCTGCAGGAGGCGGACGCCATCGGCCCTGAGAAAACTATCAGTTTGAAGGGAAAAAAGGAGAAAATAGGTGGAAAATTGGAAGGCCACCAGCTGCACGACACAAAGACATATACTAGTTTCATCAACTCAGGAGGTCTTCACGCTATCTCAAAAACAGCACTGATTTTAGCAAAAGTAGAGAAAACACGAAAACAGATTTCCACAGAAAATAACGCTTGAAGTTGCCTCAAGTCTGGGTTTTTCGACACAATCTCCTATTAAAAATTCAAACATACAAATGATGACCAGATGGGAATGAAGTGTTTCAGAACACTGATCCAGTAATCCGACGGGGTTAACTGCTGGGAGGCGGACGTGTATGAAGATGTCGGCAAAGAATGCTTCGCCATCAGTAACTGCACCATCTGGGGTTTTTTTTTCTTTTATTTCAGTTGTTGTTTTCATTTGTTTTTAATAATACCACTTAACCGTTTGGCTTTAATTTGTCACTGTAGTTCCCTGGTTAAGAACTTCTAATAACCGGGAGCCTCTCCATATTATGACATTTTCATTTTCATTTTCCATATGCTAACATGACCACTATTTAATACCAATTAGAGACAATTAAAATGCAGACTATAATTACTATCATCCATGGAAACCGTAAAGCAGAACAAAATGTACCTTTCTACTAAAGGTAAGTGAAGGAATTATAAAAATGAAGAGATCCCTGAAATGAAACATCGTTTAAGTGACACATTAGGACCAAGGCATTTTATTATATTAATTTTCTCTTCTGCTTCCCCCAAAGTCATGTCCTTCCAAGGTGACATTACCATCGATGGGAAATGTTTTCGCAAAAAAAAAAAAAAAAAAAAAATTCCTGCCTGAAATATAACAGGTACACACTGCCACCCAGCTTTGGGTACTTTTGCTTTATTATTTGTCCTTTTGCATTTGGTCTTGTTAAGCACTGTCCTGGGGGCCAGCTGTGACAGCAGCTTGTACCAGAGGCTCGGCTCATGTATGGGCCACGCACCCAGGGCTGGCCCATGCATTTCCAGACTTTCTAGAGGGGTATCAATGGTGCTGCACAGTCTAAGTCTGGAGGGATTTATTTATCTATTTATTTATTTATTTTTAGAGGGAAAAAACAATTTAAAGCTCATTTCTAAAAGCCAGTGCAAGGGGAAGGAAGAATAACAATGATTCAGTTCCCTTAACATCAACCACTGGCACATCACCACTAAAAGGACTGCCTCTTAGATTAGCAGGATAAGCCTTCCTTCCCCGCACCATTCCAGGGCAAGGACAGAGACCCCATGTCCTACAGGCTGAGGATGGAGGACCTGACTGAAGATGGAGGGAAAGGGCCCAAAGTGTCGTCATCATGTCTGCCGGTCCTCCTGGGCAGCTATGACCTGGACGGCCCTCTAGAGCTGATCAACACCTTCAGTCTCACTGCTAAAAATAACAGCAACATAAAAGACAAAAAGACCTGTATTTCAATGTAGAAATCATATATTTAAAAACAAAAACCAACCCCCCCCCCAACTTCTAATGATTGAGTACAGGATCACAGTATTATTCTTTAGTAGAGTAAAATTAAAAAGCGTGTTTCTTCTGGGGAATAGACTTCTGTTACAATGAAATCTTCACGATATGAGAGTATAGTAAGTATTCTAGAAAAAAATGATAAATGTCAGCTTTAAAGTCACTAATTTTTCATTAAAGAAAACACAAATTTCACAATTAACATATTTGTAGATGAGGCATTTCTTGTTTTTTATATCCTCTCTTTTTCTGCTTTAAGTATTGTATATGATTACACTTTTCTCTCCTTAGTATATTGACTACACTTCTAAAACAGTTTTTAGTAGTTGCCATAGTGTTTGCAATATTTAACTATTTCAAGTCCACTTTCACAGAATGCTGTACCATTCTGCAACCAGTACAGCTTCCTTGTAAGAGAGCACCATCAATTTCTTCCTCTCCTCGTAACAATGCTATCTTTGCACGTTTTGATTTCTCCTTCACTTTTTTAAAAAAATATTTATTTATTTATTTGTTTGTTCGTTTGAGAGAAGGGGGGGGTAGAGGAAGGGAGAGGTAGAGGGAGAAGGAGAGAGAGAGTCCCAGTCAGACTCCCTGCTCAGCGTGGGGCCAACTCAGGGCTCGATCTCACATCTCACGACCCTGAGATCATGTTCTGAGCTGAAATCAAGAGTCAGACACACAGCTGACTTTGCCACCCAGGCACCCTCTCCTTTACTTTTGAAGAAGATTTTGCTAGATACAGAATTCTAGGCTGCTGGATATTTTTCTTTTTTTTTTTTTTTTTTTTCTTTTTTTTTTTTTTTAAATATTTTATTTATTTATTTGACAGAGAGAGATCACAAGTAGGCAGAGAGGCAGGCAGAGAGAGAGGAGGAAGCAGGCTCCCCGCTGAGCAGAGAGCCCGATGCGGGACTCGATCCCAGGACTCTGAGATCATGACCCGAGCCGAAGGCAGCGGCTCAACCCACTGAGCCACCCAGGCGCCCCTGCTGGATATTTTTCTTTTGGTGCTTTAAATATTTCATTCTGCTTTCTTCTTGCTTGTATGATTTCTTTCTTTCTTTTTTTTTTTTTTTTTTTATTTGAGAGGAGACAGTGAGAGAGAGCATGAGCGAGGAGAAGGTCAGAGAGAGAAGCAGACTCCCCATGGAGCTGGGAGCCCGATGCAGGACTTGATCCCGCAACTCCAGGATCATGACCTGAGCCGAAGGCAGTCGTCCAACCACCTGAGCCATCCAGGCATCCCTGCTTGTATGATTTCTGACACAAAGTCTGTTATAATTCTTATCCTTATTTCTCAATATGTAAGGGCTTCCCGCCTTATCCCCAGCTTCAAAATTTTCTCTTTATCTTTGGTTTTCTGCAGTTTAAACATGATATCCCTACATGTAGATTTTTAGGGATATTTATCCTAGATGGTGTTCTCTATGTTTCCTCAATTTGTAGTTTGGTGCCTGTCACTAAATTTGGAAAATTCTCAGTCATTATTATTTCAACTACTTCTGTTCCCTTGTCTTCCTTCTCCCTCTGGCATTCCCACTGTGCGGATGCTCTACCTTTTGTAACTGTCCCGAAGTTCAGGAATATTCTGTTCTGGTTTTCTCCATTCTTTTTTTTTTTTCTCTTGCTTTTCAGTGAGAAATTTACATTTACCTATCTTCAGGCTCAATGATTCTTTCTTTAGCTGTGTCGGTCCACTGATGAGCTCAAAAAAGGTATTTTTCATTTCTGTTACAGTGTTTCTGATGTCTAGTACTTCCTTTTCTTTCTTTGAGTTTCTATCTCTCTGCTTACATTACTCATCTGTTCTTGCATGTTTTTTACTTTTTCCATTAGAGTCCTCAATATACTAATTAGTTATTTTAAATTGTCTGGTAATTCCAAAATCTGTGTCATATCTGAGTCTGGTTCTGATGCTTGTTTTGTCTTTCATGATGCATGTCGTAATTTTTTTTTTTTTTTTTTTTTGTTGTTGTTGGGGCGCCTGGGTGGTTCAGTGGGTTGGGCCGCTGCCTTCAGCTTGGGTCGTGATCTCGGGGTCCTGGGATCGAGTCCTGCATCGGGCTCTCTGCTCAGCAGGGAGCCTGCTTCCTCCTCTCTCTCTGCCTGCCTCTCTGCCTACTTGTGATCTCTCTCTGTCAAATAAATAAATAAAAATCTTTTAAAAAAATTTTTGTTGTTGTTGAAACTGGATATGATGTATCTGATAACAGGAACTGAGGTAATCTAATCAGGCTTTTAATGTGCAATTTTATGTTAATCTGGCTAGAAGCTGAGTTATGCTTTAATCTCTTCCCATGTCCCTGTTTTTATCTCCTTGGTTACTTTGGGGTTTCCCTAGAAATCCTTTCTTAAATAAAGTATCTTACAGCTTTGCTCATTTGTAATCTGCTGTTACCACACTTGATGTGCTGGTACGGTATTGGGGAAGGGAATAATTCTATAATCTTAAGATTAAATTTACGTTTTATTTAGTGGGACTGAGTTCCTGGGCTGTGACCTGCCAAAGTACTTCTTGGCCATTTTTTTTTTCCCCTTCCCTTCTTTGAAATAGGAAGGCTAGGATTGTTGTCTGCTTTGTCAGATAAAGCTCTGGTAGAGTAGTTTCCCCCAAGTATAAGCCTCTGTTATAGACAACAGAATGCTCCAGGTATATTTAAAAATGGCTACTTGTTCCTGTCCCCCTACCAGAAACATGAGAGGATTTTTGTCCAATCTTTCCTGTGATAACTTGGTGGGGGCTCTTGGAGGTGAAGCCCATGAAGGGGTCAGGACCTCGCTAAGAACTAGGCCCCTAGGAGTTTTTAACTCTTGGGCTAGTCCACACTAAGCCTCCAGCAATTCCTCAATGGCTGGTTAAACACTCCTCTGAGTTACTGGCCCCATTAGCTTCTGCCCTATTAGCTTCTGCCCTAGGTGAGCCGATCTTGACTTTGATTCACGGTGATTCTCTGAATCCTATCTGTCCAATTACCAGAGTGACAGTCTCCTTTGCTTTTGCCTCAATTCTCTGATGGATCTGAGAAGAGT
This sequence comes from Mustela lutreola, assembly GCF_030435805.1. NCBI lineage: Eukaryota > Metazoa > Chordata > Mammalia > Carnivora > Mustelidae > Mustela > Mustela lutreola. The sequence goes on from NC_081295.1 coordinate 155,318,329, forward strand.
CACCGATTTTCTGTCTGTTTAGCTTTCTTCTTGTTGTGAGGATGGGAGTATGATGAGCGCCAAACTCTTGATCTGTCGAGTCTAAACCCAGAAAACTGGTGTCTCTAGGATATGTCTTTTGTTACAAGTTGTTAATATCCTTTGGGAAAATATAAAGAGGTCTAACATCTTTATGTTGCTTTGTGGTTTAGAAACTTTTTTTCCGCACGCGCTCACTGGTTTGGTCCCTGGGCACCACAGGCAACTTATTTCGTCTTCCTGTCCTTTGGTTTTCTTATGTGCAAAATGCGGACATAACAAATCTATCTCATGGATTTACTGTAATAGATTATCAGTGTTAGTTTATGTAAAGCATTTATAATAGTGTCAGGTCCCCAGCACGAACTGTATGTTAAACATCAGCTAAACATGGTTCCTGTCTAGTTGTATGTTTTATAGAGACAAAGAAACCAAAGTTCAGAAAAATTAAGTAACTTACGGAAATTACAAAGCTGAAAAGAGTTTGATTTAGTCAGATTTTTTTCTTTTGTGTGAAGATTTTTTTTTTTTTTTTTTTAAGAGAAAGAAAGAGCACAAGTGGCAGGGTGGGAGGAGCGGCAGAGGGAGAGGGAGAAGCAGGCTCCCTGTGAGCAGGGAGCCCAGTGTGGGGCTTGATTCCAGGACCCAGGGATCATGACCTGAGCTGAAGGAAGACACTTAACCGACTCAGCCACCCCAGTCAGATCTTTTGAATACAAATCTGGAATGATTTCCATTGCCACATCAAGGCTTTCCCTTTCTCCACCCCCTACCTTATTCCCTTTTATTCATCCAAGTCTAAGGAGCATCCAAGCAGGCAGGCCAGGCACTGTGCCAGCTGCTGAACAACTAAAAAGATGAAAAATACATAGGTTCTGCCTTCAAGGAGGCACAGTCACTAGAGAAAAAGATATATGGAGTCAGGTAACTTAAATGACATCACAAGGCCAGTGACGGACAAGGACAGGAAATTCTGAGAAGATCCCCAGCACAGGGGAGGAAAGAGGCTCTGAGAAGTTTCTAGATGTGCTCACACTTGCATTCAGCCTTGACAGACACACACAGTAGGTAGTGGGGAAAGCACGAGCGTCAACCAGACTGGAGCAGTGATTGCCAAATTTGCAGCCACCAGGAGAGTTTGCAAAAACACAGATTGCTGAGTCCCACCCCCATTTCTGAGACCCAAGAATATGCATTTCTAACAAGTTCCCTGAAGTAGAAGCAAAAAGGCAGGCTATTAAGAGAAGAAGGGGGGCGCCTGGGTGGCTCAATGGGTTAAAGCCTCTGGCTTCGGCTCAGGTCATGATTTCAGGGTCCTGGGATCGAGCCCCGCGTTGGGCTCTCTGCTCAGCGGGGAGTCTGCTTCCCACTCTCTCTGTCTCTGCCTGCCTCTCTGCCTACTTGTGATCTCTGTCTGTCAGAAAAAAAAGAAAAAAAAATTTTTAAAAAAAGAGAAGAAGGTAGCAGTGGATAGGAGGCAGATCCTGGGTGGAATTTTATACCAATTCAAGGAGAGAAGGTTCTATTTTAAAAGCCACTGGGGTGGGGGGTGGGGGGCGCCTGGGTGGCTCAGTGGGTTAAAGCCTCTGCCTTCACCTCAGGTGATGATCCCAGGGCCCTGGGATCAAGCCCCATGGTAGGCTCTCTGCTCAGCAGGGAGCCTGCTTCCCTGCCCCCCCCCCCACCCCTGCCTGCCTTGTGATCTCTGTCAAATAAATAAAATTTTAAAAGGCACTGGGGGCCGGGGATGGAATGCGGAGAGGTGGGCTTAAGATGTTAGTTTGTTCCAACGTGCCATGAAAGAAGATGGCTCTTTTTGACCGTGACAAAGAAAACAAACAAAAATCCTGCTGAGAAATGATGAGCCTTGAACAAAGCCGTCCCTGAGAGGGAGAGAGGGGAAGAGCGCGAAGGAAGAGGCTTTTGCTGCACGATCTGTGAACTGGACAATGGCATGGCTCTGGAAGACGTGGGGAGGAAAAGTCAAGCGTGGGAGGGAGGCTTGGATGGTACCACATGACGGGCGAGCAAAGAAGGAAGAAAGATTTCAAAGATCGCCCAGCGACCCCCACAGGAAACGTGGAGTAGGCTTCTTCAAATGGAAAATCCTTGAGTGCATCTAAACATGGAGAAAGGTAACCATAACCACAGAAAGAGAAGGATGGAGATGGGGCAGAACCAGAGCACGCCTCTCGGGGCCAGTGTCCGGCCCAGGCAGAGACAGTGGCTCACAGGCGCATGGATGGCTCAGCTTTGAAGGCGGGGAGCCCCGTCGTCCTCTGGGGTTGCCAGAAAGGAGGCGGGAAGGGGTGTGGAGTGAGACACATCTATAAACAAAGATGGTAAAAGGAGATCCCATCCGTAGCCTCAGTTTCTTAGTAAGAAAAGAAGGAAAGTGGGGCACCTGGACGGTTCCGTCGGTAAAGAGTCCAACTCAACGCTGGCTCTAGATCTCAGGGTCCTGGGATCGTGCCCGTGTCGGGCTCTGTGCTCGGCAGGGAGGCAGCTTAAAATCCTCTCCCTCTGACCTCCCTTCTATTTTCTCTCTCTCAAGTAAATAAGTAAATCTTACAAAAAAAAAAAAAAAAGAAAAGAAAAGAAAAGAAAAAGAAAAGGAAGAAAGAAGAAAAGAAAAGGAGGGAAGGTACGAGCTGCTGAGGAAAAAGTTGTGCTGACCCTCAGTTCCACACATTCTCGGAAGGACGAACGAGAAGCTGTGCGTGCTGGCATGCCGATGGTCCAAATGTTATTCCACTTAAATTTTAGGACAAGTTTTCATCTTTCCTATGTCATTCCTCCCCCAGTCATACAGGACGTCCGCTGTGACCGCAAGAATACAAGCTCAGGGGAGAAAAGCTTCGGAAAATACTGAGTCCTGTTTGTCCGTTCAGAATTATTACTAACAAAACCCGATTCAAACGGGAGTTGATGACCATGGAGCTAGTGATTCTCCGGTACCTTTTGCAAAGCCTCTTCTGTTTTTTCAGGGTTTGTTTTCAGGGCTTGAGAAGCGTCATACATAGGGATCGGCATGAATCGCAATGTATAGTTCCTAGAAAAAGGAGAAAGGGATGCTTATTTTAAAATAACACCCCAACCTTCATTCAGCACTCTTTTTTTTTGAAATCCCGAGAGAGCTGCCAGTATGTATTATAAAATTTCAAACTCACAGCCTATCTCAGAGCCCTAGTTCACAAGCCCACTTTCTCCAGGGTATGTGTGTGTGTGCACCCACGGGAACCCACGGCACCCACGGCGGGCACCCGCGGCAGCCCGTGCTGTCTTCTAACAGCAACATGATTGGAAGGCATCTGGTTTTGTTGCTTTCAAATCCAGATTTTCAAACTGGGCCGAGAGAGAGTGGCTAGGAGGTTAAGTCCAGCATCTGCCGGCTACTTGGTTTTCGTCACTAATGGATCTGAACGTCCTCAGAGCCCCACAGGGGCCCCGTGTGACAGGCAGCCCCCAGCCGAGAAAGGAAAACTAGGAAACAAAACCAAAACACCTGCATGCAAAGCAAGGACAGGAGTATCAGCAAAAAGTCTGTTCAGGCTCTGCACCCCTTTCAACAGGGAGGCCCCCGAGTGGCCATGGTCTTTGGAAAAGCTGCCTGGCTCGGGCTGCCTGGCTCAGCGCCTTGACCTCTGCAGGTCCTCGCAGGCCCCTCTTGCACACGGCCCACGTCCACAGACTCTCTGCTCCCAGCGAAGCAACTTCTGGAAAACTGTGTCCCTGGATTATCTCCTGCTGCTGACCAGCTACTGAGACCCAGGAGGGCAGGGGGGAGTCATCTCTGTGTCAGGCAAACAGCATGGAACCCCAAATTTACACCCTGGCTTTGGACCCCACCCCTCACACCTGCTCCCAGACCACACACTCGCCCCAGAGATGACTGCTCTCTCCTGCCCCAAACCCATCTGCCCTTTGCGACCGCATGGCACTCAGGAACAAAGACCTTTGGAGCCACGTGGGAACAAGTGGGGTCCCCTCCCACAGTTGGCCGCCCTGTCAACACTAAGCAACACTCAACGGTGTGATTCTTGTGGATACGGAGGACTTCTACTAGAAGAGTCTATGAACAACTTGCTCCCAAAATAAGGTACTAATCATGAAGAACGAATTAAAAGAAAAAAAAAGAAGCAGCCATCTTAATCATAGCGGTCATCTGTATGGGTGCTACCTAACGGGGAAAAAATGTCTTTCAGTCCAACATAAGGGTGGTTGAACGCAGGATAACCTGCAAAGAAAAAGGCTGCCATTTCCATGACTTCCATTTTTTCACCTTGGCCTTGTTTTAGCAGAACTGTTTTTGTTTGGTTTCAGAGGGGCCAGCCAACTGAAACGAGGAAACAGTGCATCTGTTTTTGAGCCTGGAGCATTTTCCTTGGCCTCATCCAACGGTAATCACGCGGCAGACCAGCGTACTTTATTTAAACCAGATGGGGTTCTGGGGCCACTGGCATCGTAGAGCAGCGCGTTGCTAACAGACTAAACCGGGGAGTGCTACCATCAATCCAGAAATGCTGAGTACCGGGTGCGCAGGTTCTTGGCATCCCACAAAGACCAGTGTGGGCTGAGGCAGTCCACAGCAGAGGCAACTGTGCTGTTCGCACCTAAATGTAGCTATTTGTAAACAACTGCTTCCATTCGAAGGCTTCCTGGTGCAGTGGGAGTAATTATAGGCGGAAGGCTGCAGGCAGAGGCGGAGCAAGCTGCCTTATCCATATTTAGTGACCATCTGTGGGGGCAGCCGCGGTGACCTCCTGGCTACATCAGAACCCTGGGATTTAGGACTGGAGCACACTTAGGGATAATTAACTCTGGCACTCTCCCTCTATAAAAGAATTAATCAGAAAGGAGCCATGCTTTGCTCAAGAGGATAGGCGTGGTGGTGACAGAGCTGGGGACTGAATGGAAGGCTTGTATTTCCAGGCCTAGGGTTTTATCCATGACACACAACCAGGCATGAGCGCTCCACCTGGGAGGCCTCACACGTGAAGGGGAATCTGGGAAAAAACACCAACAGTGAGCATTCCCTGACCTCTTCCCTAGGGGACCAGCTTCTGTGCTACTGGTTCCTTATTTCCCACCCACATTCTGTAACCTCTCATTTCCAATGCTGCAAATCTGCTTTGATCACTCCTGCCTTCAGAATACAGTATGAGGACGGAAGAGCTCAGAAAGAACCCAATTTCTAGAATTTCTTCCAGCCATCTTCGTATTATTGCCTCGTTTTGTTAACTGGCAAAGTAAATCTGACAATAAACAATAATTGTAGGCTTTAGTTACCACCGTAATAAAGAAAGCCTTTGACAGTAATGAGACTAACTTGAGCCTGCTATCCCTTGATTTTGGTATTTTTTCGGGAGCTCAGCTTTCTTTGCTCCACTGTATTCAAAGTTGTCATAATGGGCAAAAAAGACAAGACTGATGGAAAGAGAATGCAAAACCACGAGGAAAAGCCAGGTGAATACTGGGTGGGCCTCTCATTAATTAATTAATTAATTAATTAATTGAATAATTAAATGGTCTCATTTAATCCTCACGACTGTGGGGGATCCCTGCCCTCGTGGCCCAATGAAGAAACGGACCCCAGAACAAAGTCCGTGTCTTCTGGGTCTCATGGCTGGGTAGCATCGGCTAACTCAGACCTAGATCTTCTGGATCCAAATTCCTTGCTACCTCCATCACCCCACAGGTTCTTTTGTATTATTCCAGAAAGAAGTCGCAATTAAAACTTACTTTTCCATTGCAACAGCTATATCTTGAAAGCCTTGTGCCGTAATGTTGTTCTTGTCCCATATGACAGTCCTGTTGGGAAACCACATCACATAAATAATCAGACAGTTAGGGATGGAGGAAATGACTCCCCCCAGTGAAGATGAAACTCTTACAGACGATATCATCTAGATATTTTAGCACGAGAGGCAAGGAATGACATCAACTTAGTTTTAAACGCGGCAAGGATGAGCATTTCCGCCGAAATTACATTCTTAACCCATTCACTGCTCACACAGTGAGAAAACCATACTTCAAAGCAGCAGTACCCTCGTTAACTTGCCATGATGTTACCCAGTGCTTGGTAGCCAGAAAACTCTAAAACCTGATTTCTCTGATACTCTCTCAACATATTCTCCCAATAGCATTCTAGTACTCGTGTCAGAAGTGAGAGCTGTTTATAAAAGATTCTGAAGAACCCCTTGTCCAACACAAGAATTTTGGGTCCTGAGACTTCTGTCCATTCTAAGTAACTAGAAGGAATCCGGTCATACTGTGTTCTGTTTTCACCATTGCCCTGACATGCTACGACCAGCCACCCCAGAAAGCTCTCACTTTGTTGGTAAACCTCTGGTTTCTACAAATAAGATGCTGTTTCCTTTCTCAACAAAGAATCTATTTTGGAAGAAAAGTACTATTTATTTCACTTTCAGAAGGTGAACACATCAGAGGTATTTTGGTGTTTGCGAGTTCACCTGCTACATGAAGCAGCTTTTACTTGTCTGATCCAAGAAACACACTTCTAACTGCTTTCCGTTCCTGATCTCATGGACTTTCCTTACATACACTCGGACCTTCAAGAAACGGTTGCAGTTTTTGGCCTTGGTATAGATGGAAGGTTCAGGAGGGTAAGGGAAGCATCAGGAAAGAGCCCCTTGAAGAGCAAATGTGAGTTAAGTATTTGTTCACCGAACTGCTGGACTCGGGAGTGGCTGGAGCTCTCCGAAGGATGGACAGGAAAGTGGTCCTTAATAAAAGTGGTTACCACGTAGCCAGCCCTTAAGAAAAGCCACAGTTGGGAAATGCCACGAGTGGTCGAAAATCACCACCCAGAATAGCTAGCCCCCAGGATGAACCTGCCTTTAACCAGGGCACCTCGGGTTTTAAGTCTTTATACTGGCAGCAGTGGGGGTAGGGAGGTAAGACAGGCCCACAGCCAAGGATGGAGGCCGGCACGCTGGACCAGTGGTCTTTCATTCCAGCTGCTGACACTGTGAAACGGGACCCTGCCCCCATCCGCAGGTGGGTTTTCTGCCATAGTGGAAACCTTTAAGACAACAGCTCATGGGAATCACAAGGTCTAACTTTGGGCCCCGGCCCTCCAGCCTGCAATCCCAAGTGTTTTGACAAAAGACTTGAAATGGTTGCCTCTGCTTCCCAGCTGGCTTTCCCCACTGGGCACAGCCAGCTCTCCAATGCCGGGGTGGGGATGGGGGGGCTGGGGCCGGAATCTTTTTCAGAACTTTCTAAGGCCCTGCTGGGAGCGAGCATCCTTGTGTCAGGGCTGAGGGCCTGACCCGCATACCTGAGCTTGGTGTTGATCTGAAGTGCTTTGGCTAACATCTTCGCGCCCATGTCCCCCATGCCGTTCCCGCTGATGTCCACTTTGGTCAGGGAGGTGTTGCTTCCCAGGGCGTTGATGAGGATGGTGACCTCGGTCTTGAGTTTTGAGTCGGCCAGGGACAAGGACTGCAGGGGCTGAGGAGGGGACGAGAGGCAGCAAGCGATGACGTGATCTGACGGAAGAGGCTCCGCTCCCTGTGACCCGTTTCATGGAGAATCACTGGGGTAGGGAGCGGTACCCCCTATGCGCACTGAGCCCCCCAACCCAGCACTTTGCTTTGAAACTCCGGCTCAAAGATGCTGACGGACAGGCCCTGAAGGTTCTGGATAAACACAGACCCCTTGTGTTTCAGTGCTGACCCCAGGCCACCTCTGTCCACCTCTCTCCTGAGGGAAGCGTGGAAGGACACCTGGAGTGGCAGATGTCCGCTCTTTGGAAGTGAGAGGACCGGAAGAAATAAATAAGGAGAGTCCACAGAAATTCCTGAGCTTCTGCATGGCTACGCTATCCCTTTTTACCCGTTCTATTTTTACGCCAGGTGAAATGACATCTTAAAATACTAGCGGAGGACAAATGCAAAATAAAAGCCAGCCAAGATCAGTAATAGCTGGCATTTACTGAACACGTACCGTCCTTAACCACCGGTCCAGCTTTTCACACGTACTTACTCAGAGAATCACCCAACACGTATGTGCTATTATACTCGGTATTGTTATCCTTCTCCCAAATGAGACACAGAAAGGCTGAGTGACTCCAGCGGAGCCACAGAGTTAGGAAGGGGCTGAACGGAATGAATTTTGTACTCTGGGCCCCTCGTAGCTTATCCTTGACCCTTCTGATGACCCTCCTCCACTTTATCTTAGAAGAACCAATCAGAAGACACACAATTTTTAAGAAAAGACAAAAAGTCAAACCATGTGGTCCAGAGGCAGGTTCTGTCTGCCCTTGAGGAACTTGTTTAGGCCTCTGGCCCAGCCCCACTGGTACCTGAATTTGCAATCCCTGAGTTCAGCCAGAACGGAATTAAGGAAGTGAGTAAGGAGAATTCTAGAACCCAAACCAACATGGCCCCGGCTGTCCGAACTCAGTCTTCCCCGGGGGGATCTGGACGTCTTCCGGGTTGCTTCAGGTGGTCTCGAGGGGCCCAGCCATCCTACACAGTTTAAGACGCTATCCCTTTTTACCCATTCTATTGTTGATAGAACGGAAGGACACCCAGGTGTCCTTCCACGCTTCCCTCAGGAGAGAGGTGGACAGAGCTGGCCTCGGGTCAGCAATGAAACACAAGGTGTCTGTGTTTATCCAGAACCTTCGTACTTACTCCATATGCACGCTGACATTACAGTGGAGGGGACACCAAAAACAGTGGCTTGGGCCGTCCAGGCTCCACCACAGCCCCTGGGTTCAGGGCTTTCGAGATGTGACTGGAGACGCTGCCTGGCGTCTGTCTGTACCCACACTCGACCACCAGATGCTGATCGGGTCAGGATGCATCAGCAACAGGGCTGGGGGAGGCCGGATGGGGACGCTAGTGGCTTCAAGACTCCGTCACCCACAAAGCAACGTTACGCATTTGACTACAGTTCTACCAAGTGACCACACTTCCCGTCCTCCCTGTCCAAATCTGGCCATGTTTTCTAAACTTCGTACAGCTACAGTAAAAATCACAAGGGAACATATCAACGTGACTCAAATTTCTGAAATGAGATGACACTGAGAAGCGGACAGCCCGCTGATGCTTAGACATAAGCAGCTTCAGCGAGCCTGCGTTGATGCAAAGGTCCCACACTCCAGGAAACAGAAAAAAACTGAACTACAATGCTTCAGCCTCGGGAACCTTCAGGTTTCAAATGAAAACAAATGCGGTGCTCCTTTAATAAAAAGCTCGACTCCCAACTCTCGTCATTTCAGTAATCTCTATTCAACTACTACAAAAATGATACATTACAGCTCCTTCCTCATTCTGGAAAGCTGCCAAGTCTCCAAGCGAGTAAGCGCTGATTCCAGTACTATATTCAAACTCCAATACACCCCAGTTAACGCTTAAAAATAATAGGCAGAGCCATTAACGCGAGCGGAACAGCCTGAACTGCACGCATATTTATAAGGTCACCCCTTCCTGACTTCCTGCACTTTCGTGGAAGCATACTGTTTGAAATCTTACTATTTCTTTTCACAGCTGAACATGCTTAATCTGAGATTCTGTCTCCTTGCTACAGGCATTCCCAGGAGAAAGACGTTCGCTTCCACTGGTTACAACATAGGTTTGCCTATAATACTCCAAAACAAGATTCCCTGTCATCTCGGCCCCTCCGCGTTACTGTCCCAGGGCTCGAGGTGCAGTGGCCTGACAAGCACGGTCTGTAGTTGAAAGTGACACGGGAGCCCCGGCATCTAGATTGTTCTAACCAAAAGAATGTGCAGCATGTAGCGAAGACAGTATTCCGCGAGCCGTCAAAGAACAGATTCTATACACGCAAAGTCAGGGCGTACAAAGCAAGTGATGCTTTTATATATGTAAAAATTTTCAAAAAATAAAAAGAGAGCCCAATTGTGTCAGTCACAGGTGGAATTTTGAGAGTCACAAGCCTCAGCTCCTAATCATTCTGAATTGTTTTTCACATTACTAATTCAGAAGTAGGAAAAAATAGAAGGTAATTGCTTTTTGAAAAAACCACCTACTTTTCAGTGACATGAACACAAAGAGCTTTCTTTCCACTGTATATGATTAGTGCCACACTTCTCCAACTTGCTAACTTGACACAATTCATGTTGATGGAGGAAACTTTTCCACCTGCAAATATGGTTTGAGGTGTGTTTTAACTATCAAGATTGTTTTTAAGTGAGGGACTTTGGAAATTACAGAAACAGAAGACCCTTGTGTAATAAGCAAACTGTGAAATTTTAAAATCTATTTGTCATAAAGCGTAAATTTCCCGTAATGTGCCCTAGGAGACAAGTATTTGTGGATGGACGGCAAATGTGATGCTGCAGTATTGGCTTCCTCGAGCTTTTAAAACTGGGCCGAGACTGGGAAATCAGAAACCCAAAGCAGGGTGGTAGAAAGTTCAATTAAATAGGCAAAACTGTATCAATTCTGATTTATGACCCGAATTTTAATGACCCAGTGAAAAAAGTGACCGAACAAGGACAGTGTTACCAAATGAGAACAAAGAGAAGGGCCCATATTCACTAACAATAATGAGTTTCACTTCTAGCCCATAGGTTGGAGATTATATTCACACAATGAAGAGGCAGGACAACCGAATTTTCTCCCTCCCTCCAGGTTACAGCCACACCGAGAGGTGTGGACAAGGACAGGCAAGGACAAGTTCCAGTCTCCACCTCTCCTGGCCCCTTAGCTTGCTCAGAAAAGGCAGCTTCCAGTCCTAATAGAGTTTGCTACTACCCTATATGGAACTCAAAAGGAAGAATGACACTTTTAATTTAAAAATGTGTCATATCTCACATGATTCACAGAGGAAATCACTCTTATGACCTACAACACAACTGTCACAAAACATTAATTATGTGAGTCTTTGTCAGAGAACACATGTTGATTTGGGTTGGAGGAACCGTAAAAGCTGGCTGGTGGCCAAACAAGACTCCAGTAAGAACGGACAAACTCTTCAGAGCATCATTACAATGTAAGGCACAAAATATACGATACACCAGGTTTAGGTTAAAGGAATTAATAATGGAGTGCTTCTTGCTCTGTCCGCAAAATCTCTTTTTCCTGGGGTGCCTGGGTGGCACAGTCAGTTAAGCATCTGACTCTTGGTTTTGGCTCAGGTCATGATCGCAGGGGTCATAAGATCCAGCCCCGGCTCCAGCTTCTCGTTGAGCGCAGAGTCTGCTTGAAATTCTCTCTCCCTCTCCCCCTCCTGCTCATGCTCTCGCTCTCTCTAAAAAAAACCTTAAAAATATGTATCTTTCTTTCTTTTTTTCTAATGCACTTTAAAGGGCAGCAAGAGAGGATAGGGTTTAAAATTAAATTTCTTTACCCTGAACCGCGTCTTGGCCAGGAGCAACAAAAGGGAATACGAGTAGAAGGAGGATACTAGAGCTCTAGAAGAAATTCAAGACAGGTGGCCAGCTTTCTTAGTCTTTTATAATTCTGCATAATTGCCAGACGGAATTCAAATTAGCAAGATGATGTTTCCCAGCATGATATAAGGTCAGAAAGTCAACTAGATTGAAAAAATTCTCATGCCTGCAGATTAGTGCATCAGCTGAAGTTAGGAAGTGGTAAGTCTTATTAAAAGACGGGCTTACAAGTCAATTTATACTTCTTTTAATCTTTTAGTTACAATCTTCCTTTAATTAGGAATGAGTTGAAACGAAGAGCAAGCAATTTTAAATATATTCTCTGACTGTACTAAAGCATAAATATTTATTTCATTAAAAAAAACAAGAGAAATGGTGTCTACAGATAAAATTACCTGAAAGCATAGCAACATTAACTGGAATTAATACTCACCGATTCCTCGTCTTGAATCATCTGTACTAAGTTGTCCAACACGGGGGTCAGATTTCTAAAGAGATTTTAAAGATGTGGACAGTGGAATCAAATCAAAAGCTCTCATGAGGTTGCTTAGTTTCATCATTGTCATATAAAAAAAAATTTCAAAACTCTTACTTGGATTTCATATTATTAAAATTTTTGCCTAATGCCAGGTGCTGTATTGATCTGTTTTTACTGAGCCACACTATTAGGGTGGATAGGTCAGATTCTAAACCTGGAAAGAATAAGAGTAAGCAGATAATCAAAACACACACGTATAAATAAATTCTCAGCTGGTACATAATTAAGCAAAGGTGACATGAACTTGGGTGACTTTCTGTACCATCCCGAGGGCCCTGGGATACTAAGCTTCCATTTTCAAAGGAACTTTTTCACTCTCTTTTCAAGTCCTATTATTTCATAGGGATAAACTCATTCTCAGCTAAGACTTAACCTAAATCTCATATACAATCAGTGGCTACATCCAGTCAGCAAGGAACAGGGAAAGGATGGTTCTCATCTCTGCCCACGACTGTGTAAGAGAAGATGCCAACATCCCGTTTGCTGGTAGGGGACTCCAGTGGCCTATGCCAACTAAATAGGCTCCCACTCACGTACTACTATAACTGGCAGAAATGAAGCTACTGAAACAGTTTCTGGGTAAATAAATAAGGATTTTATTTTATTATCACCAAGAATGCAGAAGGTTAGACCAAGTTCATTATCAATATTCTGGTGACAATTTTTTTTTAACTGACTTGTTCTCTTGTACTTTTGGCCGTGGTATCAACTTATTAAGACTTTGGCATTGACGTATGCCATAAATAAATTCTGTTAAATTTAACAGTCCTATTAGTCAAGAAGCAAGGTAACATGCCCATTAAGGTATTGTCTAGGTTGGGCTTTCTGTTTTCCCCTTACTAACTTGCTTCAAATACTATTTCTGTTTCTTTTCTGATTTCAGACTTACCGTTATCGGAGATATCTAAGCTGGTGATGTTGTGGATCTCGGCGATGCAGCCTTCTAAGACTTGTGCGCCTCCTGATCTCAGCTGGAGAAACACAAAGGACGTATGAGGTAAAGGGGGTCACCTACTGGACGTGGAACCAGAAAACATGAAAAGCAGGAGATACAGTCTCTGACGTTGTGCCAAAGGCTTATTAACTCTGTGGTTACCATCAATGGTAAAGAGCCAATGACTACTCATTGCTACTGGTCCCCATAGCAGTGAAATCAGGAAATGGCTAGAAAAAGGAACAGAAAGATGGGGACCATACTCCCCATCAGCATGGGCAACGCAGCCTCCATCAGCCCACAGACACTGTCTTCATTTCTGACTTTTGGAAACCTACAAATCTCTTTTGTACATGAGAAACTGGTATGGATTTTGTTCGATTATTCCAGATTTCAGGGCCGAAATCCACCAAGTAACAGCAAAACAACCAAAGGAGACAACGAAGATGAAGTCTTGTTGACTGTCAGCCACTGCCTGAAGGACCCAGCCCGGCGCCCCACTGAGGCGGGGTGCGGTCACACGGTTACAAAGCAAATGGCGAAAGGTGATTATGAAATGATTTGGGCAAACTCATTGAGCCACAGAAGAAAAAGATGTTAGATCAATTTAAAATATTATTATGGTTGGCTTATAGCAAAACTAATTCTCATTTCATGACCTCATTTATTTTAAAGAGACAGGCAACCTATAAAACTCAATACTTTGTATCCTTTCCCATCAAACCACAAGCTACCTACAGAGGTCAGAGTATCTTTTTATTTTCCACTCAGCAACTATGTGAGTTCCTCTTACATGTAAAGGATTTTAAAGGATGTAGATTTCTCCCAAAGGGACCTATGGCCCCTTTGCTTGGCAAACTTACTATTTAACAAGGGAAAGAAGCTATCATTTATTGAGAACCTATTATGTACCAAGGGAATATGGTGGCTTCCTAGATAGAAGAAAATTAAAAATGTATCTAAATTTCTATACCAAGTATAAAATGCAAAATGCTACTTCCTAGAACTTGTGCAAGTTTAGATATAAGAACATAAAGAATCCTTATTTCACTATTTTAGATGCAATGTTTTTATGGCAGCTGGAACCAAAAGGGGCCAATTTCCCTGGCTGCTTGGGTGTCTGGAAGAGTTTTTGCACAGATCTTTGGGACTGCCCTTTATCCGGGAGTATTTTGGTTGGGCTGTTTAAATTCAGCCTTTCCCACTTTCTGTGGTGACTGCAAATTCCTCTGGGGGGCCTGAACTCTAAAGGGGAGTGTCACACAGGGACAGACCTGGCCAGGAGGCTGGTCTACACACTTGAGGGAAACCTAGACCAAGCAACACCCAGTTGATTGGTTGAGGGGCTTTTACCCAGTGCATGGGAGCAATGGCCAAGAGTCAGCCGGTCATTTTACTACCCGTAGCTGTCTTCCCAGGAACTCTTGAGCTTACCCACAGGCCCCGAGCCAAGCTTTACTGCATCATCTCTAGACTGGCCCCAGCAGCCGCTACTCAAAGCGTGGTCCATGGACGGGATGCAGTCTGCAAAGTTTGCTACTGGTCTTAGCTACAATACATACAGAAACTGACTATAAATGCTAAAATTATAAATAATTTTAGGTCTGCTGCGTCTATTAACAAAAAATAAGGGCTTGTGTTTTTTATGTCTTTTTAAATCTTTTAAAAATATATTTTTATTATATTTTTGCAAAAGTATTGGTTTTTGATAACCTAGACATTTTTTTTAAAGATGGTAACAACCAGGTTCTTCACCGCAAATCATTTTGAGCAGCAAGCCTTCAGAGCACAGCTTGTTAATACTGGAAGAAGTGAATGTATGTTCAGGTTATGTCAAAGGTAAAGCAAAAGATATTTCAGGCAAACACTTCAAAGGAATATAATTTGATATTCAGAGCATGAAAAGACGATGCTTTTGAGAAGATAAACCTAAGTGCCTAAGTCTCCACAATCTGATTATTTGCTGTTAGTTATGTCTCTGGTGAGAAGTAAAATTTCTACCAGAAAAATCTCTACTTGTTATTATTATCAAGTACAGTAAAAATATTCCATTTACAAATATGGAAAGTACAGGTGACATTTCAAGGGCTCGATGCTGTTTATTTTACAAATACTCTTGACTGATAATATTTGTAGTACACCATAAAATGAACATTTTCCAATGGCTAAAAAGCAATTGAATATATCCACAGACCCTAATTTATTGATTCATAAAGTACTTACACAGTGGCCAAGCTAAGGAAAGCCCAAGGAGAAAAAAATAAAAACACGTTATCAGCAGTCAACAGAACAGAGATGCTGAAGCCTTTATCAATATATCAGGTAAAAAAGCAAGAGTCAGAAAAACACTTCCAACTAAAATCTGGTCCCAGAACCAAAATAAAAAATTTAACGAAGAAAAGAATGGATCCTCGGTTACCAAGAACATTCGATTGAATTCACAGGTTATTAGAGGCCTAAAACTCTCCCAAAGCTAAAGCTTCTGCAAAACAGTAAAAGCTTTTCCATTCCTGTAAGTGAAAACCCTTTTAAATGAATTTGCATAATTAGAGGCTGTGCCTGCATGTGTGCGTGTAAAACTGGTTTTTAAATTACCCTCATTTGGATCCTACACACTAGCATTATGGAAAAGAAAGCAAGATCAAAGACGAGGCAATGTGACTGAATCCCTGAGTACTTTTTGGAAAGTTAAAAATAAACGCACGATTCTTTCCACAGAGAAGGGTCCTCTCACTCAAGAAAGGTGGGCACATTTCAGATGTGACTCACAGTTCTAAGTGAATGGTTGCATCTAACCCTCAAATAGCCATTATGGGGACAAGAGAAGCAAGGGAAAAAGCCTAGAGAGAACTTTTAATAATTCATTTTCCTTTGGGGCACCTGGGGGCTCTGTTGGTTGAGCATCTTGACTCTTGATTTCAGCTCAGGTCAGGATCTCAGGGTCCAGGGATTGAGCCCCATGGCAGGCTCCCCACTCAGCAGGGAGCCTGCTTCTCACCCTCTCCCTCTCACCTCTCCCTCTCTCTAAAATAAATAAATAAAATCTTAAAAATAATCATTCATTTTCCTTCTTCAAGATCACTTGCCATTTAAAACAATGTGGCAAACACTATAGATTTCAATATAAACTACCTCCCCCTGAATTATCATTGTTTTTCTACAAGAGTCCCAATTTCAATTAAAAAATATATATATATATATATTTTATCCTGGGCAATTTTCTCACATAAAACTGTGAACAGAATAGGTTTCTCCAAAGGACAAAAAAAAAAAAAAAAAAGATTTGACAAGATCGGGTTCAAACTGTCCTCTCGCTAGCAGGATCTGATGCCAAAAGGCAATTCAGAACCTACGAAGATAGATACAAACCATCATTTCCTAGGTGCAAACAGTTGTGTGTTTCATATTCTTCCAATATACTTCCTGCCATGACAGCAGTTTCCACTTTGCGACCCACGTGTGGGGCCCAACAGGAAACTGATCCGTGGTGGGGAACCACAATTAGACCCCCTGCCCCACACACAGCACACCTGTCTTCGCGCCTCAAAGCCGGCGGACCACTATCAGGTCGGACGGCATTGCCTCCGAAGATCCTGGTCGCTGGCTGCGACGTCCCACTCATTACACATTTTAGCATCTGGGGCTCTTCTTTCCACACATCATCAAAGCATCTTGCCATGAACAGTGGAACGATGTGCAGGGAAGTTTCTCCTTCAAAGAAGGAACTCTGCACCCAGACCTACAGCTAATTCCCAGCTGTAATTAGCCTTAGCATCTCCTCCGAAGCCTCGGAGATTTTGCTCTCTCACTTGGAAGGAGAGTGCGGTGGAAGAAGGCAGTTGCAGCACTGACCTGCTCTCCTGAAGTAGGTGTTTATTTTACAAATGAAGAAGATTTCATTTTTCAAATGAAGAAGATTTCGCAACACAGGCCAGAAGGACAGACCCACGACCTCCCTTCTGATAGATGGGTACATGGGAAGATTCCTCCGAAAGCCAATTTCACTACGACTATATAGAACAGTTCCGAAATGCTGCTTTGGAACTAACCCTAGAGGCAATGGAACACATTTCTTTGAATGTCCGCACAGATGCCGAATCCTTGCCCTTTGAGAGTGAATTCGAACCAGCCACAGGCCATTCAGAGACAGCTTGGGCCATACAGGGTGATGGGGTATTGTGTCTGATATGAGGCATGACTATAAATGGATGAGACTAATTTTTCTTGAAAGTTTTAAAATAGTTTTGACGGCAAGTCCCAAAAATGTTTCAGAAAAGGCAGAATATTTACATGGCTTCTAAAGAAAAATTTGCAGAAAGGCCATACTGCCCCATGCTGTGAATTCGGACATGCAAAATAAGGTCTCACTACAGTAATCCTCTTCCTTCCCAAATTATGGCTCACATGTGCCGGGCTCAGTAGAGTGCCAGATACCGTCCCGTAAGCTGTTCAATCTTCATTCCACAGGTGAGAACCAAAGGCTGAAGGAAGGCAAGCCAACTGGCTGAGTCAGGTTTCAAAGGGTGCCTTTCTGATTCCAAAGCGCCCACCCTTTGTGATGACCCCTTCTGTCTCCTATGACTACTTGTACTCCTTTTCCTAGAGGGATGAGTCCTTGCTGGTACTGTCAAGACCAAGGGAAGGAAAATGAAGTGGTAACATAATTCATGGGGGACACCTTAAGAAAGGCAGATGTTTTCTTCTCTAAGTGGAGATGATAACTGAAAATGAAAGCTCAATTTCAATACTTATTAGCTTAGCCCTCACGGATCAAAAGACTGAAGCCTCAAATTTTGGATTCAGTTTTCCAGAGAACAATGACATTTGCGTTGGAGGAAAAACACCTGCCTGGTACTTTCGTTTTTAATAGCAGTAGGTATAAATGTCCGCTCTCATTCTAACTGATGAACGTGAAAAGCCCCCTTCAGGGAAATACAGAAATACTCTGAGAACCACAGAGACAGCTCCTCGGGTGAGGGGAGCACGGACAGTGAAGGACGCAGCAATGCTAAAATCAAAAACCATTTGCTTAAGCAAAGCTTTCTAAGTTTCCTATGTAGACACTTAAAAAAAAAAAAAACTACTCAAGTGTAGTTGACACGCAGTGTTGTATTCATTTTACATGGACAATATAGTGACTCAACAATTCTATACATTAAATGGTCACGATGGTAAGTGCAGTCCCCACCTGACACCATACAACGTTATTACAATACCACTGACCATATTTCGTCTCTGTAAACAATTCCAACTTTAGAGTTCTTTCCTCCCAACTGGTCTCAACCACCATCTGAGACAATCGCCATTTATTTTCTGTAACACCCACACAAACCCGTTTTTAAAAATTAGCCAGTGGCAAGTAGCTATTGTGTAATAAAAGGAACTATTTACTTCTAAATAGACAAAGACTATGTGGTATTTCTCACTTGTGCTTTGTTTCCATGGATGGGGTAGACTGTTGTATGAGAGGCATTGTTAGGGGGCAATGAACTCGTTCAGTGCCCACATCAGCAACCGTCCAGCGTTATACCTTAGACAGGTGACTTTTCTCAGGTCAGCCCCTCACCTCGACTCAGTCATCTCTGATGAAATGACTTCCAAAATGACATGGTGTCAGGGAGAAGTTTTACTTCCCACTACCGAAGGTGGGAAATTTATGTGATCGTGGGGAACATGATGGGTGGAATTCTTGCCTGATTTTGACCAGCATGTGTACAGGAAAGGGGACTGTGTCCAATATGGCTAGAGAATGAACAGAAAAAAAATAGATACATGCATAATTTTAAACTTCCTAGTGGGCAACAGACTTTTTCTGAGAGTACTACCTCAACTCTCAAGTGTCAAATAATTAAAGGGTTAGCCAAGCATTCTAAGCAGATAACATCACAACCCCAACACCTTTACAGGAGACATTCACTCCACCATGCAGAGGAGCGAAGTGAAACCTAGTTAGATCTGGACACCTGTCTGTAAGAAGAAAAATGTGACAAGACACCTAAATTTAGAAAAATCAATGGGGGTACCTGGGTGGCTCAGAGCATTAAGCCTCTGCCTTCAGCTCAGGTCACAGTCTCAGGGTCCTGGGATAGAGCTCCGCACTGGGCTCTCTGTTCCACGGGGAGCCTGCTTCCCCCCACTCTCTGCCTGCCTCTCTACCTACTTCTGATCTCTCTCTGTCAAATAAATAATTAAAAACCTTAAAAAAAAAATCTCTGGATGGTAAACATATTTAAAAAAAAAAAAAAAAAGAAAAAGAAAAATCATTTGGTGTTTCACCAACTTCCATGAGCAGCAAGAAAAGGTGACTTTATAGATGTGACCACCGGGACCGTGATCAAGCGTTAAGGAGGTGGGAGAACATAGTACTCCGGTAGTCTGAAGGCTTCCCATTTCTCAGCAGTACCACCATATCACAGAATCCATAAGTGAATGGCCAACACGAAGCCGTGACTACCATCATCGTAACGGCCAACCCTATCATCAGAGAGCAATCATTTGATCTGGATTCCTGCCTTAGTAAGAACAAAATTATAAAGGAAAAGTCTACTAGCCAGTGGATAGAACCATACGAAATCGCCAACAGTCTGCCATTTCTGACCTACAAAAATGTCGAGTTTATCGGTTCGCCAATAAAACTGTCTTTGAAGGTTATCCTCAGTCGGATCACAAGGGAGTTTAAAGAACAAGCCATATAGCGATTTAACAGTGTTATATGGTATCTGACAGCTTCTTTGAGAAGAGAATGTCTAATCATAATTGATGTTCTAATAATTACCCGTATAATTAACAACAATCAGGAAAGCATACTTTCATCATGACTGTCATTAGTAAGCCAGATTATTTCAGCTTTAGACCACACTTTCCTCATCTAGAAGTGTGGGAACCAGATGATCACTTATGCCCCTTCCCAGTCTGATCACAGAATTAAATGGAAGATGTCGTACTGATCGCAATTCCTCTATTTAATGAGGAGAGTAAAACATCTGGGTCATTCAGTGGTATGAGCTAGAGAGCAGTCAAGTTTATACCAATCTGCTTTTTTTGGATAGAATAACCCTTCCTATCTCCATTCTTCTTACCCCTCCCCCATACAAAAGTTTTCACTACTACCAGGTTCTGTAAGAAAGTATTGGTAAGCGATTAATTCATATTTCCAGTCTTGGTTTCTATTATGTGGTCTGTCTCCACAGATAAAAGCACAGTGGGGGCATCTGAGTGGATCAGTCAGTTAAGTGTCCAACTCTTGATTTTGGCTCAGGTTGTGAGATCGACTCCCCCCGCCACCGGGCTCTGTGCTCAGCATGAAGTCTGTTGGAGATTCTCCCTCTGCCCCTTCCATTCCTGTTCTGTCTAAAATAAATAAATAAATATTAAAAAAAAGAAGAAGAAGAAGAAGAAGAAGAAGAAGAAGAACACTGATTTACACATGAAAATTTGATAGTATAGGTTTTTAGGGGTTTTAGGTGTTTTGTTTTTTGTTCTTTTTGGCTTTTCTTTTTTCCAAACAAAATGACTGCTAAATCACACACAGTTGGTGTTAACTCCAGCTCAAAATTAAAAAAAAAAAAAAAAAAAAAAAATTCCTGCACTTACAATTTACATGATATTATTTCATGCTTGTCAGTTTCTAGAATTTTCAGAGAGGTAAAGCAAATGTTCAATATTTGGTGTTAGGCTTAGTACCTGGCATTTTTTTTTAGGAGCTAAGGGAAATGCAAAACGAGTAAGATACTAATAACATCGTCCAGAAAGTTACTGCCTAGTGGGGAGAGCACACAGGTGCTAAGTGAACAGTTACACAAGATCCTGTAAGGGTCACTGTCCACATGCATGTCACCATTATTAAATGCCAGACAATCAGAAAAGAACAAGATCACCAAGGGCTGAAGCAGTCGGGGAAAATTCTACAGATAAACAACCGCAGCAAATAACCCTTACATTTCCCAGATGCCCTGGAAGCACTTTGCAAAGAAGAGCTCCTCTAAAGCCCTAACGAGCCATTGAGAGAAGCACTGATGTCTCCATTTTGCAGGCGCAGACACTGAGATTTCGGGGTATCATTTAATTCATGTGGAACTGCATACCTAGTAAAGGCCAAACTCAGATCGAACCCCAGGAGTCTGATGTAGGCATGGAGGACACTGGACTTGAGCTAGATCCTTGGAGAGGGGAACCTCGAGAAAGAAGGACATGGCAGATGTGTTCCAGGAAGAGAGAACAGAGGGCATAAAGGCCCAGGACCAGGAATGAAGGGACCTCACCCACAGCCCCGTTTAGAAGGAACCACATATGACGTGGTGGGTAAAGCAAGGCTCTGAAGGGGCCGGGTGGCTTGTACCTGGGTATTTTCTTTTTTTAAAGATTTTATTTATTTATTTGACACAGAGAGAGAGAGAGCGAGAGAGGGAACACAAGCAAGGGGAGTGGGTGAGGAAGAAGCAGGCTCCCCACAGAAAAGGGAGCCCGATGTGGGACTCAATCCCAGGACCCCAGGATCATGACCTGAGCCGAAGGCGGATGCTTAACTGACTGAGCCACCCAGGTGCCCCTGTACCTGGGTATTTTCTTACTGGTCTCCACACAAACTGAAAGTCTCAACGCTGTAAAATTTTGGGGACCCTCTAAAATATAGAGGCTCTTGGTCTCAAATTATCTTGCTGATCTTTGGTAGGAAGGGTCTGGAATGGCTGTAATTTTGAGAAGCATCTTAATTTTCCTGTTTTAAATCAAGACATTAAAAAATAAGACAAATGACAAGACAGCCATTCTCTTGCAAACTCTCTGAATCCAAGTCAGGTCACACCCATCTGTCCCCCGCGAGGGGTGCAGAATGTGATTTTTTCATAACGGTAACGCTAATTTATGGCTTTTGTATCTCAAGGCTTCATCATAAAATACTTAAGCAACTGGCGTTAAGAATGAATTTAAAAAACCCAAGTCATTAAAAACACACTCGAATGCTTTCTGAATGGCATTCTGCGGCTGTTTGTAGATAAAGCTTGCAAAATACAGAACACCAGAAACTTCTGCAAGATGTGTGTTTTTCTGCCTCATTTATCCCCTCTGGATTCACAGGATCACACTTTTTCCAGGAAAGAGGCAAAGCGTTTTGGAGGCTATTCTAATCCCTGCCACCCATAGTCTGAACGTGTTCTTACCTCACAATTGCTGAGATCAAGGGAAACCCCCTTCAAGTTATGATTGCAGGCCAGGCCCAGCAGCAACGCTCTGCAGGGAAAAAACACACACATGAGACACTAACTCCACAGGCTGCGCCAAAATATGTTCTCCTGCTGAATGGAGCCCAGACAAGGTCAAGCACCAAGTCGGGTGTTAGAACGCCAGCCGCATGGCAGCTTCTCAGATGCAGTGAGAGAATGATGCTGCGACATTCTTCTCTTTGGTGCAGAGCAGGCCCACTCCGAATGGCGGGATTGCTGTTCCCGGGCAAATAAACTGACAGTACCCCTAACCGCATGCTGACATTAAATTGTGTTCCCCGCGGGTCAATTCCCACCAGCATCTGCTTGAGAACACCTTTGATATTATTTAGAAAATCACTGGGCAGTTGTGATTAGAGCAGCAAAGTAACACTGGTTTTCCCCAAGGAGCAGATGGATGGTGGGGAAGCCAGGCTCCGCGGTATCCAGGATCGGGGACTGCCATCTGGGGAGGGGTGTCCCCCCCCTACCCCTAGCATGTACGGAAGGAGGCATGAAGACAAGAGCATGGGAGAGAAGACCCAAGTCTCCAGGATCCTGCTTGTGTGTCCAGCTACGACCAGCTGGGTTCGGGGCAAACCACATCACCCCCGTGAAGAGGACTGTTCTGACTGCACGCTGAGGAGACCGGACCGATCACGTGGCTCGAGTCTCAGAATGGATCGGTTCCACCTGCTCAAGTCAGCTCAGTAAAACCCAACACCCTTCACTGGGCTTGATGCAAATATCTCACACAGGCTCACGCCCCTCAGTCATCCTGAAGGGATCAGAGACCTCAACCAGGACCCAGGGAGAAGCACACGGGGAGCACCAGAGGGGGCTCCTGCTCTGGGGCAACACATATCTGTGTGTGTGTGTGTGTGTGTGCGCGCGCGCGCATGTCACTGTAAGGCAGGCAGACAGGAGGGAGTACTGGGGGGTAGACCCCAGGGCCACCTCCTTGGGTGACTACCTGCTTCTCAGTGTGCCCAGGGAAAAAAAGACTTCCACCCCATAAGAGTGAGGTGGGAAGGCGACTCTTTCACACCAGTCCCCGGGATCTCCCCTTCTGGGGATGCTCTGGCCTCATCTACCCAAAGAGCAAGAGCGCCCATGGGGCATGTGGAGCCCACGATCCAGTAAGAGGGCTGGAGGGGGTAGTGCCTTTCCTCTCATTCCTTCAAGCTGGCTCACCAGTCCCTTATTCTAAACGCCGGCCGAGGAGAAAAGCTGGGCAGCTCTCATCTGTGGGCATGCTCCCGTTTCATTTCTTACTAAACTGCTCCTTCCCCCAACAAGTGCTGTTCCCCCTTTCCTTCTTGGGGGCAGTATTGAGCCGCTGAAAGTGCCTGGGACTGAGAACCCAAAGGCCAGCCCTGAGGTCCTGGCTCTGTACCCACAGTGGGGTGGCTCCCATGACGTCACCCATCACTTTTCTCTCGGGTGCCTCTCAGCAAAATGGGACAGTCAGCACATTCCCTCCGAGTTCGAATATGTGCTGAGTTTCTAGAATTTAGCCACACATTTGAACACTCTTATTCTTGGAAGGCTTATATGGAAGGGAAATTCTCCCTCTTCTCCTGACATGTAGATTAAGGCCCAGGAAACAAAGCTGCCCTTTTAGATATTTAAGGACAGTACAGGAGACCAGAGATGAAGACAGACCAGCTCTGAGACTGGCAAAGACGAAGAACCCACAGCAAGTGTAAAACAAAACCGGACGGAACGAGAACGAAGCCCAAGGCACACCGGGGACAGCTCTCGGCAGGAAGCATCGTTACTTTCACCAGGGATGGAAGAACAGCCTTAACGAGTGTCCATCAGTCTCCATCGTTACTGCAGTGCTGGTTAAGACAAGAATTTGTATCTCATTTCGCCGGCTCCGGACATGTGATGCTAGTTAGGATTCCTGAGTAGCTCATGCAATAGGTTTCTTAAAAATACTCAGCCGGGGAGCCGGGGAGAAGGGGGGCCATGTGACAGGGAACAAGGAAGGGCACAGGGAAGCAGGGACGGGGGAAGAAAGCGAGAGCACCAGCATGAGCATAAACAGGACCTCAGGCCTCGCTCTGAGTGATGCAGGAGCCAGGAGCATCCTCGGGATACATGAGAACCTTGCTGTCCTGAAGACTGTAGGAAACACGAGGGACAATGTCACCAGGCTCTTTACTAAAGCCCCTGGGATACTTCATCGTGGCCTGACACGTCTGCAAGGAAAAAGCATAGCTGCAAAGTAGGCGGTCATAGTCTCTGTGTTGCTTTTGAAGAAGTCCCAAATGGTGGGAGACTTCTGCAGGACACGGTGATGTCCAAACGGAGAAGGATTCTCTCAGAAGACGTTGCACTGCTTTAGCATATTTTCTTATGGCTGCTGACCCCCAACCTTTCAATAAGCTAGGGTCTCTATCTGTCCCTCTTGGTGCAGGGGAACGTGGTGGGCGAGGCGTGTCGGGAGCCTGTGGCCACTGATGGCCACTGCCCGGCACCGCGATGCACCTCCCAGAACCCCCCAAGACATCAGTCTTCCTCCAGGCGTGACCTTGGCCCAAGAAACGTGCCCCACCCCAGGTAAACCCCAACACCTCAGTTCTGTTATTTCTTTTCAAGTTCTGGCCTCACATTAAATATAATTAATTATTATTTTTAAATAATATTAAATAATTAATTAAATATTTAAAATTCAAAATTTTGCTTACAGAATCTTTAGCCACGGAACCTTTTCCCTCACGTTAAGATTTTTACTAAGTGAAACACAGAACTGAAGAGATTACTGACAGAACACTATTAAATATTCCCATAAATAACAGGCCACAAGATTTAACAGTTACAAAATAACTCTTGAGGTATAATTTTTATCAGCAGGTCTCTATGCTAAACAGTACACAGTAAAACCCAGTGCTGTGGTGGTGTGGAACGTTCTACAGAATCACTGATGCTAACCAGTGAAGAGCTACTCTGTATTTCACAGGACCGAGAACACGGAAAGGACTGGAGTACCGGGTGTCTGTCAGGAACTTCTGAATAAGCAATCTCGTAGCGGTACACTGAGGACAAGGATCAGTCCGGATCTGCTTTCTAACCAGCGCCCTCCTCATGTCTGGCATGGTGTAAATGCTCCACAAATATTAGCTCAATGAATGAATGAGTGAATGAAGTAAATATAACTAAATTCTTATGGATCCCCATTTGGAATACTGATTCCATTGGTTTGCGTAATAGCAAACTCAATGTATTAACTCAATGTTTAAGAAGGAGGCCTGCTGATGACCACTGGATTTTTTTCTTGGCACTGGACTAGATCTACTATCCTTAAAGACGTCCAGTTGTTTTGGTCTTATGGTGCCATAGGAGATACTGCGATTGATTTCACACCTCTCGAAAGAAAAAGGGCAAGTCACAAATTAGTTGAAGATTAATTTTCTAATAAAATGAAGAGCAGACACTGATTTTAGCACGTCACACAAATCACAAGGGAAAAATTAGACGCTGACTTACATGCCAGCTGAGGAAAGGAGAAATCTGTGCATGTATTTGAACGCGTGTGACCTGTACGTGTTCGTAACTGCCCGAAGATATGTCCTTTAGACTCGAAGGGAATTTGATCCTATAGCCCTTCTGATTATTTCTGGCCCTGGTGAACAGAAATTTCAAGGACGACAAATTATCCTCAAATCTTATTTTAGTTAAAGAGCTCAACTTCCCCGCTAGGGATACTAACCCAGCCAAGTAAACACACGGAACAGACAGCCTCTGCTGACTGAGGTAATTCAGGAACTAAAGCATCTGAAAATGGACTCCGTTGCAAACGGACTGTGCACAGTTTACTATGCTTAGGAGAAATACGGAGAATAAGTATTGATTAGAACACACACATGGAAATACCTAAAGCTCAACAGACGTTAACACAAAAGCAGTGATACCTGGCGGGGCAACATCTACGGATCAGTGACAACTGCCAAGATCATGAACCAAAGAAAGGTTTTTTTTCTCCCCTTGAAAACGCAATACTATCAACAGGGCACAATGTCTTCAAAAAGAATGTGATCTCCTTTTTGTGCCCCGAAATGAGAAAGGCATTTTCATCTGCTTTGCCTGTCTTAGGATTACGTGTCTTCTGCTTCCCCTTCCCTCAAGCACATTCGTAATAACAAACTGAATGTTAAGCGATCTGGAGAAAATGAATTAACGACTCACTTTAACGGCTCAGGAGACAGTTTTGTGCCTGAAAGGTTGAGTTGCATCAGGGACAGGGAGCTACTGAAAAACTGTTTGAAGGACGGGGGCACTTCTTTTCCTTTCCTGAAAAACAAAATGTGAGAGTGATACCAGCAGTTACACTTGGGGTCTGGTAGCCCATTTCTGGATTGGCAAAGTTACCCACTGGTTATTCAGACACCGGGGGAAAAAAAATCCATGACTCCATTATATTTTGGGGAGAAATTCAAAGGTAAAAAGAAACAAAATGTCTGGAAGCTAAATAAATCCAATATCATCAAAGTAATGATGGGAGAAGTTAAGACATTTCATATAAGTCCTTAAAACTACCGCCATTCTTTGTAGCCAAGGATCTCAAACTATGTTTTTTTTTTTTTTTTTTTCTCAAACTGTGTTTTACTCATAGATCTCCTTGTTGGAATTTTTAAGAAACTAGAGGTAAAAGAGGATGTCTATTTCTCACAATTTATTTTTATTTTTATTTATTTGACAGAGAGAGAGAGATCACAAGTAGGCAGAGAGGCAGGCAGAGAGAGAGGGGGAAGCAGGCTCCCCACCGAACAGAGAGCCCAATGTGGGACTCAACCCCAGGACCCTGAGACCACGACCTGAGCCGAAGGCAGAGGCTCAACCCACTGAGCCACCCAGGTACCCTATTTCTCCCAATTTAATGAGCTTTCCCTCTGGGTGGCACTGAATACTAAGGATCGTTACAGGCACTAGGCAAAACTGATAGACGCGGCCCATCTCAGGTGCAAAGACATGACCTAATGTTGAGCTCAGTAACAACAAAAAGTCTGAATGGCATGATGCCTGCTCACCTCCTACATCCATAGGGTAAATCTAATCATTTCAGGTCAAATATTTAAAAAAAAAAAAAAAAAAGAACTTCAAAGGAGATGGCTACAGACTGCAAATATGGGCCGTTGTTATGGTAGAAACTGTACATCTCAGAAAGAAGGCAGAGTCCATGCCACACTAGGAGGGTCTTGGGAAAACAAGAGCCCAGGATCAGAGTTGGAATGTGAACCCGTGGCTTCTTTTGCTCTATCTGCTAGAAGTGACGCGAGTCCCGTGCGGCAAGCACTCAGCCGGGCAGAGAGGAAGCTCTCAGTTAATGGTAGTTATTCAGACTCTCGGGGCAGAGGCTAGGCTAGCGGTCTAGCTCAAGCACGTATTTCTTGTACAGAGGTCCAGGAAAGCCTGTCAACGTTGTTTTTAAAACAAGGTAATTTCAGGCTACCTAAGAACATCTACCTAAGCAACCAGAATCTCTACGAGGTTGACAAATAAATTTAAGAGGAAAGAGAATTCTGGGAGAATATATATTAGATGTTTCCAATGAACTCTGGTGCCTATAGTGGAATGATGTAAGCTTGTAGACTCCTGTTCGTTTTTGATGGTAAATGTTGCTAAAATGCTCGCTGAATATACTTCTCCTACTATTTGACTGGATGTCTACTGTACCAACGTTTTCAAATACCCACTGCTCCTTTCTGTGGGAGGACCATGCTTCATTCCCCCACTGCTGGCAGGCATGGCCAGGCAAGTCCCTTGGCCAAGAGGACATCCCATCAGACAGAAGTGACGTGTGTGACTTCCAGAAGGAAGCTGCACCAGCTCGTATGAGCTATAACTCTTTTTCCTCTGCTATGTGGCTAGAGATCTGCGTTCTGGAATCAAGGCAGTATGGCCACTCACAAGTGACATGTCACAAGACCACCACTGCGGAAGGCCATGGAGGTGAGGGTGGGGAGGGAGGACCATTTGTTGCTACAGAGCGACTCACCTACCCTGACTGATACATGTAGGAACAAAAGTATGAACAGCCTGGCTGACTGTCCACAGCTCAGGGTAAACACATGAACCTCAAGGTAATTACTAAGGGCTGGTTAGGACTGTGCCTAGGTGACGGGCTGGGTATTTAATCACAACTTCTCACTGGATAAGCGCGGTCCTACTCTGTAAGCTTAAGAGCTCTGAAGGCCAGTCGTCCCAGAGGAGGCGCCTGGGGGGGCTCTCATGTTATTCGGTTGAGGTGCTTGTGGCATATTTTTGCTCCTATAAAGATTCACTTCACCACTGAAGTAATGGACTGACTGCGCTCTAAAATATAGAATAATTTATTTGCGAGGCACAACTATAGAATAAAGCCGGCTGAACAGCCTAATTTTCCAAACAAGTGAGGGTTATGCCTTTGAATATAATATACCAAAATGGTAACTTACTAAAATGGAGGTATTTCGAGTAGTCAGCAATTCTCCCTATTATTACAAGGCACATAATGACGAAAATATTGTTTGTGATCTACGGTCAATATTCTGAATGCTAAGGGTCATGCGGTATTAACACACTGGACGGTCCCAGAATTTCACAGGTGCGAACCCCAGGTACTCTTGATAACTCTTCCTTCCTTTCCCTCCATTTTAAGTTGCTGCTGTTTGTGGATACTCGCTGCTTCTAACCCAACGCCCGACACCGCAAACAATTCTAAGTCAGCAAGTAGAAGTGAGGTACTCAGGCTGGCCCTCCAATTCTACAAATTAAAATTCATGAATCCAGGGCGAACCTGGGTGGCTGTCAGCTAAGCGGCCGACTCATGATTTTGGCTCAGGTCAGGATCTCAGGGTCATGGGATCGAGCCCCGCATTGGGGTCCCTGCTCAGCACAGAGTCTGCTTGAGTTTCTCTCTCTCCCTGCCTTTCCGCCCCTCCCTCCTCCATACTCTCTCTCTCTAGAATAAATAAATAAATGTTTTTTTAAAAATTTCATTTAAAAAAAAAATGCATGAGTTTGGGGCAGGCTCTACTCTTTGCCCTGCAAGGGAGTTTATACTTGTTTCCCAGTTTGTTGTTGAGAAGCCCCTTCTAGAAGAGCTTTTCCTGTATGAAAAGAGAGTGCCCGTCCCACAGGGCAAGCGGTCATTAGCTCACATAGCAGGCTTGGGGGACGGCAAGGAACATCCATCACACTGCAGTGAGAAAGTACAACAAAAACTCGTACTTCCAAGGCCTCGCATTCACAGATTACGGTTTAAGGCCACCTCCCTGCACACACAACCCATATCCTTTACCGCTTTGTTTTCAGATCACGACAACAGACACTCCTGGAGGACAAGGGTGACAGGTACAAACCCATACCGGTGCGAGAAGACAGCTCTGGAGAGATTGAGCACAGCTAAATACTGGAGGCATCCGCGGAGAAGAGCTGCACAGACCTGTGAAAGAGAGAAGGCGCTCTCAGCCTCCAGGATTTCGGGGCCTAAGAGACAACTTCATGATGGAGAAAGCCCTCTCTTGATCCCCCGTAAATGGCTGCTCTGACACCCCAGCCCAGTATCCAAAAAACATTACCATGTCCAGGGAACATTCCGTGTTGGATAAATCCAGATGAGCAATGGCATTGGGCTGGGCCAAAAAACTGTACATGTACTTGAGATAAAAATAAATAAATAAATAAAAATAAATAAATAAATAAAAAGCAAAAACAAAACAAACACATTAGGATCTAGAAACACACGCGTGCACATTAATATTTTAAAAAGAAGTTACCCATGTAACTTTCATTCCCATAACATTCTCTACTCTTCCCAAGAGGACAAGCAGAATTTTATGTCCGTCCATGCCGTCCCTGAGAGCAAAGTTATTTGAAATACCTGAGAGCAAAGAATATTTAAAATAATATTATGTCTGAGTTTAAAAAAAAAAAAAAGGCCAAATGAACTCTTGGCTGCCAAACCCCCTTTTGTTACACATGACTTAGTTTTCCTGATTAGCTCCATTTTTATAATTTTGGAGCAGTGCTAATTAATTTTAACTGCTAAGATTAAAATACCACCTGACTAGCACTCACCCTCTCAAAATGCTAATCACTTTTGAAAGTGTTCAAAGATCTACTAATTTGAATTTGAACCATCAAATGGTCTCAGGCTATATACTCTCTTCCATCCAGTGCAACGATTTTTTTCTACCCTTAGTTACTTCCAAAATCTAACAAGAAAGGGTCGGATGGCACTATAGGTTTAGGTTGTTGTTGTTGTTTTTAATTTCACACATAGTTAGACATGTCAGGTTTCGAACGCTCCCTAAACTCTCCCCTTATTCCTGCGCAAGACCATCAATACAACAAATGGAAGAGTTCTCGGCTCTTCTCTACTTGCCCCGAGGAACCACAGCCAGAGTCCACCGAGAGCAAACCAAGTCCAGGCTCCTGCCCCCAGGAAAACAACTACATTCTCCTTAGCTTCTCTGGATGTCAACAGATCCTTGCAAAAACGAACGAGCTGGGATGCCTGGGTGGCTCAGTTGGTTAAGCAGCTGCCTTCGGCTCAGGTCATGATCCCAGCGTCCTGGGATCGAGTCCCGCATCGGGCTCCTTGCTCCGCAGGGAGCCTGCTTCTCCCTCTGACTCTGCCTTCCACTCTGTCTGCCTGTGCTCACTCTCACTCTCTCTCTCTTACAAATAAATAAATAAAATCTTTAAAAAAAAAACAAAAACAAAAAAAAACTAACGAGCTTACACCGAGATGTCTTCATCCTTAGTAAAGACTCACGGTGCGGTGGCTGAGCTCTATCATGCTTGAGCAAGATCCTCTCTACCAACTCGGAAAAGCAAAAGACTCTCCTGTAAATACTTTACAGTAACTAGACACACACAGCAGACTGGATTATGAGAAGTTCTGATCCAGAGAAATAATTTGCTCTTGCTTCTGTAACGATCTTGGCCTTTCTTGGGCTTTGCTGGGCATGTGGGTCTCCTCTTGGCCACCAGCTGGGGGAGCTCTAATCACCCTCCACAGGTGACAAGACCCTACTTGGCCAACAGCACCTCTCCGAAGAGGCAGGTCCAGCTCGGCCCCTGGCCCTGAAGAAAGGGGCCGGGTAAGCCCCTCCCTGCTCCTGCTGGATGGCTCCCAGAACCTCCCAGAACCTGTCCAGGGCTGTGAGCCCACTGCCACAGGCCTCGAGTTTCCACTTCACTTTCCCCAGAGGCAAGCGGGAGCAAGACCCACTCTGTCTGAAAAAATCCCGGGCTGCTTTGCTATCTACCTCACGTGACTATTAATGTCCCTATGTTAGCAGAGTCTTATTATTTAATCTTCAGGCTCCTTTTTTATCCCTCCATTTCCCTAGTTCGCCACCGTAACGTCTTAGTGATCTCCCATCTGACTTCCAGTTTCATATTGGGAGGAAGCAGACCTATGAATCATCATGGGAGGTGATAACTAACATGGACCGGCCATGCATTGAAGAAAATCACGGCACACTGGGAACCAGTGTTGCTTAAAATGGGTTCAAGTGTCAGGGAGAGGGAAGAAATCCTACAAAAGACTGTGGCAATATTCCCTGCCTTACAGGGAAAGTAAAACACAAGGAGAATGGGAATACATTTCACAGTGGTTCTCACCCCCACGAAGAGGCAGAACACGCATGAGGAGGGTTCTTCAAAGACGCGCACTTGTTGTCGGCTCTACACGACAAGGAAGCATTGCTTCTAAATTCTGTCACAGAGACCAGAGGGGACAACTCCCCAAATCTGAGAGTGAGATCACACCTAATTCACTGTACTGATAAAATCTGCCAGCCATTTATATTACTGATTTAGCTGCAGGAAAGTCTTATTTCATCATAGGGGAAACTTTTTGCCTTTAAATTTGAACTTATTTAAAGAGTGGCCCCAATGTATTCCCAACCCTCCCCTTTCCCTACTGTATTCATGGAATATAGGATTGGACTTTATCCCAAAATCCTTTTACAACTGTAAACTATTAAAAAACAAAACAAAAAAACAAACAGAAACACCTGTCTTCTCAACAATATTACTTAATGACAAAATCATTCAGTTTACATTTCTAATCTTTCTTATCAGACAATTATAAGAGGTTCAATAATGGTTAAAAGGAAGTGGGGGAAAAAGGTCCTTCAGAAAAAGTGTTTCCAAAAAGAATTCACACTTTAGCAATATCAAGTTAACAGAGGAAAACATCTATGCGTTAGACTACATGTAATTAAGGACGGCTCTGGGATTTTTCTCTAAAATACATCCTAAGCTCATAACTAAATGATCTGAAACTCTCCTGAGAAGAGAGGAAAGCCATGTCTGGAAATCATTCCAGGCTTATGGAATACGGTGTCTTTGAACATGGCTGTGAGGAAAGGAAAGCTTACCGAGAGGTCGTCTCCGCGGAGGATGTTCCCTGAGAGGTCGAGATGGGTAAGGGTGGTGGCGGTCAGCGGGTTGGCACTGAGTGACTGAGAAAGGCTGTTCACCCCTGCAACATGGAGAAGACCCAGCTCGTTTTCCACTCCGGGAAACAAAATGAAGGTTTGGGAGTGTCTATAAATGGCCCCATCAGATTGCAGGACAGAGGTTAGCCACAAGTACTGTCCCCAAAGGTAGGACTGTCTTCTTCCCACCTCCCCTCGGGGTGAGCGGCAGAGTCAAGGACACAGCCATCTCACTGGGCAGGAGAGAGAAACAGAATTGGCTTCCTTCTGCTCCACTTCTGATGTGGCTGGAAAGGCTGGGACTGGGAAGTGCCAGAATGAGGCACGAGAGTCGAACTGGTCATTTCTAGCTTTCTCTTAATTCTGTTTGGTGCCCCTGACTTGGTGTGTGGGATTTAAGTGATGCGGTGGTACCTACAGGCACTTGTTGCTATTTAAAGTACTTAGAAGTTAAGGTAGGAGTCAGATAACGGTTCTACCTAATACATCATTCCCAAGGCAAAATTCAGAGGGAAATGGATTTTTCAGAAAGGGTGAGAACACGATCTGCATATAATATAAGCAGCAATCAAAAGCAAAAATGGATAATTAACACTCTACACACTACTGACACACGTAACATAAAAAGCTCGGATCAGAGTCCACTGAACGGAACAGAATGGAACAGGGTCTCGCCACCTCCAAAAACCAGGAACAAATACATGAGGAGGACGAGAGAGTTCTGTGAGGGGAGAACCACGTTCTTTCCTAAGCGGTAATAGTCACGGAGGCACGGCTGCTGGTGGGTTCTCCTCAGGCCACTTCTCTCCCCGGGGAGAGGAAGGCTCTAGAAGGCAGTCCCTACAAAATGGGAGCTCAGGGGCACCTGGGTGGCTCAGTGGGTTAAGCCTCTGCTTTCACCTCAGGTCATGATCTCAGGGTCCTGGGATTGAGCCCCCCCACTGGGCTCTCTGATCAGCGGGGAACCTGCTTCCTCTCTCTCTCTTTCTCTGCCTATTATGTGATCTCTGTCTGTCAAGTAAATAAATAAAATCTTTAAAAAAACAAAAAGACAAAAAAAAAACAAAAAACAAAAAACAAAAAACAAAAATGGGAGCTCAGCAGAGCCTGGCCGCTTGTGGGGATCGGAAGAGGTTAACACACACAGCAGCTCGGATGTTCGTTCTTAGGGTAACAGAGATGGGGACATAGCCAAGCTCTTCATGTCTCTATGGTCGACAGTTCCAATGTGTGTAGTTTGGTAATATGGCGATTTCTAAACTGGATATACATTCAAAAATTTTTTTCCAGCAAAATTCTTAAAAACCCCAGCCTGTCTTGAGCACCCTACAGGGAGACAGGGAAGCTGGGGGGGGTGGGGGTGGTCCCCACTTCCACACACCTTCCTTGGGATAAGGGACAGGGTGGGGCCTGCCAGTGGGCGTCAGAATTGGCCACAGTGGCAGAACTCAGAGAAGCCAGGAAAAAAGCAGAAGGTCCCAAGAACAGCCTCGCACGGGAGCTGGTCTCTGCTCCAAGGGTTTGGAATGTTTGCTGCATGGGACTGATGAAAGGGTTACTATCTTATCCTCTGCCTTTGGGGGGTTACACAACTGACTGCAGAATGTCTGTGTCTGATAAAGACAACTGAGCCATTTCTCAGGAGTGACTGTGCCTCTGGGTATTGGGAGAGAGAGAAGAGACAGAAGTGCAGAGGGAAAAATATTTTAGTTCCGCACCAGGAAGCAGATCTTGGCTATCAAATTCAACATTTGTTAAGTGCTCGTAAAAATGTTTATAAAATGCTGGGGATTGGGAAAGAAATGTAAATGAGACCCATTCATTGCCCTTAAAAAGTTCAAAGACCATCAAGAAGGAAACTGAATAAACTCCAGCATGAAAAATCAGCACTGCACAAGGAATATGTATTCACTGCAACAAAAGCTTATCTAAGACCGACTGTCCGCCAGGCATGGGCTTTTGAGACCCTGGATCTGTGATGTTACCCTCAAAAAGACAGTGGAATGAGAGAGAGACGCAGTCAAATAATCATAATTCAGTGAGGTAGGTTCTAGAGGTAAGAGACAGGAGCTTGGCAATGAAGGTGGTGGAGATTTGATTGATGATGCTGGGTAAAAGGAACTTGCCATGGCCTACAGAAGGTTAATTTCTGGAGGTAACATCTTCAGTGGGTACCGTTACTGGTAGGACTAGTGTATTTTGTAATGGAATAATTGAGTTGCAAGCGTGGAGAATACCAGATTGTCTCCCATCAAGAAAATCATTTGTAAAATCCCTTCCTTAGTGAGGTATAACAAAGCTCAACAAATAAATTCCAAAATTAGAAGGTCAAATGAGTCTCGACAGGAAAAGGCTCCTTGACAAGTGTGGGCGCTTGGCAGTTGGCCAACACCTGAACAGAAGAAGCAGGAGAGAATTATATTCTCAGCTCAGCTTCCTGCCACTAAATCAGAATGAAGGACTTCCGCTCCCACCTCTGGAGCCCAATCCACGTGAGGCTTCTGTGAACAGGCACAAAAACAGCAGGAAAATACAAAAATATAGGATGGGAAAAAAATCAGGGCTCTCACAACTCAAACTCAGCAGATTCACATGCCATTCTCGATGCCGGCTGTCTAGTGATTGTGACCATGCTTCGTACTTATTATTGGAGTGTTTACAGCTGGAAAAAGGTGGTACCAGATGGCCTAGCACGGACGTAATCTGGCAACCAGCAGGATATTTACTAGAAATCCAGAAAACTATCATTTAGCTAACATCTGAGGGAGAGAAAGGGTATTTAGAGACAGTGGGGATGTCATGAGGAGATTTTTAAAAAATCTGTCTTGAATTAGGGAGCCATGAATATACATGTTTTCACAGAAGTAAAATACAAATGTTAGTCAAATTCAGCAAAAGATTAAAACTGCAATGTAATCTGAGTTGTTGTGAATCTTCACAGCTTTCGGATACTACAAGAAAATCTGCAAGAACAACGAAATCCTTTAAGAAATTCTCCTTTTTATGAGGGAAAAAAAAAAAAAACCAACATTCCAAGACAAACATCTCTTAGGAAGGACAGTTTTAAAAATCTCATTAAACAATATTAACTCTCAAACCACAAATTTTAACGCATACAAACTTTGTGACAGAGGGAAGATAAACGTGACATGATGACCTTTATCTGGGAAGGGCATGGGGTACGTGGGTCTGTCCTCGCTCAGGAGGAAGCTGAGGATCTCTGCTCTGCCTGGGGGACCTCCCACCCTCATAACACCTGGAGGGACAGGGACATAGTGAGGGGTGGCACAGAGGTACCCCAGACCCCATGTTTGTCCTTGAGAGGATAAACGATCACCACATCCCTCTCTTTCTGTTTCACAGTCATGAACAAATAAAATAAATAAATTCAAGTTGGTCTGCTCCATCTTAAAAAAAGTTGGACCACACAGCACGGTGATTATAGTTAATACCATATCGTGTATTTGAAAGCTGCTGAGTGTAGGTCATAAACGTTCTCATCACAGGGTAAAAGAAAATTGGAACTGTGTGTTGACAGATGTTAACTAGACTTATTGTGGTGATCACTTCACAATATATAGGTAGGAAATCATCATCTTGTATACCTGACACTAATTTTAAAAAGTTATACCTATGGAGCACATGATAAATAATTAAAATTTTTTTAAGGTTTCATTTATTTATTAGAGAGAGAGCAAGACTGAGAGCACAAACATGGGGAGCAGCAGGCAGAAGGAGAAGCAGGCTCCTCGCTGAGCAGGGAGCTAGATGCGGGACCCAATCCCAGGACCCCGAGATCATGACCTGATCCAAAGGCAGAGGTTTAGCCGACTGAGCCATCCAGGCGCCCAATGATTAATACTTTTAGTGTGTAGGGAATATATATAAATTAAGAAGGAAGATTAACATGGCAAATAGAAAGGTAACAAAGGATGGAAACTAGTAACTTCCTCCAAAAGATCAATGACCAAGAAACGGGAGGGTGCAGGGAGTGGGGGCTGGGGGAGAATTTACCTCAGCAAGACGTGAAGAAACTAAAATTCAAATATCAGAACACTTGGAGGCGCCTAGGTGGCTTAGTCAGTTAACTGTCTGACTCTTGGTCATGATCTCATGGGTCGTGAGATCAAGCCTCACCCTCGGGCTCCCTGCTCAGCAGGGAGTCTGCCTGAAGATTCTCTCCCTCTACCCCGCCCCCACTCGTGAACACTCTCTCGCTCTCTTTCTTAAATAAATAAATCCTTTTAAAAAATCAGGACACTTTTGCTTACATGCTTGTTAAAAAAAGAAAAAGAATAATATCCACGGGTAGTGGGAATGTGGATACTTGGACAAAGAACTCGGAGGACAACGTGACAACGAATACACAAAGAAAGCGTTAAAAAAAATGCTCGACCTTTGGGATTTAACAATTCCACTTAGAGAAATTTATCCTCAATGAGAAGGTAACAAATGACCAGTAATTACATACAGAAGTCACGTTAGCACTGTTTGCATTGCTGAAAAGGTAGAAACCCCACAAATGTTCACAGCCCACTTAAATCAATTATGGGGCGTCCCCCGCATGCTGGAACAGCATATGCGGCCACTGAGAGCACTCACGTGTATGTGGTCACAGTATCCAACGCCGAGAGAAAGTTTACAAAATGGCAAGCATCCTGTAATACCATTTGTGTGTGTGTCTGTACGTGGGCAGACAGAACAACTATGCACAGACAGACAGACCAACTACATACAGACAGAAGCTGCATGGAAGGCAGGTGCCGGGCGTCAGCGGGGGCAGTCTCCTAATGGTGTGGCACAGGCAGGATGAGTAACTGTGGCTTTCTTATTTATACCTTCCAGTATCTTCTAAATCTTTACCATGAATATACAATGCATTGATAATCGTCAGAAAAAGGTTTCTATGAAACTGATTTGCTGGAGTAGAGAAGTGGTAACGTCATTGGACGGCACTTAGCTTTGAGACCTGTGGACGGCTTCCAGCACCAGCACAAAATACAGACTCCTGGGCAAATGTGCCCCTTTGGGAAGTCACTAGAACGCCTAAACCTAACTGTCTGCGCGTCAAATCATGAGACTTAGAGGAATAACCCCAATTTCAAATCGCTCTTAGGGTAACTGTGTGGTGGGAATAAAGCAGGACTAGGTGACTGTAACAGGACCCAGGGACCGCTTTGCTGGTGACCCGCTCGCCTGTGACACATGCAGTAGGGACCCAGAACAGGCCAGGTGCCAGAGACGCAGCAATGGCGGAGGCAAAGGCCTTAATGTCCGGAAGCTCCCAGGCTAGGACACAATCAACACATAATTGGAAACAGGCTAAAGCAGAGGAATATGCAAAGTGCGATGGAACAGAGAGAAAGAAGCATCCACTTGTGCAGGGTGGGGTAGGAAAAGGCTTCAGGGAGGAAGGGGGACAGATGCTCAGTCTCACAACAGGGGCAGGACTCAGAAGGTCCAGGGAAGGGGACCCTGGGGTTGTCCGGGGCGGAAGGAGAAGCATGTGAACACACAGGACAGAGCAAGATGCGGACAGTGATGGTGGTGGGGCCCTTTTTGCGCCAAAGTGCACGGTGTGTACATTAACTCACTTTGTCTCACCACCTCTGAGGAGGTACTTTTTTTTCTTTTAAAGATTTTATTTATTTGACAGAGCCAGAAAGAGCATGAGCAGGGGAGGAGCAGAAAGAGAGCCATAAGGAGACTCCGTGCTGAGTGTGGAGCCCCACGCGGGGCTTGATCTCACAACCCTAAGATTATGACCTGGGCCAAAATCAAGAGTCAGATGCTTAACTGATGGAGCCATGCAGGTGCCCCACAAATCAGTGTTTTATAAAATAAACTAAAGTAGGAATGCCTGGGTGGCTCAGTCGTTACATGTCTGCCTTCCTCTCAGGTCATGATCCTGGGGTCTTGGGATCGAGCCGGTCGGGATCCCTGCTCCGCAAGAAGCCTGCTTCTCCCTCTTCCACTCCCCCTGCTTGTGTTCCCTCTCTCACTGTGTCTCTGTCAAATAAATTAATAAAATCTTAACAAAATAAAATAAAATAAAATAAAGCTCTCCAAGAATATATATAAGGGGAGATGTGAGATAATAGAAAATACATATCTATCGGTCTCTGACCCCTATTTATGGAACAAAGTTCCCTAAACCCTCATAATTTCCAAACTATTAAGAGCACTGAGGGCATCTTTGGTTCTATTGAGATGACTGTGGCTGAGCTTCTGGAGGGGCCTGGTCACCAGGGAGACGCACCCATGATTAGAAGCTTCCCTCCACACCCATTCTCCAGGAAGAGGAGAAGGGCTGGAGACTGAGTTAATACTTGACCATGCCTATTGGAGAAGCCTCCAGAAAAATCCCAACAGAATTGGGGGGTTTCCAGGCTGGCCAACGCATCCACACCAGGAGGGTGACACAGCCCAGCTCCACAGGGACAGACACGCCTGCACTCAGGACCCTCCCACACTTTGTCTTATGTATCTCTTCACCTGGCTGTTCACCTGTGTCCTGTATCAGATTCTTTAAGAAACCAGCAAACACAGTATCTTCCTGAGTTCTATGAGCTGCTCTAGCGAATTAACCAAACGCAAGACGAGGTCTTTGGGACCTCCAATAACCGAGGCTGGCAAATGGGGTCTCAAGGATGGCTGGGAGCAATCTAATGGGTCTGAGCCCTTCACCTTCGGGATCTGGGGCCATCTCTGGGTAGACAGTGTCCGAACTGAGCGAAATGGTGGGACACCCAGCTGGTGTTGCCGAGAACTGCTCAGTGTGAGGAAAAACCGCCATGGATCCGGGGACCAGGGAGAAGCGTTTGGTGTGAGTAGTCAAGGATTCACACAGGAAAGGGAAGCACAAAGGAGGGAAAGAAGTCTGGTTTCACTCTACAGGATGAAAGACTTTCTAAGCAGAATACAAAGCACGTACAAAGGCACAATGCACACAGGGATAAATCAAGCATTATGGGGTGCTGATGTGAAAACGTAACGACAGAATGGACAGATTTATGGAACAACCAGATACAATGAGAGGAGGGTAAGTGGAGTCAGCAAAGACCCTGGGGAAGGAAAGGCAATCTCCAGAGCGGGACAGAGCGGGTAGAGGTGTGATGTGACTGCCCAGTTAGGTTCACCAGTTTTCCATGCAGGAGACTATCCATGTGACTGTGTTTGTGACTGGGGGGGGTGGGGTGGGGGCGGGGGAGCAGAGGCAGGGGCAGCCCAGGTAAGCACTCCCCCACCCAAAGTCAAAAAGTTAAATACTCTATTTCAAAGTTATGCTCTATCCTGAAAGCATTTCACTTTAGACAACCAGAATTCCAATTACACCACTTCTTTCTCTTGTAACCATCAGAGTACTGTAATATATACCCAGATACATAATGGAGCAATAATTCTAACTATTTAAGGTAGCATGGTGTAGCAGAAATATTACAGAAATAAAGCAAAGTAAATAACACATACTGTACCTTTAGGTGACAATGAGGTTTTAGATAAATTTAAATGCTTTAATCCCTTTGGGAGTTTGGCAAATTGAATACTTAAAGAGGACACACCTGAGAAAGGAGGGAAAAAAAGATTATTAGAATGTTCAACTTCTCAGAATTGCATTTGTTTTACAATGCCTGAAAATTAACTTAAATTTGATTCCAACTTAAGCGATCATTTTTTTTCTCATGTCAGGCTTTATTTTCTAATTATCTACCATCACACCTTCTTTTTTCTATTCTCCCTAAAGGATAGGAGAAAAGAAAGATTGCTTAATTAAGAATAACAATATAAAAACTTTACCATTAGAGATGTTTTTCTTTGGACTAAAGTGTTACCCTCTCCTCTACAGTCCTATTTCAAATGCAAATACTCTTAGGAAGAGTGGTATAATTGCTTCTTTTTAACCTGTGTCTTAATGAGTTGATCACTCTTCTGGGTGAGCAGATGCACACTACTTAATTATTGTCAAGAAAACGGTATATTGTTAACTCTTCAGATAACAGCTTCACCTTTAGTACATGGATTCTAATACTTAATTAGCTATGGCTAACAACCTCAGAGTGTGTTTAACTTCTTACAGGTAGGTTGTGCAACTTGAAAAAGCACAGTATTAAAAACCAGAGAGTCTCTAAATTTAATGACCAGACTGGGAGACTGAATACCAGCTTACTCACTCAAGGACTGCAATGAAAGTAAGCAATTCCTGTAGGTCGTTCAACCAGCTCCCTGCTACATGTGAGTTATCGCCTTCCCAGGGGCATGTTCCTGGGAAGGTTCCTGAAATAATATTAACCATATGGTCTCCGAGACTGATTCTCAAACTCCATGCACTGATACAGAACTACCAAGTTGGTCGCTGCCCTATCATATAACCCCCATGCTCTATACACTTTTTCAAAGTTTATCAAGAAACACCTACTGTAGTAGTTAAAGTGATAGTAGAGCACTAAACCTCTAGTTGGGTGTCTCCCCAAGGACGGTGGGTGTTCTGAGAGTCCCTATTTACTTCCCCATGTAATTTCCCAAGTAAGTTTGAAAATCACTGGATTAAATGATGCCACACAGGTTTGTTTATGTGAATAGTTTTCGAGATCTGAATATGCTAATCCATATTATTAATTACGAAGAGGGCACAGGCCTGGTATTTAGCTGATAGAGTCTTGTAAAAGAATATATAATTAATCAGTTAATAGGAACACAGGGAAAAGGGAACCATTTTAGAAATGTAATTAACCCTTAATCCAAAGGGTAGAAAAGGAGAAAAAAAGAACAACGAAAAAATGAGGAAGAAATAAAACAGACATACAGTAGATTGCTATACAAATAAATCAATAATTACAATAAATGTAAATGTTCTAAATAAAAAAAATGTCAAAAATGTATTATCTAAGCAAAAAAAATCAGGTGCTTTCAAGAAACACTCAGAAATACATGTATTCAGAAGTGAACCTAAAAGCATGTAAAAAGTTATATGCGGCAAACACTAACCACAAGAAAATAAGTATGTCTGCAACAATATAAGACTAACATTAGATTTTAAGAGGCAAAGAGGTAAGTGAAACATTTCA
The DNA here is from genome assembly GCF_030435805.1 of Mustela lutreola. Classification (NCBI taxonomy): domain Eukaryota; kingdom Metazoa; phylum Chordata; class Mammalia; order Carnivora; family Mustelidae; genus Mustela; species Mustela lutreola. The sequence continues at coordinate 155,359,915 of NC_081295.1, forward strand.
TTAATGAAGATGAAATCATTTTAAATCTGTATGGTCTGAATTACAGTCTCAAGATGTATAAAGTAAATCTAACAGTAACAGAAGGAAAATAATATTATTATATACACTATATATACATACATGTGTGTGCTACCTTGCAACAGTGGGAGATTTTTAGACACATCTCTGTCAGATGATAAAACAGATTTAAAAAAAAGGATATAAACACATAGATAATACCAAGAACACAATAAAGTATTTGAAATATTTAAACCACTGTACCTAGTAACTGCAGAACTTATTTCTTCAAAGTACACATAGAGCCTTTATTTACCTAAAGCAACAATATGCTGAGCTTCATGAAAAGCAAGTCTCAACAAATAATATAGAGGAAGTTTCTTAACTGCTGTGAAATCACACAAAGCACATTCTCCAACTGCTACCACTATATGAAATTAACATAGGAATTATAGCAAAAAGAGAATTAGAAAATCCCCAAATCATTAGAACAGAAGCAAGGCATTTCCAAATAAAAAATGAGCCCCCCCAAAAAAAATCACAAAGGAAATCTTAAAAATATTTTTATTTAATTTTTTTTAAGATTTTATTTATTTATTTGCCAGAGAAAGAGAGAGCACACAAGCAAGGGGAGCAGCAGGCAGAGGGAAAAGCAGGCTCCCTGCTGAGCAAAGAGCCCGATGCAAGACTCCAACCCAGGACCCCGGGATCATGATCTGAGCTGAAGGCAGATGCTTAATGTTCTGAGCCACCCAGGTGTCCAAAAAAATATTTTTATTTAAATTTTTAAAAACTATGATATCAACATTTTAGGGATATAATTAGAGGCATGCTTAGAGTGAAATCTATAGACCTACTTATGTTACTAAAAAAAAAAAAGCTGAAAACTATCTAAGTATCCATCTCAAAGTAGCTGAAAGAAAAGCAGCAAATTAATCTCCACTCCATCCCCATAAACAGGAGGAAAAAAAGATAACAAAGGGAAGAAATCCATTAAATAGAAAGCATTCATAAATAAGTAAATTTAATAAATCCTCTTCTTCAAAAAAACTAATAACATTAATGAGCCCCAGAAAGACTGTTTTTTTGTTTGTTTCTTTTTTAAAGGAGAAAAAGGATCAAATTATCAAAATCAGAAATAGAAAAAGAAATACTAGTAGAGATCCTACAGACATTCCAAATATAACTAATTTCCTAATAAAAAATACAATTTACCGAAACTTACATAAGAAGAAATAGATAATCTTGGGGTGCCTGGGTGGCTCAGTGGGTTAAAGCCTCTGCTTTTGGCTCAGGTCATGATCCCAGGGCCCTGGGATCAAGCCCCATGTCTGGCTCTTGCTCAGTGGGGAGCCTGCTTCCCCCCTCTCTCTCTCTGCCTGCCTCTCTGCCTACTTGTGATCTCTGTCTGTCAAATAAATAAATACAATCTTAAAAAGAAGAAGAAGAAATAGATAGTCTCAATAGTTTTCCCTCTATGCAAGAAAGTAAACCCATTATTAAAAACCTCTCCACAAGGAAGAGCAAAATTTGCCTAATATAAAAGAGTATATACTATATAATGCTATTATTTATGAAGTTCAAGAATAAATAGAGCTAACCTCTATTTATCATATCTATCATAACAGAAGTTCATAATAATTACCTTTTCTGAGCCGTAGAGGGCAAGGATGAAAATCACCAGCGCAAAGCAAGAGGGAAGACTGTAAAGCTTGTAAAGCACTGATGATGTTCTTTGTCTCGAGCTTGGTTTTCATGATGAGTGTTCACTTTGTAAAGAGTCAGTAAGATAAAAACTTGGGGTTTGTGAACCTTTCTGAATGTACATTACACTTCAATGAAAACTTTTACTTCCCAAAGCTTGGGCATGGGAGATAACAGAGGAGAAAAATGGAGATGGCCATGGGTATGGTGATGTCTTTTTAATGCCTTTTTAGATGTGACACCAAAGGCAGGATCCGTGAAAGACTAACTGGCAAGCTGGACTTCGTTAAATTAAAAAAAGTTCTGTTCTGCAAAAGGCAACGTCAAGAGAAGACAAGCCACAGACTGGGAGGAAGTGTTCTCAAGGACTGATATTCAAAATATACCAAGAACTCTTAAAATTCAACAATAATAAACAAGCCAAATGAAAAGGAGCCAAAGACCTTAACAGAACTCTCAGCAAAGAAAGTACACAGACGGCAAACAGGCATATGAAAACATGCTGTACACCCTAGTTCCCCAAGCAAATGCAAATTATGTAATGAGAAGATACTACTACCTACCTACGAGAATGGCCAAAATCAAGAACAGGGCAACACAAATGCTGGCAGGAACTTTCCCAACGGGAACCCATTCATGGCTGGTGTGAATGCAAAATGGCGCAGCCGCTTTGGAAGACAGTTGGTGGTTTCTTATAAAACTTAACATACACCAACATGTGATCCAGCAATCAAGCCAAGGGTGTTGAAAACTACAGAAATTCTTGAAAAGTCAAAAGTATGGAGACAGCAGAAAGAGTAGTGATTGCCAGGGCTGGAGGATGAGGGGGTGGGGAGGAGGGATGAACAGGTGGAAGACAGGATTTCTAGGACAGTGACGATCTCCCGTGATACTGCAATGGTGGCTCCGTGTCATCGCGCATCTGTCCAGATTCGCGGAATGTGCACCGAGAGTGAATCCTAATGAAAACTATGGACTTGGGTGATGATGAGATGCTAGTGCAGGTTCCTCCATGGTCAGGAATGTACCATGGGGCGGGGCGGGGCTGTCACTGATAGGGAGGGAGGCTCTGCCTGTGTGAGGCAGGAAGGATACGGGAAATCTCTCCATCTTCCTCTCAATTTTGCTGTGAACCTAAAACTACTCTAAAAAAGATAAATAAATATTTTTCAAAAATCAGGTATGGATTTAGGAAGGGTATCAGATTCTCGCTTTTAAATTCTGGTAAGAGTTATCACTGCCTACCCATGACCAATTGTTTTATATGGTTTTTTATCTAGCAAGGCGTATGTTATGATGATGTTTAAAAACAAAACAAAACCAAACCCAAACCTATATCCCATGTCTTCAAATTATGCTGAAAATAGATTAGATCAAAGTTAAAACCTACCACTCAACTTCAAATCCGTTGTGCTCAGACTGACTTGAGTTGTTTAGCTTTGTGGAGAAAAGGACAATTTTTACATTTTCACGCATTTCTTTGGTGGCAGACATACCTGTCAGACCATGTAAAACCCTAAGTGCCTATAACCAGATGCAAGGCTGGAGAGGGACAGTCATTTAAGGTCCCTGAAGATACCACCTGGGCTTTCATTCCTTAATCATCAACTATCTTTAAAAAAGGAAGGAAGACAAAAAGGAGTAAATAACCCAGCATTACTTTTCTCTGGAAATTGAATGATCACACTGTCAACAACAAAAGTAATAAAAAGCAAAGCTCCTGAGCCAGAATGAAGGTGAATAAAGTCATGGTTGATATTTATGTAAAAGAAAAGAAAGTAGGAAAAATGTAAACAGAATAAAAAGGAAAGCAGATTCACACGGATAAAAGATGGTCTGTTTCAAGTACTTTCTACCAAATTTCCAACGAAACTTCTAGTTTCTTTCTTTCTTGACAAAATATTTTGACTTCCTAGGCATCCACAAGTCCTAAATATATCACATTTCTTCTTAAAAGAAACACCCGTGCTAAGTGCTAACACAAGAAAAGGCAAAAATAGGGTCAACACCGTTTTTGTTTGTTTTTTTTTTTACATAAAAGCACTAAATTGATTTTTTGTTGTTGTTGCTGCAGTGTAATTGACATAGAGCATCCTATCCTATTGGCTTCAGGTATACATCATCACGATTCAGTACATTCACTGATCTTTGAGAAAAGGTAACAGATTATTACACAAAGGGTCCTCTTCCTCTCTGGCAGACTTCGGAAGCGTGGTCTTGGCCCACATGAATAAATTAAGGGTGGCTGGCTGCCAAAATCTCAAGAAAAACAAACAAACAAAAAAATCACCTGCCTGGTACATTCTGGAGCCATTTACTCAGGAGTGCCAGGGAACAAACCAACCATCGAGAAAACATTCCCCCACCAGCAAAGGATAAGAAGAGACTTTTCAGCTTTTGGCTAAGGTTCTTTAATTCTGCCCCCCAAAATAAAGCAAAATATAGCCCTCGGAGCTGTGAATTAAAACAGAATTTATCACTAGACACTTTCATTTGGAGACTTTACTAAATGGATTACCCTACTTGTGATTTTTTTTTAAGTATGTGTCAAATCTAGAAGAAAAAATGACTTAATTTCTATTTCTCCTTTCAAAACAAAACTACCATGGCTTCCTCGGCTTCAAAATATTTATGCCTCATAAAAAAAGTAATTACAAAATGGTTACTAGTATAATTTGCCATCCGATGTTATTAACTTACAAAGATCAGAAATGAAATTTGACATTGCACACTTATCCTATTAATCATTCATGAATTCAAAAGCCTATAGTAGTATCACATAAAATTCTAGCACTTGGATATTCTAGAATCCGTATGATACACAAGCCAGGCAAAAAGATTTAAGCAGGTCCTTGTTAATTGAAGGTATCAATATTAATAGCTTAACAAAATTCTGCACATGGTTCTAGCGAGGGGATGTGGCTAAACAAAAGGCGTCCTTCTTTTCTGGCAGAGAGCACAGAGATTTGAACCTGGTGGATGTCGGAACACAGGTAACAGTTAAAATCTTTCCATTCCCAGTAACTCCTACAGCTCCCCTGGAAAGTTCGGAAACAAACACTAAGAAACGTGACTAAACGAAATCCAGTGCGGCATTTCCATTTCAAAAATAAGGCCGAGGAGAAAAGATTCAAGACCTAGGAATATAGGGGGCGACTGTATGATATGTTGGGTGCCTGGGTGGTTCAATGGGTTAAGCCTCTGCCTTCAGCTTAGGTCATGATCTCAGGGTCCTGGGATGGAGCCCTGCATTGGGCTCTCTGCTCAGCAGGGAGCCTGCTTCCTCCTCTCTCTCTCTCTCTCTGCCTACTTGTGATCTTTCTCTCTGTCAAATACATACATAAATAAAATACATAAATAAAATACATCATTTAATCCTGAGAACATCTCCATGCACTCAGTGTTATTATTAAAGAGGAAGAAACCAGAGTAGCTTCCTGAGCCCTGAGTCATATACAGAACTGCTGAATCACTCTGTTGCACAGCTGAAACTAATGCGACAGTGTATGGTAACTCTACTCGAATTAAAACTTTAAAAATAAAGATGAGGCAACAAACACAGAAGTTGGGTAACTTGTCCCAGTTAATTCAGCTGGTTAAGTGGCAAAGCTCAGAACTGAACTCGAGTCTTTTGACTCCAGAACCCACTGGTACACACTGGCAGATAGGAAAGACAGAAAGCACCAAAAAACAAACAAACAAACAAACAAACAACCCCCCAAAAAACAAACAGAAAAAACAACAACCGTTAAGTGGCAATTCTAGAATCTGTTTCCCTTGTCTTATTCAGCTCAAACCAGATGGTCAGGGGGAAAAAAAAATCTGGGTGCTTCAGGTCAACATGTCCAAAAGAAAAACATTTTGACACAGCATTCCAAATCATCTTTAAACAAAATAATCCACTTTAGAACAAAGTGAGGGGAAGAAACGGACAGACATTCCTGACAAGGCTAAGACCATAAAAATGAGGGGAACGGGGAGGGACGACTGGGAAGAAGAGAACATGGGGTTCGGGACGACTGAGGAAGTCCAGCACGTGGGAAGAGCTGCAGTCTCCAAAACTACGCAACTATCACCCAGAAAGTCGTGCTGGATCCAAAGGGTCAGTCACAAGGAAGTGACCGAGAATGCCACGGCTCAGACATGGGTCAGCCCGAGGGTCGAGCACAGCAAGTGGATCGAGCTGAGCTGGAGCAGAGATTCCCAGAGATTCTTAAGCCTTTTTTCTACCGTGACCCACACACAGACCCAGACTTGACATCACAATGAAGGAACCTCATACAAAAATAAATACATACACATATATTAGAAAAGTAAAACTGAAGTTTTCCCAAACAAATGCACTCTAACATATTCTATTCTTGTTTTTTTTTTTAAGTTTTTTTTTTTTTATTTACTTGGGGGGTGGGGAGGGCAAACGCAGAGGGAGAAGCAGAGAAGCAGACTCCTCACTGGGCAAGGAGCCCAGTATGGGACTCGATCGGACCCGGAGCTCAAGACCTGAGCTGAAGGCAGACACTTAACTGCCACCCAGGTGTCCCTGGTATTTTCTATTCTGTTCTATTCCTTCCTCTTCTTCTTTTTTTTTTTTTTAAAGAAGGCTCCATGCCCAGCATGATGCGGAGCTTGAACTCCCCACTGTGGGCTCAAGACCTGAGCCGAGATGGAGTGTTGGACGCTGACCGACGGGCGACCCAGGCGCCCATTCTTCCTGGCTCCCGTGCCTGTCATGAGCTATGAAACTGATTTCATGACCTGCTGGTGGGTCTTGACCTACAATCTGAAAGCACGTCAGGAGAGAACTCCGAGAGCCAGCCAGGGAACGGCGCTGGGCCCACAAGCAGAAGAGCTCGTGTGTGCGTGTGGTCTGTTCGCTGCCTGTGCGTCCCTCCCGCACGAGAGAAACAGCAGGGCCCCTCAGTACCGCTCACACGCACGGCACGCTGCTTACGAATTCACACGCGAACCTCCTTCACCAGGTGCCCTCCACAACAGAAGGCTGTCTGTCCTTTATACGAAGTGTGACAAGGAGACGGAGCGGTCAGGAACAGGAATGTGCTGCATCGACGTTCGTATCACAAAGCAAGGAGCCAAACCTGCTCTCTGAGAGTTTCCAAACAAGTCCCTGAGAGGATGGTTCAGGTACAAAATCAAATTCCACCTGGTGTTGAAATTCCTCAGAATTCTGGGCTGCTAAATGATCTTGCGCTTCCTGGAGTTTCCTCGGTCTCTTTTATACAACCTGCGATTCAATTACACATTCTTTCCCCCACGCTTTTTACTGTTTTCAAACATTGAATCCCGTCATCGAACAGCTCAGGAAAAAAGATCATCAAATATTGTGCCTGGACTAAAATTCTTATAAATACTTTACACTTAGTTGGATTTCTTGGGGAATTTCCATCCATGGGCAAGAAAAACTACTGAGCACCTTCAGACATTTAGCCTGAAATTTAAAAAAAAAAGAAAGAAAGAAAAGGAAAAACCTAGAAGAATATACACAATTTGTGTTCCAGAGGCTCAGCCTCCAAGTGAAGGGAGGAAACGCGGTGCTGGCAGCGGTCCGAGGACACTGGCAAACAGGTCCATGAAGGAATCGAGAAGGGGCCGGAACAAGGAATGCTGCAGTTTGAGACAACATTTTCAGGAGCGTCAAAAAGAGTGTATGGGAGCAGACACTGTATCGGGGAATTGGTACGCACACACGACATGGAGGCAACTGTCCTTGGAACGGTCTGGGGTTTTAGCTCCTGTCCACGGACTGCCAGTCGATGAAAAGATGTCAAATCGTGTCTCAGGGGTAGGACTGGGGGGAACAAAAGCCTGGAAACGTCCTGTTGGAGCCCACGCTCCGATATACAAGACATCGCTCTAAACTTTGCCACAACATTCGGTGCAATTAAAAAGCTACAGAGGAGAATTAAGCGCAAGTCAAACCTAATTTAAAGCAAGTATGTACTGATCTTGTCCGAGGTCTGAGGAGGCTGGGGAGGATGACGGACAAGGAGCAGGGACGAAAAGGGGCGGGGGGGGGGGGGGGGGGATGTCCGCATCTCATCGGAATGCACCAGAACGAAGCAGGAGCCTGCACAGAAGTTTAAACCACACGACGAGGGTCTGACGGGAGGGTCCCGAGTGGCTGCCCCTTGGAGCATACAAGGTTCCCAGAAGACAAGGAGACGAAGGGCCTCACACACATCCTTCCCTCCAAGACCCCAAACTCAAACTCTATGTGGTCTTTGGGGTCCGGCTTCTGTCACCTGTGGTAAGGTTTCTGAGGTCCCACCACGTCGTAGCCAGATCGGCCCTGCATCTGTGTCTGCGGCTCAGCTGGGCGCCCCGTCTAGATACCCAGCCCCACGTCTGCCCTCCCACCAGCCGTGGCCGTGGGGCCCTAATGAAGAACCCTGCAGTGAGTGTCCATTCGCACGTCCGGGTTGGGCGAAGGCTCCACTTCTCTTGAGTGATTTCTGGGAGTGGAACCATGGGGTTGTGTGGAATCCATGTCTAGCTTTATTCTTTTTTAAAAGATTTATTGATTTAACAGAGGCGGGGGGCAGGGGCAGAGGCAGAGGGAGAGTCTAAAGTGGACCCCGCACAGAGCACAGACCCCGACGTGGGGCTCGGCTCCAGAACCTCCAGATCACCATCGGAGCCAAAACCAAGAGTCGGACGCTTCACCGACCGTACCGCAATGTGTGGTTAGCTTTTTAGGAAACTGTCTAACCAGTCTGCAAAGTGGCTGTGCCATTTTACATTCGCACCAGTGAAGCATGTGTCCTCACTGCCCACGTCCTCACCAACACTCACTCTGATCACAGCCATGCCACTGGTTGTGAACTGGTACCTCGCTGTGGGGGCATCTGTGTCTCCCGGCCCTTGCCCTGCCACACTCTGGGTTTACACCCTTAAGGACCTGCCTCTATCACCTGCCTCCCTCCACGGACTCTGTCCCGCCAGGAGATGACTATGTTTGGGTCCCTCCCATCTTCAAAACCAAAGCAGAAACGGCCTCTTATCTATAGAAGGTGATCTCCATGTCGATTTCCATTGGTCATAGTCATCACCTTCTCTCAGCTGACTCATGGAGACAACATCTGTTTTTCCTAAAGAAATTCCCGTACCCCGAAGAAACTCCTACTGCAGGGATATGCAGCCACACTTTGCAGCTGTAGTTGTTTCCGAGAGGATGATTCTCATGGGCCCTCGTTTTCTAATTCAGTCTCAAACTTCCTTTACATTCACTTACTTTAAATGCTAGGAAGTTACTCTTTATTTTTGACTTGAATACCAAAATGGGTGGGTGTCCTTTTCAACGAAGAACCGTGCCTCTATCAGGAACACAAAGAATTGTCTGTATCGGTACCTTCAGCTCCCTTTAATAATTAATCCTCATCAAATATATAACATTGCAAGATGAAAGGCTTTTATTCAGCCATGCTGGAAAACATTTGCAACCGATAATGAAAACAAAATAGTCCCTCCAGAGATAAAGCTACTCCTTCTTAAACCACACCCACCAACGTTCCCCTCCTAAGAATTCAAATACTTAAGTTTCACATTCTGAACCTACTGACTCTCCCTTCTGCCCACACACACACTTTTAATGAAACTTTCTTCTGCCTCATCGTAAACTCCAGTCCTTCATTTTCTCCGAATCCTCACATTCAAATCCTGTTAAATATAAAAAGATAACGTGTGGTGGACAGATGAGTAAGAAGGTCCCCAAGGTTCTTGCCCCCAGTACACATGCCCTGTGTAATTTCCTTGAGTGTGTGGGGCAGACTGATGATTATATGGCATACTGCTAATGTGACTGGGTTATATTCTGTTGACTTTGAGTTCGAAAGCAGAGACTGTCCTGGGTGGGCCTGACCTAATCAGGTGCTCTCCTAAAAAGAAAGGTAAGCATCAGAGAGATGTGTTCCTTACTGCCTCAAGCACAAAACAAACTGGCATGCAGTGAGGGGGGGGCCATTTAGTTAGGACCTGAGCATAGACTCTGGATGCTGGGATTGGTCCCAGATGACAGCCAGCGAGACCGTGGTGATGTCTGTCCTGCAGACACAAGGACATTGATTCTGCTGACAACTGGCAAGCCTGAACACATCAGGTCACACAAGATCAGAGCCGCAGCTGACAACCTGACTTCAGCCCTGAGAGGCTCTGAGTAGATGGCCCAGTGAACCTGTGCCCAGATGACCCTACAAACCCAAGGAGACTGTCATGTGACACCTGCGGCCACATGGGCGGTAATTTCTAATGCAGCCATGAAGAAACTAATATGGTGGTTTAAAAATAATATGCTGCTTTCTGTTGGTAGCTCTTCAAGAGAGGTTACATAGAGAATGAATTTCAGCCCCCGTATTTTCATCAAAGGGGAGAAAAACCGCAAAGCCAACAAAGCATTGGTGGCATTTATGAAATAATTACAATGGAGCTTGACACCATTCATGGGGGGCCCGGGCCACATGACAGCTGCTGGGTGCTGTCACCACCCCAGTGGGAGAGACCACGCGAGCTTGACGGTACCTCGGTCCTCCAGCGGGTTGCCTGCCAGGTTAACTGTGTGGAGTCCTGAGCTGGGATTGTGCGCTAGGGCACTGGCCAGTTTTTGGGCAAAATCCCTGCAAGTAAACAAAACAGCAAGGTTAAGTGCCACGGAACGTAAAACTGCTCAAATCAAAACACAGCTACGGCTCGAGTGAGAGCTAACAAAAGAACAAGTTTCTTTACAATGGTAATCAACTTACTACACATTTATTTTATTTTTTTTTTACACATTTGTTAACACCGAATTCCAGCCTCCACTAGTTTCTATCCTTATTAGAGAATCCCCAAAGCCACAGCGCAAATGTAGTTCATGTTGATTAGCCAAAACCGCATTCAAAAGCAAAAAGAAAATATACAATTGCCCCTTTAAAGATACATTACAGGATGCTATAAATAGTATTATTTAGTCCCCTCATAACTTAAAAAAAAAAAAAAAAAGTCCTGAATCGAGCCTTCTTTTCATGGAAACAGCCATTGGCTGTTCACTCTACACTCAATTTTCATTTCAGGCAATACTCAAAAATGCAAAACTGATCGCCCTACTTATTAATTAGTTTAAAGGCTACGATTGCTAGCACTATGTTTTAACAAAAACTCAAAATCACTATTTCAGGTATGTTGTACTTAAAAGAACACACTAAGTGCTATGATGACAAAGGTGTCTACCGCCCTCACTTAGGCACAGTAAAGTCTTTGTTCTAGCAGATTCGAACTCCATGTGAGGCTTGGGCCCTGCCTACCCAGCCACTACTGACCACTGAACGAGGGAGGTATGGGTCTGGAAAGAGAGGGAAGCAGATAAAACAGAGCCAAGCAACGCAACAGAACCACGGGAAATGTGTCAGTGCGTCCGTGAATGATACTTCCAAGAGTTAACGCAGAGCATCTGTAACAGGGAAGATTCTTTCCTAAGCACTTTACATACATGGATTTACTTCTCCTCACAGCCCTCACTCTAAAAGGCAGGTGCTACTGTGTTGTCCATCTTCAAGATAAAGAAAGTGAGGCCCAGAGTGAAGCAATTTGCCCAAAGCCATGAGGGCATCTGGCTCAGGGCCTGCTCTCCTCACCAGCACACCCGGCTCCTCTGAAAACCACCAAGGACCGGACCACAGAGGATGTTGTAAGACCCTCGACCTCTGTGCTGATGGGGAGCACAGGGATCCTTTACTTATTTTTTTAATAAGAGAAAACGTGACACTTCATATGTGAGTGGCTCAAGCGTTTTTTCTTTTTTTAAACTATATATTAATTTTAGAGAAAATGACAGAAAATGTTTAAGTTACATGTTTATATATTCGGGACAGTACTCACGTTCTGAGCCCAGCGTTTTCCAACACCAGTTCCTCCAGCCGACTGGACCTGCTCACCACTCTCAAGATCTGTTCGCAGACATCGGCGGACTGTGAGGGAAGACACTGTGTGAGCACTCTGAGCCCAAGGCAACCTCACTTTCCTGTCACAAACCCACGCAGGTGCGAATAATTAAAGAAGCCACGTAACGTGCAGTCATTCCTTTGTCAACACCTGATGCGGCATCCATGACTACACACCGTCACAATGGAGGACCCGGGATATAAGGACACCAAGAACAGAGAGTCCCTGCCTTTAAGACTACACCAGCCAGGGGCGCCTGGGTGACTCAATGGGTTAAAGCCTCCGCCTTCGGCTCGGGTCATGATCCCAGGGTCTGAGATCGAGCCCCGCATTGGGCTCTCTGCTCTGCAGGGAGCCTGCTTTCTCCTCTCTCTCTGCCTGTTTGCGATCTCTGTCTGTGAAATAAATAAATAAAACCTTTAAAAAAAAGAGTACACCAGCCAGCAGGGCCATCAGACCAGAAAACAGACGATTCTGATGGAATCATTAAAGGCCATGTTAGTAGTGCTGTGGGCACTCAGAGGCATATGCGCCCAATCTTGGGAAAACCAAAAGGAATTCCCAAAGAAAGCACCCTCCAGCCAGAGAATGAAAGACTTAATGTTGGTAATGATGAAGGCTCATCAGGGTCCTGGGATCGAGCCCCCCATCAGGGTCCCTGCTCAGCAGGAAGCCTACTTTTCCCTCTCCCACTCCCCTGCTTGTGTTCCTTCTCTCGCGGTGTCTGTCAAATGAATAAAGACAATCTTTAAAAAAAAAAAAAAAAAGATGCTAGGTTCATGATGACAAGCCCTTTGCTGAGCTCTTATCTTGTGCTTGGCCCTGAGCTAAGCCCTTTGGGTATATGTCAGCATAAAACTGTGAAGCATTATTACTCCCTTTTTATAGATAAGAAAGTTAAGGTTCAGAGATGTCATATACTTTTTTTTTTTTTTAAGATTTTATTTATTTGACAGACAGAGATCACTAGTAGGCAGAGAGGGAGGCAGAGAGAGGAGGAAGCAGGCTCCCTGCTGAGCAAAGAGCCCAATGTGGGGCTCGATCCCAGGACCCTGAGATCATGACCTGAGCCGAAGGCAGAGGCTTTAACCCACTAAGCCTCCCAGGTGCCCTGAGATGTCATATACTTTAAAATGGTGGCTGAATTATGATTGATAAACGTTAACTATTACGGTGGTCCTGCTGGCAGTTTCTAAAATAAAGGAGGAAAGGACCCAATAAGAATTCAATAAGTGCTCTCTCATGTTCATAAACATTATGTTTTTTAAAATCAAGTAGTTGTAACATTGTATCTGTCAAAATATTTTAAGTGCTCAAGATATACTGTCATATGAAAATGCAGAATTAAAATGAAATGTTTCAAATAAAGATCACAACAACTGAAATGGCTGTTGTATGTTGCACAACTCTTGAGGATGCTAGGAAAAATGCAGAGTTGTATCCTGGTGGCGGAATTGTAAACGTTCTTTTTTAATTTTACATATTAATATTTTTTAATTTGTTCTATGTTTCTGCCTTATTCCAAACCTGACTTAAGGTGGCTCCTGATTTTAAAATCACTTCTACATTTAAAAGTGATTTTAAGGACGCCTGGGTGGCTCAGTCAGTTAAGCGTCTGCCTTCGGCTCAGGTCATGATCTCCAGGTCCTGGGATCAAGCCCCGCATCAGGCTCCCTGATCACTGGACAGTCTGCTTCTCTCTCTCTCTCTCCCTCTGTGTTCATGCCCTCTCTCGCTCTCCCTCTCTCTCAAATAAACAAAAGAAAAAATCTTTAAAAATAAAAATAAATAAAATCTCATCGCAATGTAGGGTCTATTTAAATCCTTTATGACACAGCAGGAAGGGAGGGAGGGAGGAAGGAAGAGAGAAAGAGAGAGAAAGGAAGGAAGAAAGGGGAAAGAGAGAGAGAAATTGATAAAGAGAAAAAGCAAGCAAGCAAGAGACAAGAAAGAGAGAAGGAAAGGCAGAAAGGAGGAAAGAAAAAGAAGAAGGAAGGAAGGAGGGAACAAAGGAAGGAGAAAGAAAGGAAAAGAAAAAGTAAAAGCAGAAGGGGGGAAGAAAGGGAAAGAGAAGGGAACGGAAGGGAAGCAGGAGGGAAATTCCGAGGACCACAGCATACTATAATCAAAGCAGTTTCTTTTCTTAAAGTACCAACAAAAAATTACAATTCTTTGATTTATCCGATCACATATGTCCCGCTGGATTAGGCATCATTGGGACCGTCTGAAATGTAACAAAAATTCGCTAGTGAACATCCTTTAGAAAACACACGAGTCCCACAGCACGTAAGACACCTGTGATTCTTATGTGCTGTCCAATTCCATTCAGTCTAGATGTAGCTTTCACAGGGTCCCGGAGTTTCTGATGGGTCCCACAGACTGATGAAGGAAGAGGAAAATTAATTCCAATTGACCCGATGCCTGCCATTTATATTGTGCTGATGGTGCTCATTTTCAAAATGGTGACCCCCTTATCAGTGTGATTCTCTGTCTTACAATACACAACCAGGGAACTGATCCTACTCTGTGTTAGCATGATAAAAAGTCACTGCTTAGACAGTATTTTTGCAGGGATTATCCTATTTTCCAAAAACAATCCATGGTATATCATTATCTTTCCAGGGCTACCTTACAGAGCTTCCAGAAAAGCAATTTCCCAAAGCAGGGCTTTCATTTCCCTATTAGGTATCATTACTGTAATAAAAATTTATTACAGAAAATGTCCAAAAAGTATGTCCAGCTTTTCTTTAAAATGCTGGTAGGGGAAAAGCAGAACAAGTCATTCATGTCTATGTTAATTTTGCTACTTTTTATGAAGTGCCCAAGCACATGCAAAGAATTGTTTTCTACACTGAAGAATATTATAATGATGAAATTTTTTAAGAGGTATACACCCCCCCCCCAAACCTAGACAGCAAATAACATACGACCACTAGAGTAGTGCTCCCCAGCCGCCTGTGCTGCACTACGGTCACTGATTTAGGGGGGAAAATTCTTTTTTTTTTTTTTAAAGATTTTATTTATTTATTTGACAGAGAGAAATCACAAGTAGTCGGAGAGGCAGGCAGAGAGAGAGAGAGAGGAGGAAGCAGGCTCCCTGCTGAGCAGAGAGCCCGATGCGGGACTCGATCCCAGGACCCTGAGATCATGACCTGAGGTGAAGGCAGCGGCTTAACCCACTGAGCCACCCAGGCGCCCGAGGGGGGGGGGGGATTCTTAGTAAGTTCATACAGTGGCTCTCCAAGAGCTTGCCTTTAGTTAAAAAATCAGAAGTATACTCTAAAAACGAGGGAAATCGCTATCAACAACAATTGGACTAGTGCAAAATAAAGGCATACAGAATTTTATAACTAAAAGGAACCAAGGGAACTGGCCCAATGAGGCCATTTGAAAAAGATGCAGAAAGACCCCACACTGGTTGCTAACTTGCCTAAGTTAAGACTTAAGCAAGATCCCCATCCACTGTGATGTTAATGAGTCAAGAATGTAAGACAGAAACTTACTCTTCATCACAACTTTGGTATCTTAAAAAAAAAAAGATCCTTCTACCCTTCTATTTAAATTAAAGAAAGTGATTATTAATGGATGTCCTAAGATCAGCATAAAGCCCCTACAACCCATTTTTCTTGTGGCAGCTTAGCACAGGAGGATTTTACGGAGCTAGGAGCAATCTTAACAACCCGGAGAATCCCTGTACTCAAGAGGAAGTCATTCCTTTGTGTCCTGCACTCCATTCCACGTTTTCAAAAAGTCCAAAGAAGGCGTACTACTGTCTTTCGCACCCATAAACTGAGTATCAGAAAAGGTTCCAAGGTTGCATCTTGCCGTCACCTTCAAAAGGGCAAGTATCAGCTCTTTTTAACGTTAGGTGAAAAAACACGAAAAACTGCTACTGTTTTTGAAGACTGAAGAGCAATATCCCAAAGACCATTCTTCATTTTAAAATACCAAATATTAAAAATATACAAATCAGTGTTTTGGAGCTTAAATTGCAGTTATTGGAAGAGCGGTAAGGGCAGCTCTCAAATAGTGCCACGACGCTTCCTTTCATCCCCGGACATCGAGGGAAAGCTTCTGAGCGCCTCCATGCCTTGTGTTCTGGACTGAGGCTTCTGCTGTTGGATCTCCCTCCCACCACTGCGTCAGCATGTTCCCTGGGAGTCTACCTGGCCCCCAGCCGTGCCTCACTCCATCCTCACTGAGCACAGACCCTCCCCCCGTGGGGCGGATACAAATTTCCAAAACTCCACCACCACACTTGCTCATTTCTCAGCCTCTCCGCTAGTCTGTGATGCTGTAAGAGTAACAGTGAACAGGAAATGCCTACAAGATGTCAGGTACTCTGTCAGCATTTCTACACACATGATTTATTCATCCCCAATACCCTGCAAATTAGCTCTATTGCTGTGTCCATTCATTCATTCAACAAACTAATCTGACACCCATTTATTAGACCAATTTTTATGGACTAGCTATTATAAGCCAACATATTCTGATAAGCACCGGACAGAGATGAGTGAAACACGAACTCCAATGGACTCTCGGTAATGGGAAACTGAGGCCCTGGGATGTCAGGTAACTTACGAAGGTCCCACAGCCTTGTCACAGGAGCCAGAGTCTGAGACCCAGGTTTCTGTTTCCAAGCCCGCACTCTTTCCTATACCACACTGGCTCTTAGCGAGCCCCAAATGAGCTCAGCCCGTGCCTATACTGATACTACTTTAAACCACTCACACCCCAGGCAAATTCAGAGGCCCAGCAGCCTGTCCACTAGCAAACCTCAGCCCCCCCATTTTCTACAGATCCAGGTCTCCATCAAAATCCTACCTCTCCACTATGAAAATCGTTAACCCTCCAGTTCCCATGACCTCTGAAAGTCAGAGGCTTGAACAAAGAGTCACCAAGCAAACAACCTCTAGATTACATCCTGCCCTAAAATGAAGTAGGATAAAGTTAACTTAGGGATAAGGTTCTGCCCATACAGCTGCTTTGGGCTTGCAAAAAAAAAAATCCCAACAGAGCATCTCACTTCCACTAGTAAAACAGACAGAAAATCTGGCTCCCCCATACCTTATGAAAACTAACGTCTCACTTCTGATTTCCTTTTGCTTACATACAAATGTGCCCTAAAACTCCTCTAGAAAATTAATGTTAACTCTCATCACTCCAGCACACAAACCCTGCCTGATCCCGTTTACCCAAACTCTTAGGAAGGGAAGCTTGGCAGAGACGGAATGCAGGATAGAAACATCAAATCTGCTCCCTGCAGCTGTGCAAACTCAAGTTTAAGAGTTTTACCCAACAGAATGAGTGCGTACTGAAGGCTCTGGGAACTGGGTCTCTCGGTTCATTATCTAAAATTGCTGGAGGCAGCTGAAAACAGGAGGAAGTACTTCTCCGTGGCATCTCACATTACCAACTTGGTGAAATGGTATGCAGATCATTTACAGGAAAATACCTCCTCAAGAAAAAAGCATGTATGCAGCTCGCCAGATGAGTAGAAAAACAAATGTCTTTCTGATAATTATCGGGCTTTGGAAACTCAGCAGAAGTAAGCAACATCTGCAACATCTTCACTTACTTACCAGTTTCAGATCCTTGGAAGATAGCTTCGTGAACCACTGATTGTATTCCAGAGCAGCAACGATGGGTATCAGGTCCCTAGAAGCAGAAATAACAACATCCATCGGAGGCCCTCGTACTGGAGCCTTACTGACACGTCATGTTCAACCCCCGGCACCCAAGTTCACTTGTTAGCTCCTGTTAGTACAAACATGACATCCCCCCGAAACTACTTCACCCACAGATCTCTGGGACAGATCTTCAGTCTGATGTAAGCAGAATTCCTAAAAGCTGAATTTAAACTACCTCTAGGGCCCCTGATGTCTATATCCAAAGGACAAGAGGGGTAAGCAGTGTTTCCTCAGAGAACTCCTTGCTCTAGGAAAGACTGTACTGCTCCTTCTACATGAATGAGTCAGATTTCTTTAACCAGCAGAAATGTCCTATACAGTTCACTCTCGAACAATACGGGTTTGAACTGCATGGCTTTTTTTTTTTTTTTTAATAAAAATGTACAGTACTTTAAATGTATTTTCTCTTCCTTAGGATTTCCTTGATGGCATTTTTTCCTCTAGCTTGCTTTATTACTGAGAATTACAGTACATAATACATATAATATACAAAGTGTTTGTTACGCGTTCATGTTATCGGTAAGGCTTCTGGTCAACACGAGGCTATGAGTACTTACGTTGGGCATTGTCCCACTGTCCCATTGTCCCGCCACTATATTCTCTAGTTGAGGAGTTTATACTCTAAGCAAGGACACCGTCTGGCCTTGCAGATAGTAAGTGACCCTGAATGGACTCCCAGTGCTTAGCAAGCATCCTATAACCCTTTGGTACTTTCTTGCAGTTCCTTGTACTGCGCACACACAGGAGCTAGCCCGGGTGTATTTTCATCTTATGCTTCACACACACCCTTCAGCTACGGATGCCGGCTACTTGCATCAGAGCCCTGTCTGCACTCCATTTTCCGGCCTGATCTCCCTGCGACATGCCCCCCACGCACGCTCCAGCCCAAAAGCAGACCGTTTACTACGCATCACAGATACCAGACGATGGCACAATCAGAGAATCCGAGTTTGCCTATGAGAATCCGAGCACCCCAGGATCCGCACATCACTCTTCCTCTCCTCTCCGTGACCCTGGGTCACCCCAGCCAGCACCCTTGCTTGCATCTCTGTTTAGCATTGATTTTACTCTGCCTTGGATTATGGTTTGTACTGAACATCTATGTCTCCACCCCCATCCCAGGCTGTAAGCTCTTTGAAAACCCACTCTATTTCAGATTTCTGGCTTCGGTGAGATCACAATCAGTTTCACCCACACGGCATGACACGCAGAAAATACTCAAATTGTTACTGAAATAGAAGAGGAAGGCAGAAGGTCGAAAGAGACGGGAAATCCACATTGTTTCAGAGCTTCTGGGTACCAGGCCCCGTGGCGGGCACGTTACACAGCTTCATCAGACATGCT
Source organism: Mustela lutreola (assembly GCF_030435805.1). Classification (NCBI taxonomy): domain Eukaryota; kingdom Metazoa; phylum Chordata; class Mammalia; order Carnivora; family Mustelidae; genus Mustela; species Mustela lutreola. Next base: position 155,378,583 of record NC_081295.1, read on the forward strand.
TTAAAAAGGAGAAAGGAGGGGTGCCTGGGTGGCTCAGTCGGTCAGGCATCCCTTCGATTCAGGTCATGATCCCAGAGTTCTGGGATCAAGTCCCACATTGGGCTCTCTGCTCAGTGGTGAGTCAGCTTCTCCCTCTCCCTCTGCTGCTCCCCCAACTTGTGCTCTCTCTCTGTCAACTAAATACATAAAATCTTAAATAGATAGATAGATAGAGAAAGGAGTCCCCCAGACTAGGCGAGAAAAACAATACACACAAAGGAATTACCAGTCTCAGTCATGTTGTTCCATAGGCCACCTGTCCTATCGAATGGCCTCTTTATTAATTTTGCCTAAGTTTTAGATTTTAGATTTAGAACCATGAACCATGTCTACATCCACAATGGTTTCACGCTCTTCCCTCCCTTTACCGCTCCCCCGGCCGCCCGACCAGGTGCAAGAGCGAACTCCTGTCGCTCTCCCTGGGAGCTGGTGACAGTCTGTGGCTTCTCTGGGGGCAGATGCCAGCTTCTCACATGCTCAGTTCAAGAGAGTTCCCCTGTGCTGCTCCTTTCAAGAACTGGGGCAAAGCATTCTCAGCTTCTCTCCTTCCGATGACTTAATGTCAAGTAGCGACTACACTTCAGAACCTCTTCATGATGTGTTCCAGTCTGTCACCTGACTTGGAGTACAGCTGGCTTTTGTCATAATGAAGTCATTTGCAAGAAGTGGAGAGCACAGCATTAAGAGACCCAGGCTTTGCACTGACATGGGGCATGGGACAGCAGCGTCTCTCCATACAAATAGCAAAAACCCTGAAAAGCCAGAGCCAGCTCCCCAGCTAAAGTAGAGAATCTAGAAAAAAATGGTCAACAGGGCAAGGAATGGCTTTAGTCGAAGAGTTTTTAGATGGGATGCCAAGAGCATGATCCATAAAAGGGGAAAATGGATAAATCGGACTTCACCAAAACCAAAATCTTTGCTCTGCCCAAGATCTGTTAAGAGAAGGGAAAGACAAGCCCCAGGCTGGGCGTAAATGCTGACCAATCACACTTCCGACAAAGGACTTGGTATCAGAATGCATAAAGAACTCTTGGAGGTCAGTAATAAAAAACAACCCAATTTTTAAAAAGAGGCAAAAGATCTAAACAAGATCGCTCATCAGAGAAGATGTATCAATGGGAAAGAAGTATACAAGAAGATGTTTGAGGGACCTGGGGGGCTCAGTCAGTTCAGCGTCTGCCTTTGGCTCAGGTCATGGTCCTGGGGTCCTGGGATTGAGCCCTGCGCCGGGCTCTCTGCTCAGCAGGGAGCCTGCTTCTCCCTCACCCCCTGTGCTCTCTCTCTCTCTCAAATAAATAAATCTTAAAAAAAAAATAGATCTTAAAAAAAAAAGATGTTTGAAATTATTAGCCATTAAAGAAATGCAGTTTATAGCCAAAAGGAGATACCACTACAAACTTACTGAATTGCTAAACTTTAAAAACAAAACAAAAAACCAAAAAACCAAGGGCTGGCAAGGATGCCAAGCAACTGAAACCCTCATACACTGCTGAGGGAAATGCAAACAGCACGATCGGGGTAGAACACAGTCCGAAGGTGCCTTCACTTAACACACACTTACCATAAGACCTGGTGGTCTCGACCCTATGTACTCAACCAAGAGAAATGGAAACTTGTCCTTACACAAAACGTACACATCATGGTCTCTACTGGCTGTATTATATATCGTCAGCCCCTGGCGACCACATGGATGTCTTCCTCTGATGCAGTGGGACTCCCAGGGTGAGGATAGAAAAGATAATAAAATGGCTTCTGCTCAGCTCCGTCCCTTGACATGCTCAGCCACAGCATCCAGCTGCCTCGCCCTGAGAAGGTCTAGCCACGTGGGAAGGCCACAAGGAAGGGAGTCAGCAGACAGCTAGCATCAGCCACCAGGTATGTAGCTGAGGAAGCCTTTTGATGGCTCTGGACCCGGCCCCTGTCTGACTCTCACGGCTGAGAAGAGCCCCAAGGCAAAAACCTCCTGTCAGAGCCCCACTGAGCCTGGAACTGTGACAGGTGAGTGAAAGTGACGGCTTGTGCTGTAGGCCCTTTAGGCTGGAGTGGTTTGCATCCAGCAGGAGATAAGCAGAACACTGGAGGGTCCAGAAACCAGGCTGGAAAGCTGCACTAGGAATGGGACTGTAAACAGGGTGCCCATAAAAAGCTTTGAAGCAGAGAAATGTTTCAGGAGTTGAACAATTTCAGCCAAGTAGGTAGACGGTATCAGAGCAAGGACAGCTTCCATCCTCCGGAGTGAGGCTGGACCAGGGGCCAAGGCAAAAAGAAGTAATTCTTCCTAAACCCATTAAAGAGTTACACCACCCCAATGGAAACATGCATGCTTTTATGACAAAGCCCTACAGAACACAAGGACTGTTGGAATAATTACTACAGCCAGGAGTGCGGGGTGACCGCAAAGAATAACGGACCCAGGCCTGTCTTCGTAGGAGAGGCCAGAGCCCATCTCTTGAGCTAACTGGTGGAGAGCGTGGCTGGCTTGACCACTATGTGCATTCTGGTACACGACTGCATGCCCTTCTCTCCACTGACAGCTCAAGAATGGCCTTATAAGCATTGCTCAGAACAGTCACGAAACTGACCCAAACATCCAATCGGCCACAGAAAGGATAAACTGTGGCGCATTCCCACGTTGGAATACAAAACAGAAACCAAAGTAAACGAGCTACAGTGGCACGCAACAGCTGGTAAAACATCGGTTCTCAGGTCTGAAACCTCTCACGCCGGCTGGGCTGTGCCAAGAACGGGGAGCTTTGTGTCTAAGAAGTGAGCATCCAGAAAGCACTCCGGCAAACACTCAGAGAAAAGCCAAGGTCTGATCCCAGGGACATCCGGGATTCCTCGAATCTGTTCCTCTTGGACCGTCCAAGCCCCCAGGACAGCCACGACACAGAGGCCAAGGTTCCAGCAGTCTCGGTCTAAACATAACAATCACCAACCATGATCAAAACCAGTGCATCTCACCCCAACAGAAAAAAACTCAAGACTGCATGTCAATAATTTGATTCCTGAGAGTTCCTTTTCCTGATGGCTTTCTTAGAACACAGTAGTAAGTGAGCAAAGAAGCAAATCAAAGATAACCCATCTGGCATTCACGTGGGCCTCCCACGGCTGTGCCAACACCAGCTCCAGGCAAAGCGCTCCCTGCATTTCCCTGGTGGGGTCTGGGCTGATCAGAACCAGCCCTTTCTCGGGTTTTCACCAAGCACGGCTGGCATTATATTACATAATACAGAAAGGGTTCCAAACACCAACACTTGTCATCTTGACGGATTTTTGCAGGGTAACAGCTTTCTTTCTTTCTTTCTTTCTTTTTTTCTTTCTTTCTTTCTTTTTATTTTTTTAAAAGATTTTATTTATTTATTTGACAGACAGTGATCACAGGTAGGCAGAGAGGCAGGCAGAGAGAGAGGAACGGAAGCAGGCTCCCCGCTGAGCAGAGATCCCCATGCAGGGCTTGATCCCAGGATCCTGGAATCATGACTTGAGCCAAAGGCAGAGGCTTTAACCCACTGAGCCACCCGGGCGCCCCGGGTAACAGCTTTCTACCATCAGTCTGTGGCCCTGTGTATCCCACTGTGTCTTGCTTTGATCTCCTAAGAGACTCTTAACTATCACTCGACTTTTGATCTTAAGAGTCAAGTCATTCTTGAAGAGCTACAGTTCAGGGAACCTTCTCCTGAGTCCTGGCAACACAGTATTTTTCTTGCCGTTTCCATAGGCTACTTCTACCATTTCCTTAAAATGGCAGCAAAACCGCTCTGAGACTCCAAACCCTGAGAAGATCCAGTGTTAATACCCTTCAGAGCCCCAGGGCAAAATCTTTTCTGATACTGAGTCAAAGGAGAGGACTCGTTTAATATTCCCTAACCTTATTCCTGATATAAATGTATTATACATAGAGTTGTTCTTCTGGTTGTGGTTGTTAATTTAGCCACAGGTTGGGGTTTGTCATACAAGCTGAGATCCTTATCTCTCATTTCAGTTGGCAATGGTGAGTGATCTAAACCTTCCCTTAAAACTCAAAAGAACCAAGTTTTCCACTTGTACCTTTCCAGAAGAAAATGTTGTCACAAAGCTGACAAGATAAAAGCAGCATCACAAAACAGATCATGAACTAGCCCCTGGAAATGCAAAACTTTCTGTCATGTAGGGATTTTGCGTCTCTAACTCTTTTCCTTTTAATTAATAAAATTGGCCACTTTATAACACTATTCATTTTAAAAGCAGGCAAGTCTTTTAGGATATAAAAGTAGCAAGGGGGGAGGGGCGCCAGGGTGGCTCAGTTGGTTAAGCATCTGACTGCTGATTTTGGCTCGGGTTGTGATCTCAGGGTCCTGGGATCCAGCCCTGTGTCCGGCTCTGTGCTCAGCCGGGGGGTGGGGTGGGGGTCGGGAGGGAGGCGTCTGCTTGAGATTCAATCTCTCTCTGCCCCTCCCCCTACTCATACTCTCTCTCTCTTAAATAAGTTTTTTTTAAAAAATAGCAAGCATTGGGGCGCCTGGGTGGCTCAGTGGGTTAAAGCCTCTGCCTTCGGCTCAGGTCATGATCCCAGGGTCGTGGGATTGAGCCCCGCATCAGGCTCTCTGCTTGGCGGGGAGCCTGCTTCCTCCTCTCTCTCTGCCTGCTGCTCTGTGACCTCTGTCTGTCAAATAAATAAATAAAATCTTAATAAATAAATAAAAAAAATAAATAGCAAGCATTTATTTAAACATTTTTATGTACCAGCACACAATGCTTTAGATTTATTAATCCAGAGTCTTCACAATAACTCTAAGAGGGAGGGACCATGACTCACATTATTTCACAGATGTAAACCCGCAGGACATAGAAAAGTTCGAGAACTCCCTGATCCTGCAGTGCTACTCTGGACAGAGCCAGGTCTCAGACCCACTGCCTGGGTTTCCAGCTCACCAACCACCGTCCTAACCATGCTGCTACCACCTCACGGAGCCTCCTGCCTCCCGCGTCCCCGAGAATCTTCAATCTCCTCTCCAGGGAATCCATGGCGGTACAGACATAGGATTTTAAGATCAAAGTCTCCAAACCTTTTCCATCACATTCAACCACTCACTTTGTTCGTATTTGGAAAGTCAATATGAAGATTATCCCAGAGTGATTTCTCAAATATTGACAGTGCTCTTGTTCGGGACATCAGACATAAACTGCTAATACTTGGGGGCTAATTTTCAAAAGTTAATTTGCAAAAACAAAGAGGTTGGCAAGTGACTGAGGGTCTAAGTCACTTGGCCAATTCCTTGCTAGTGTAGATTCTGGATAACCTGTTGAATTAGCAGTTGTCAAGCCTCATCCTTCTGATCTTCAGGACTTCTTGAGAATTTAATGTTTCCAGTTATTATTTTGGGGCCAAATTTCCCTCCATACTCACCTGTACCTGCCTGCCTCCTCCTCTCTGAAACTCCAAAAACAATGGGATGTTTAAAAGAGACAGTGTGAGGGGCGCCTGGGTGGCTCAGTGGGATAAGCCTCTGCCTTCTTCTGCTCAGGTCATGATCCCAGTGTCTTGGGATCGAGTCCCGCATCGGGCTCTCTGCTCTGCAGGGAGCCTGCTTCCCCCTCTCTCTCTGCCTGCCTCTCTGTCTACTTGTGATCTCTGTCAAATAAATAAATAAAATCTTTAAAAAAAAAAAAAAAAAAAAAGAGAGAGACAGTGTGAAATAGTCCACAAGGGCGGTAAAGAATAAAAACGATTGACAGATGTGAAGGATGTCTGGCAAGCCCCCCAATCCACAATGTAGGAAAAGGGCACTCATCCCGTGAACGGCATAGTAATTTTCTGTCGTATATCCACACTCCACTGGAGTAAAGATTTCCCCCTAATAAATCTCACAAAATTTCAGAGGCTCAAAAGAGGGTTGTTTCTTGCTAGAATGAGGTCTTGCTACTCTGCACGCCTCCTGCGTGTACACGGAATGTGTGCTCTCAGGGGAAGGACGGTAAGACCCCGAACCGCAGGGTATCTTCCCGACATATTCACTTGAGAGTCTTTCCAGGGATAACTTAGATTTTTCTCCTTCATATCCAGTTTTAAAATGGAAGTTGGAGGGTTTTAAGAAGTTTCAAATGTCATAGAGTAGCTACTCCTTCCTGCTATTCTAATTAATATAGAGGTGTGTCCCGTCTACTATTAAATGGTTGGCTGGACCACTCAGTAGCCAACCGTGTAAGATACGTGACAATCTGAATACTTCACGGATGAGGACGTGACCAGAATCCTAAACGGATGATCACTCGAGTTTTAGATCATTCACTCTTAATTGAAAAATATTTTGAGCACAAACCTCCCCCAAATCTGTGTTTATCTATAAATTATGTATACGTGCCACTGTCCCAATACATGACATTTGGTATAACACACACACACACACACACACACACACACACACACACACACACACAAACAAAATGGATATAAAATAAATAAAACAAGTTCTATTAAAGGTTCCGGTGGGGGGGCAGGGAGAGTCAGTCAATTAAGCCTCTGCCTTCAGCTCAGGTCATGTGATCCCAGGGTCCTGGGATCAAGAGTCCCACGTCAGGCTCCCAGCTCAGCAGCGAACCTGCTTCTCTCTCTCCACCTGCCCCTCCCCGTGCTTGTGCTCTTTCTCTTGTTCCTTCTCTCAAATAAATAAAATCTTGGAAAAAGAAAAAAAGAGAAAGAAAAAGAAAAAGAAGTTCTACTATTTTTTTTTTCATGTTCTCCAACATATCATCAACTTGTACATCAGAGTCCATCCAACCCTGACTGAAAACCGCTGTGGACATAACAGTTCAGACATTTCGGGACAGAAAACAGAAGCCCGTGCTATTCACACCTGAATTCACACTCCGAACTGCATTTATTCCCCTTCAAAATGAGAGTGGAAATAAAGAGACAGAGCCCAGATGAGGAAAGAATTATACCAGTGCCCTGGGGACAACCTTGACAAACATTAACCCACACTCAACACTCTTCTCCTGAAAGTGTCAGGCTCGAGAATGTCACTTTGATGAGGAAGAAATATGAAAACATGAGTCTGAAGGGAATGAGCTGCTGGCTGGACTCTCAGAAGCCAAGTGTAAATTCAATGATGCGCATCTTTGCATCTTCAGAGGACTGATGAGATTAGTTCCTCTTGAAAATCTCCTGGGCACAAGAAGAATCAATGTAGTTAAAGCTATATATTCTCTTCAACTCGGGACCACCTCCTCTATACCCCGTCAGTCCCCACCACTCTGAACTACAGTCTAGTTACACTTTGAACATGTCAGCTCACGGGTCTTTGGGCGATCCCACGAGAAATGCACAACAAAGTCTTTTTCAAACTAGGCCTCTTTATGACCCACCAATGATAGCAAAACCAGAATACATTTTGAGAATATACTTCAATAAAATCTTAGAAGCTGGAAGTAACAAGTGAGTAGGCATTCTCACAAGTATTACCTAAGTGCTGTTCTTCTCCAGGGAGGACTTGGATGGACCTAACAAGCCCACGGTTGTCCTGACCCCTGAATGCTTCTCCAGCAACAACAGGGCATCTGGTCCTATACTCAGTTGCAATACAGCGTTTTAGTTAGTCATCGAGCACAGCATTCAAGTTGCTTATAAATTTCCCTTGAAGCTCCTAGGCAGGGCCCTAAAGACTTTATGATGGGGGCTGATGATACAGGAACAGGGATCAAGCCCCGCCCTCAGGCTCCCTGCTCAGCGGGGAGTCTGCTTCTCCTTCTCCCTCTGCCCTACCCCGTCACTCATGTTTGCTCTCTGTCAAATAAATAAACGAAATCTTTAAAACAAAATCTTAAAATAAAATAAAATCTTTAAAAAAATAAAACAAAACCTGAAAAAATAAATATCCCCTTGACCTCCCAGGTTAATGATCTGCTCCCCCAGAGCAGCTCAATATCCCTTGAAAATCCTGAGCCACTGGTTTGACCCAAGAGCCTCACAGCAGGAATGGGACAGACACAGCCCAGCCTTCACGGAACTTCCCTTCCAGGATCACTAATGGTTTCGGGGACTCTTAACAAGAGATGTTTCTAACTGTGATGAGTAAATACAAGAGAGAATGGCATGAAAAGATAAAGCTTGGAATAACGGCCAATTGGAAATTATGT